>NC_133289.1:18402626-18733584 GCF_005239225.2 Populus alba
AAATCGATGAACTCTTGTTCTCTGTATTAATTCTCCACTACATATGTTTATTACAGATATAGATGCATTTGTTAATTGAGTTCATAACATTTCAGGTTACAATGTACAATTTCCTTACAATTAAGGATGCAGCTGATGTTGCTATTGACACTATGCTGTCTGGTATTCAGGTAGAACTTGATGCAAATTATGTCCATGCATTCAATGCTTTATGGATTATCCATTGTTTATCATCAGCTATCAAGAGTGGAGCTATTGGATGAGGTCCAAGTGAGGGCTGTCAATATTGCTAATGAGAATAATTTAACTGAACTCCCAACTTTGATTTTTGAATTCATATGCACTGGCAAGTATGTCTTTTTATGTGACTTGCTTCTTGTTTATGTTTATTGAACTCTATGTTACTTGATCCATTTTGAGTTTAATACTGCATACTCTTTCAATTTCAATGGATCAATGGTGTTCCTCTAGAAAACTACAAACACGCAACAGACAGCTGCTGATAGATTGAGATTTGACTGGATAAAACACAGTTAGCCAAGGATTATCTATTACAATCAATTGTTTGTGCAGTTCTGGTTTTTTTTTTTTCCCCTGATGGATTATGGCTTATATTTCAACCATTGTCTAACTAATGACTGGCATAGGCAGCATCATGATATCATGAGGTCATGATTTACAAAGCTAAGACTGAAGTAAAAAAAAAAAAAAAAAAAAAGGACAGGCAGAAAATATTGATTCCAACATGGTTCATCTATCTGTTGCTGTCTGGTGAATTTAAACATCTGGCTACGTTTGGTGTTTGAGCTTCAAATATTTGGCAGTACGTTTTACTCCTGATCTTTTATGAACTATGATTTTGTATCTTCTGAGCTGCTTTCATTACTCTGCGGCATGGTTAATTGTTGAACGTAATCACTAAAAAGCAATGTTGATTTTTTAATGTGTATTTCCACACTTCTCGTCTGCAAATGCAATTCATTTTTCTGGGGACTTCAAAATCAACAAGGTTAGATGGTTGTTTGGATATTTATCTAAATGATTGCATCACTTTTTTCAGTCAAAAAGATTCCTTAAGTCTTATCTTCTTACTTTACTCATTGCCACTCCACTCATCTCCTGCTTATTGTTGAGGCATATGCAAGTGAACAAACATTAATTGTTCAGAAGATCGTTTCTGAGCACATGGGTTCATATTTTGTTTTTGCAGAACACCCTAGAGCTAAAAAAGAAAGTTAGAGGGTAGTCACTTGGACTTGTTGTGTTCCTGTTGTTTCCCATACTATTTGTGGGTAGTTCTTGGATTCATTTTGTTTTGCATGTTTTGCAGCCTTTTCCTTTAAAAGGGCTGCTATCCCTTTGATTCCTCATGCTAGCAAGAAAAAATATTTTTTTTTGAAATCATTTATTTCATCAAATGATTCCCTCATGCATAGTAATTTAAGTTCTTGGTGTGCTGCAGATACGGAAGGAGGCTCTATGGGTTTGCTTAGCAATGAAACCCAACAAGAGGCAATGATTTCGGTGAGTCACTTCAACAAATTTAATTTTATACCTAAATTTCATGCATCTTCTGCTTTAGCTTTCATGTACTTGATTATTTCATCAAAAACATATACAGGCGATTATGTTACTGATTGATTGAGATAATGATACGGTTTATTTCACTTATTGTATGACATTTTTAATCTTTGTTAAGTTTGCCGGTACATAGTTTGCTGTCATTTTTTGCTGTCATTTTTTGCGCTGATGCACTTGCATTATTTTATCTGATGTCCACAGCATTCAATCCCAAGTCCCGTCCCAATCCTTGTTTCCTGCTTTCAGCTAGACTTTTTAAAAGTAATCCCAGCCCATGTTGAACGAAGAAATCCTTTTAGTTTCCAGAAAGAATGAAAGAAAGGATAATCAAATGAAAAATGAAAATTGAGGAATGAAGGGAATATCTTCTTTTCACCAGATACATTATTATATGAATTACTTTTATCTTTCCTCTTTATATTTTTGTGTACTAAGAGAAATATGGAAGGCTTTTCTTATTATGTCACCTTCTCCACTCACTGCATGCAGGACGTATGAGTTCTCTATCACAGCTTTGCTGAATTGATCTCAAGGTCCAGGCAAGAGGTGGATGTGTCGCCATTGGTTTGGTATGTATTTCTGAAGGACAGCTTTTAGTGACAGTATGCAAGAGGCATGTTACCTTTTCTGTTTTTTCTACATGGGCGATCAATTGAATTAACCTAGTGATGGAAATTTCTTTCTCGTGGTCCCAAATAACAGCATTGTTGAAGGTAGCTTTCACAACATGATTCTTTTGTACCTGAACCAAGAAGATCAGCGGCAAGAGGCAGAAAGCTTGAACCGTTATATGATCCATACTGCTTTGTCAATGGAAGGTATATAAGCTCTTTTCCGGTGTCTGTTATTTCTGTTTTGTGTTGGAAAAGGAATACTTGAATTCTTCAGATGCTTTTTAGTTGCTTATGCTTCACAAAGTCAATTTTTACTTCCTATATGTTTATCTACTTTTATCTGTGTGTAAGACGCAGACTTTAAGGATAAAACTCCCACTGTCTAGATCTTTGACCACTTGGACACATACTAAAAAAATGCTAAAATTTTCTGGCGCTAAAAGATTGCTCTGTTGCTCTCCGAGCAGGAACATGTACCAGAGAACATGGAGGGGAAAATTTCTAACCATGCCCTTCTGCTGCAGTTTTCTTGTTTTCTATTTGTTTGGTGAAGCTTGCCCTTGTTTGCTTTGTTAAAACGTTCTGCTTCTAGATGCAAACATCACCAAAGGCAGAGCTTTTTTAGAGTCAAATCCATCACATAAAACATCACAGTTTGGCTCACAAAATATATGATCAGATAGACTCATAGACATGGTCATCGCAGAAATGAATCGGGACTATACAAAATCACTAGGAAGCATCTCATATGCACGCATTATCTGACATCACCCACAGTTTCAAATACCGTACGCTAAGATATGGATTCGAAGATGAATGATTGTGGAAAATGATGCAAGTGAAGATAAGGACATTGAGGCTTGTGCTAAAGGATAAAATGAAAGTCGCCTCCCAGCACTTCAAAGTTCCAATTGATTGATAAATCTCCATAGAATATGGAGACATGGCAACAATGGCCGTAAAAGGACAATATAAGAGTAGGACAAACTACAACTCAATATTCAAATGTAAAGCTTCATAAAGTTCATTGTATTTCCCTCGTCAAGATAAGATACTCAAGATTGTTTGTGATGATCCACAGATGATTCCTGGATTTGGATCCTTCCTCTTCCCACCACCAGTTGGCAGCATTTGGGTTGAGATAGGATTAGAACCTACGGCTACTCAAACCCTATCCGTAATTTGCTCTGTTCTGCATGATTTATGCATAAAGAGGCTGAAATCAACACTGCACACTGGTCCAAAATATCCCTCGTTTTTCTGGTTGGCTTCTTGAACCAGCAGGTTAATACACCGTCCAAGCCAAGGGGCACGCGCAGTCGAAGTCCATCCATAATATACAGTTAGGAGGTATGCTTCAGAACTGAAACTCACATGGCGGCGGACCCCAAGGATTCCTGACTAGCATTCTTTTATAGTTCTCCTTGGAGTATACCTATAGAACTCTCCTCAAAATCGGTAGATTCGGGAACCATTTGTCTGCTAATTAGAAGTATTCTCATGCACTGGGAGACCATTAATTTGGTGAAGAATTGTTTCTTGCTTTAACAAATATGTAAATGTAATAGTCATTTTGGGAAAAGAGACATGGCAATAGCAAGGACGACATACACTTGTCCATTACAAATTTGGGGAAGCAGGCATTGGCAGAGATTGTTTTATTCGTTGTCTTGTTTATCTACTGCTCTATGATTCTGTCGGGTGTCTGATTCCAACATTCATAGATATCTTTTACACACACACACACACAAGAACGTCCTATAATCAAGTAAGAAATTCAAGTCACCAGCTAGCACCATCCCAGCGCAGGTTGTGTGGTTTAAAAAATAGCCAGCAATGATTTAAATTTAATTGCTCTTTTTTAAACCACGGGATCCAAAGGAGGGAGAAACACTGCTATCAAACCATGTGTCGCAGGGCATTTGAGCTCATTTTTCAACCATGTAAACAATCACAGCCAACCTCGTCGTGTTCCTTGTTCCAAAACAACAAGATAATGATATCCGCCGGGGAAAACAGCGAAAAATCGACCTCTAGAAGAAGTCAAATCCTGTCCATAACATAAAACCAGACGGCGTGTTTTATATTTGAAACTCTCATGGCCGCCGCCGACCCTACAATTCCTAGTGGACACTTGCCCTCTCTTTAAAACACGCTACTCCAGTTTACTTGGAAAAGAGTAACCTCAACGTCCAAACGTCTGCATGCATATTCCTCAAAAGAGAAGACTAATTTGCTTGCAAAAGGATCGACTTCTTCTTCCACTGGGAGACTGTAAGTCTAATGAAGAAATGCTTATTGCCTTGACAAACATGTATACATAAATGAAAACATTTTGGGACAAGAAACATGGCATGGGCACATTATGGATTTGGGAAAGAGGCAAAAGAGCTGTCTTCGACGACATGCGTTTTGTTTTTATTCGTTATCTTAATCAGTTCTGCTTGCTATATTCTTAACGTATTATTGTGAGCTGTTGTCTGTTCTATCTTCTCAACAGTTTGCTCCACCATAGATTTCAGGGGAAATTAAATAAAAAAAAACACAGAATGGAAGAGAAAGATAGAAGGGAAAAGGTGCCTGCAGGTAACGAAACAAGTCGTGATTAATATGCTACTATCGAAATCTTAAATTCCGTCACTAATTTTTTTTTTCTTTTTTTCTGGCATTTCCTCCTAGATTTAATTTTAGATAAGAAACTTAATTTACTAGATAGGAATGGAGATACGTCCGGAGGTTATAGGCACAGTATATAACCTCTATCCCCATCTCATATTCATCCATTTAAGCATACGATGGAAGAAAAACTTAAATTTTTCTTCTCTGTAAGGTTTGGAGCGAGTTTGACGATCCCCATTAATACACACATATTCTTCTACTATAAAATATAAAATGTAAAATAAATTGTTAGCCTATTCAAATATTGATTTTAATCGCAATTTCTATATATGATACATGATGAAACACAAGTAATCACAAAATAAATTAGTAATTAATAACATTTTAAAATTATTTTATGCTGAAAAGTAAAAAGGATTGAAGAAAATTTTTTATTATATGATGCGTTATACATGTGTGTATAATGCTATGAGGTAAGTTTTGGGGGAGTAATGCTGAAGTATTTTTTAGGGAAAAAATATTTTTCTTAGTTATTATTATTTTTTATTTAGTTTAAGAAAATGTTTTTTTTTTTCTAGTTTGTTTATGACTTTTATTATTTTTTTAGGTTTATTTTTATGTTTTCTAGTTTGTTAGGTTAGTTTTTTAGTTTATTTATGAAGGATATGGCTCCAATATTATTTTTTATAAAAACATATTGTGGAGGATGCCTCTTACATGTATTTGAAAAGAATTTTGAAATTGTTGGGTAAAAATTGATTTCATTGTACTTCATATAAAAATTATAAAGCAAATTTTCAAATCTTTTTTTAACGCTAAGAGTGATTTTGTTGTGAGAGAGTTTGAACATGTTACTGATATATATATATATATATAATTGAAATGCTAGGTACATATATTAAAAACTCTTGATTGAACATTTACAAGATCGAGACAAGATCAATTTAAATTTAATGACGAGTTCTCTTCAACTTGGGGGGATTGATGTTGGGGAATTTTTAGAAAAAAATATATATTTTTCTTAGTTATTATTATTTTCTATTTAGTTTAGAAAAATATTTTCTTTTGTGCTGTTTTTTTTATTTAGTTTAGAAAATCAAATATTGGGATTGATAATTTATTTTTTCCTAGTTTGTTTAGAACTTTTATTACTTTTTGTTTATTTTCAGGTTTCTTAGTTTGTTTAGGTTAATTTTTGGTTTTATTTAATGAATTGTAAACCTACTAGTGAAGTAAATTACTTGAAAATAAATATTCAATAATAAAATTATGAATTGAGGTCTTTGTATGATCCATTTTTCTAAAAATTTTGTGTTTTTATATTTGGTATCTTGTGTGGCTTCCATCTATATTAAGAAGCTTGGTCAAAATAAGGAATGCTATCATAGGTATTTTAAAATTCTTTAAAAAATCAAAGACAATAATTTTTTAAATATAATTTATTGGATATTCTCATAAATGTTGGCTAAGAAGAAAATTATCCTTCATATTTAAACTTTATATAAATCTTTTGCTGTAATACAAACCTCAATTTTATTTTATTTTAAATTTTAAATCTTAATTATTAGGCATTGTTTGTTTGTGCAATCATGATTTTTTTTTTTATTTTAAATTATTTTTTAAAAATTTATTATATTATTTTAATATGCTGATATCAAAAATAAATTTTAAAAAATAAAAAAATAATATTATTTTAATATATTTTTAAATAAAAAGATACTTTAAAAAAATAACATTTATTATATTATGAAACATTACTGTGTATTATCAGAGGAAGCATGCCCCCTTCCTCCTCTATGGTTCTTATTAAAAAAGGAAAAAGGATAAAAGATAAACCAATGGCTATGAATGCATATGCAATCATCCACCATCATCCATAATTCCCTCCTAAAATGACACAATCACCCTTCACATTAAAAAAAAAAAAAAAAAAAAAAACTATCCCTGCCGTCTCCACTCGAACTCACACACCCTTCCTCCTGCCTTTTCCCCTTGCTTTTGCCTATATATACCTCCCATATTTAGCCATTACCTCCATTGCCAACCATCATCTCCCTATAGAGAAAGGAAACCAAACACTTGTAGCAAAAATGGGTTCTCTCCCTCATGTAGTAGAAGATTGCGGTGGTGTTGTCCAACTCTTTAGTGACGGAACCATTTATAGGTCCAAAGATATAGGGTTCCCCATGCCAATCATCAACGACGAGTCCGTCCTCTTCAAAGACTGCCTCTTTGACAAAACGTACAACCTCCACCTCCGTCTCTACAAACCCACTTCAATATCACTATCATCCCCTACAAAGAAGCTTTCTGTCATACTTTACCTTCATGGAGGTGGATTTTGTGTAGGCACGCGTGAGTGGCCTAACTGTCACAACTGCTGCCTTAAACTAGCTTCTGGGCTCAATGCACTCGTTGTCGCCCCTGACTATCGTTTGGCCCCAGAACATAGGCTACCGGCGGCCATGGAGGATGGACTTAGTGCCTTGCAGTGGCTACAAGCTCAGGTTTTGAGCGACAGAGGTGATGCATGGGTCAATGGTGGTGAAGTTGACTATGACCAGGTTTTTGTTTTGGGCGACTCATCTGGTGGCAATATTGCACACCACCTGGCGGTTCAGATCGGTGTCGGTTCGACCGGGTTGGATCCGGTTCGGGTAAGAGGGTATATCCTACTAGCACCATTTTTTGGTGGGGTTGCTAGGACAAAGTCAGAGGAAGGGCCCAGTGAACAATTGTTGAACTTGGAAATACTGGATCGGTAAGTTAACACACTCTAATCAATCTCTCTATCTGTCACAAATGATAATTCTTACATAGATTTTGATACATGTAGACCAGACCAATAATTAAAACTATTTGAATCCGGTCAAACTATATATTATATAATCTAATGCAAACACAATCTCTTGGGCAGTCCTCCATTAGATCATATTCAGCTCTAAACTACATACACAATGAATCTGTTTGATTTATGGTTATATGTATGTATCAGCCAAAGTCATTTCATTATGAATTTGCTTTCAAAAGATGCTGTGCCTTTCAATTCAGTCTGTACATGAAAACAACTCTCTGAGAACCAATGGACACACAAATACCTATCTTTTGGGAAGTGCCTCATTTAGTGGGGATGTTTTGTATTTTTCTCTACTTAGGGCTCCATCTTGAATACCACTCCATAAAAGTGATTGAGCGAAACTGGTCAACCTTAATGTGGTATCTAATTGATCGGAAAAGAGAAAGTAGGAAAGAAAGAAAGAAGACAGCAATGGAATCAAATTTGTGGAAAGTAGTGTGATATCAAGGGTCAGAGTCAAAAGATACGGCTTTTTCATTGATCTCCACAAATGACAACCTTGTTTTTGCCTGTCTACTTGTGATATACAGACTTAACATCGTTAATTACTTAGACTGCAAGAGTGGTGGATTCTATTAGTAGTGTTGTTCTTTTGAGAGCCTGAAGTGATCAAATATCATTCACCCCTTTTATATCCTGCTAATGACTCGGACCACGCCATCATTTTCACCAAGGATTTTGATTGATGGTGCCTGTGTTTGCCCCTTCGTTGATCCGTACAAATGGAGGTGGTGTGCAAATTGATGCTTGGACGTATCTGTCTTGAAAGCATAAAATGTAAATCACACTCTCACCCCCACCACCTCACAGTCTTCGTGCCTGATTGCTCCACATGTCAATTGAGTTATAGGAAGACTTGGTGGTGCTAACTACTGTCATCCATTTTTTTTTTCTTTTTTGGTCTCACTTCCTGTGGTTTTAGTTTCCTCAAATTTATCCTCGATTCCCCTGTACCTTCTACAGAATACCTTGTTCACCTGAGAATTCCATGCAATAATTAATGTAAGATACAAGTGGGATAAAAACTCAAACAGTCAATAACATGAGCTCGGAAACAAGAAGGAATCTGCAGCACAGTTGCACTGACATGGTGAATATTTACTTTTCATTACTTGTTTGATTTCCTTTCCTCTTTGTTAGTTGCCTTGAATATATATATAAGGACAAGATCTTCCTGATTGTTTGGTGATAGTTCCTATATATACAAGATTCAGCAAGGAGTAACCATGCTATATCTGATCCAAAAACTAGGATAATCTAAAGTATTCCATGCAGCAAAAACCAAAAGCTAAGATCAAACGACAAGGTTGGCATGCTTTCTGGATGAGAAACACTAATATATTTAGTACCCACCTCATGTTAAACAGGTAGCAGATAGTGGTTTTCAATTCACGTTTGGGACATGTGTGCCCTAGTCCATCAATAAATTATTATAGCTGGCTTGAAAGGGACAACAACACGTCTAGCCTAGATGAATATTGATGGTCAGAGAGATGCTGATTTCTACGTGGGATAGTGGTGGCTGGTATAAGACACACACACAGTACAAGGGAGCCTTTAGGGACAGCTTTATGAAAAAATTCCTCGATCGAAAAAGTTCATGATAGAGCCTTGTCTCTGCTTCGCTGTTATTTGCGTGGAGTCATGGTCATTTCTCTTCTTTTACGTATTTGAATTGGCCAGCAAGAATTTATTAAGTTGTCATCTTCGCAAAGTTCCAATCTTTTTACAGATTAAAATAAACGTGCATGATCAAAGCCACAATTATTGTTTTTTTTTAAAAAAAAAAAAGAAGAAGAAGAAAAACAGTAGAGCTCATGAGATGAGAGGTCAAGCTCAGAGAATTGAATACAGCAATTTGGCTTAGATGCTTCTTAATTAGTGGATTCTTGTATTCATTCCATGGTGCCAAAAAGTCTCCACAGCCCTCTAATATCAAATTCCACCTACTGATCATGTTTCACTTAAATCATGGCCCCATTAATTAGTTCAATGTCCTGATATATACAGTCCTCCCATTTATGATCAAATTGAATGTTGTGGTAAATCTCATCTTTGTTTATTTTTTATTTTTTTATTTTATGTAATTGATGGTTTTTGAAGAGGTGTGCGTATCTAAAACTTACATGTATTTATAGCAGCAGAGCTGCCTTTCCAGTGGGGTTCTTTCACATCACATGCTAGCAATGAGATGGTATGATAGTGCCTAAACCAATAACAACATAAATGCCTCCAAATATACCAGATAGTGCCTCCCCCAATATCATCTCATCTCCTTATCTTCTGAAAAGAAGAAAAGTTGTGCACTATACTTGAAGTTCCTAGCTAACATGCAGCCTGAATGTCTTAATAATTAGAATTATTAATGAATCCATGTGACTACCTTATTCTTTCTTTTTGTTTTTTGACTGATTAATCCAAGTTAAATCACAGTTTTTGGAGGCTCTCCATGCCAGCCGGGGCAAGTAGAGACCACCCTTTGGCGAACCCCTTCGGACCAGGTAGCTTGAATCTGGAGCTGGTGGCTCTTGATCCCATCATGGTGATCGTAGGTGGTTGTGAACTGTTGAGAGATAGAGGTGAGGATTATGCAAGGAGGTTGAAGAAGATGGGAAAGAAAATTGAGTATGTTGAATTTGAGGGAAAGCAGCACGGTTTCTTCACGAATGATCCTTACTCAGAAGCTTCAGAAGAAGTTATTCAAGTCATGAAAAAGTTTGTGGTTGAAAACTCTAGTTAAGTATTAATCAGCATCTGTCAAGTCCTCATCTACTCATTACTGGCTACCAGCTACTGGTTACTTTTTTTTTTTTTTTTTTAGTATAAGGAAATCAAATAGATATAATTTCTGGCGTCCTTACTTTTTCTAGTACTTAATTATGTATTAAATTCTAGTATAATAATTAAGTGGGTTTGTAAATATTATTTTTCTTTTGTTTTTGTTGTTGTGATTTTCGCAAAAAGGAGAGCGTGGACTTGCACAGTTTAATACAGAGGTTGATGATTCTAATTTTGTAGAAATTAATGCATCATGGATGCGCTTTTATGACCAAAACATTTGATAGCTTTGATAGTGAAATAATTACGAGCAAAGTTATTAGACCTAGTTGGCTTTTTAAAGAAAAAATTACCCGCCGCTCGATTGAGTCCTGGATTTTATAACTATAATATTTACAAGGTAATAAATGCTTTAATATTATTTTTGGAACTTGTTTAAATTCTCATTATCACCGTTATGATGTTGATCATAATATCATATTGTAAAAACCACAGCCATAATAATGCAAAATATCAAAGAAATATTTCGTTAATATTTAGATATTGATTCTATCAGAAAAAATATATTGATAGAATCATGGACAGTAACTAGTCGTCGAAAAATATATTATCAATGATTTTTATTATGTTGGTCATTATATCAATGATATAATCACCGATGAATTTATTGATAAAAAAAACACATCAAATAAAAAAAAGTTACTGGCATCATTTTGTCGATAATTCCATCGTGGATTATGACATATTAACGACAAAATAAACAATTGATAATCCCATCGGTGATTGAATGCATATTAGCGATAGAGTTAAACTGTTGGAGATTTATATATTGAATGCAAAACAAATGGAATGGATCCACCGGTGTGCCTAGTAATTAAACCATGAATCTCCTAGTTCCAGTTCTTTGCACCAACTGCAACCATCACATGAAACGATCATTCATCATGTGCTGGATATAAACGTTCAAGATAGTCTCCAACAAATGCGAATGTTAGAAATCCCTCCACTTGGCCATGTCTTCCTGGTCTGGAAGACCTCTTTCTTTTACATATTTTTTTTGATTTTTTTTGTGTCTTATATAAAAAATCACATAATCTATATAGCATAAATAAATTCTTGGTTAAGATAGTGAAAAAAAAAATGAACATTTAAAAAGAAATATAACATTTTGAATTCAATCTTAAATAATGGTGTTATGATTCTCCCACATCTTATTGGCAACAATGTTGCCAGACTTGTCTTGTTAATTTTTTTTTCTTGCACGTCAATTTTATAAAATAATTAGTTTATTAAAACTAAAAATTGACAAAAAAAAAAATCTATTTTAAAAACTAACAATCAAGTCCCATGTCGGAACTGATTTCTTTGGATATGGGCATGAGTGTTTTTTCATGAACTTTTTTTTGTAAAACTTGCATCATAACAACATCTAAATTGATAAAAATTTTATTTTTACATGAACTTTTAATATCACCTTTCAATAATATTTTTTGGATTAGATAGTGTATAATTAACAAGGCCCTCAACTCCATTACAATAATTCATCATATGCAATTATTTAGGTGAAACTCAATACATCCAAAAATGATCATCCATTACTTAAATGAATCCTATATAGAATAATATTGATGACAATATGTATTAATTAGTAATGTAAGCTAAACAAATGATAGGTACCCAACTAATTAGCAATCACTGATTTAAATCAAATTTATTTAATCTATTTTAATAATATACTTAAATCACTATCAATTTCTTCAAAAATTCAAATTCCTCTAAATTTATTAAAATTTTCAACTTAACAATAAAACTGATTAAATGTGAAATATACCCACTAAACAAGAAATTATTTATTTTATTATAAAACACTTAAATTACAAAATCAAGCTCAATTTCATCAAATTACAAAAAATATATATATTTTTTCAAAATCTCAAACAAACACTAACATATATAAATCATACATTTATACCACAAATTCCTATAAGAAAAGGCTATAAAACAAGCAAACACATAACTACATATACTACATAAAAATGCCAAAAAATAACATTTTAAAAATGGGTTACAACAAAAAAAAAAGGGTAGTTTTGACTTGATATGATAAATTTGAAAAAATAAAATAAAGTAGAACAAAAATATTAACATATTGAGTATTGGAGTGTCTGAATTTGTGATATGAGAGCTTGATTTGTAACAAAATAAGAGGGGCAAGGGTGTTATGTGTTGTTTTCTACAAAATAAAAGGAAGAAGAAGAAGAAAACGGGGAGGGGGGTGTTTGTTATATTATAACTTAAATATTACTGATGGATTCACCAATAGATATTAGTGACGCATATATTTCATCAGTAATTTTATTTGTAATAATAACATGTTATTTTTTTTTTATTTGATTTTTCAACTGTAATTCCATCGGTATTCACTGACGGAAATTCTTTGTTGGTGAATACCTAAAAAATAGTGATGTCATGGTCCGTTGGTAAATGTCATTGTAAATATTGTAATTTACAGACAATGTTTTTTTTGTTGGTATTTCAATTTGTATTTGATATTTTTCTATCCGTGAAAATTCAATTACAATACTTTGAAAACTATAAATTTAAAGGATTGAACTATGTTTTATTTTTATTTTTTTGGTTAATTCTGTTTTAAAACTTTTATTAATTATACTTTTATTATCTAAAAAAATATATATATTAAAAACTAAAAATCAAACCCATTAATTTCTTTGGATATGGGCAAAGATATTACTTCCATATGATAGCCATGTAGTGAAGTCTGACTCGTAAAGAAGCTGGATATAGAGCTTCATGATAATAAAATGGCTGATTGAGCATTCCATACGTGCAGCAGCTAGCAAAGTTCACCAAATGTACAAGACGATCATTGTTTTCATTATTAATTAATTAATTGATTAATAGCTAAGAAGACCATTTAAATTAAGCTTATCCACTGCCTTTTACGAGATTTGATAGCTCCAAAATCACTCGTGACTTGAATCAATTATTGATATATATATTGCTCGACCGTCATGTTAGTACATAGCTACTCAAATCAAATAAATATGATTTAAAACCTTATCCCTTATTAAACTACCTTGCAGCCATCAACTTTATCTTTTTTTTTTTTTGGGTCCTTGTTTCTTTTAATTGTTATCTTTTAATAGAAGCTGTTTGTTACTCTCGTGACTTGAAAAATATTAATTTAAAATAAAATTTTTAATATTTTAAAAAATATTTTTAAAATATAAAAAAAATAAATTATTATTATAAACATATGTTGCTTGTATATATCCATAAAAAAATTATTAATATAATCTTGTGCAGACCCGCACAATATAATATTGCTCAATCATCAAGACAACACATTTTTAAAAAAATAATATTAAAGTTCTTGTAATATATTAACTTAATGTAAAAGAAGTGTACTTAAAAATAAAAATTAATCGTAAAAAGCTTGTGTAGTGCCACGTATTGGAAAAAACTTTCCACAGGATTTTTTTTTTTTTTCCGAACAAACTTTTCTAAAGATCTGGTGGGCCCAAAATCGGCCCACCAGTAGGAGGTGGTTGCAGTAGTAATTGGCCACCTCATCATGTGCGTGATCCTTATCCCCTATGAAACAACAGTTGTACTAAACTGTATACAATGCCATGCTTATTCTTTTAAAGCTTGTAGAAAAGGGGAGTCTCTTCAAGATAATTGTAATTTTTATTCTTTTTTTAGAGTATATTTACGACTGTGGCATAGTTTATGTTTTAAAATGTGTTTTGTTTGAAAATATATTTAAATAATTTAAAAATATTAATTTAAAAATTCTAGCAAATACATTTTGGATGCACTGCGTTTTAATCCTTCCCTTTACAACAACCTCGACCACTCCTTGCATTGTGGCTTTAATACAGAGGAATAATAAGAATTAAAAAAAAAAAAGATACAACAAAAAAGTTTTATTTCCTTAAGTATTATTATTTTTATTATTAATATGCATGCTATGATTTTAATCTTGTATATAATGCAAGTTTAAATATATATTTAGTATGTATGCTAGGATTTTAATTTTTTTATAGATATATTTATAAAATTAAAATAGTAAATACCCTCCTAAGTTTTATGGTGACAACAACATTAGTTATCCAGTTGGCATTAATCTTCCGGTTAATCATGGGGATGGAAAGTTGAAGGGTACACAATGGAGGTACGTTGCCTCTCACTCTCATGAAATATCCACTTAACGAGCGTATTTCCTCGCACAAAAAAAAAAAAAAAAAAACGTATCTCCTCAAATTGATTCGATTATTGTCGGTATGGGGGATGATGACAAACAAGAAGCTTTGAGAAAAGAGTCAATTAATTCCCTTTCAGGGACAAATATAAATATAAATATAAATATAAATATAAAAATGTGTGTTTGGAGATGATACGATCACATTTACAAGTAAATATTGTGACCAAATTCAAACCCTAATTATGACTCCAAGGACGAGAGATGGAAGCACTTGCTGTAATTCTGTTGAGGTACGGCTACCACATTTGCACTATGATAGTCGAAAATTCAGAATCCACTGCCTACATTCTTATGAGATCATCCATGTCAAGATATTTTCTAATTACATGGACTATGGTGTTTGGACTGTATATATATTAATGCGTTACAAATATTTGATTGAAAGTCAAATTCTATTTTTCGACCACGACCCTCCAATCTTAATTTCTGACTTGCTATGATAAGAAAATACACTCCTAAAGTATAATAGGAACTTCAATTACCTTATTTCTAATTAATCCATGAAAGCCATATAAAAATAACAATAAAAGATTTACTTTAAATATTAATTTGTAACTTGTTTTATTATATATTGCATATATGTGATTGTTAAAAAAATGATTGCAAATATAAGTACAAAATGTCTAATTTCCTTTAAAAAGTATGGCATATTCGTATGATATTTTTTAAAAAAATATAATTGTAATTATTAATTTTCTAAACAATGATTTATTTAAAATTTTAAAAAGTTTTATGATATAGAAGTTCAAATCCACACACCTGACCTCAAAAGAGGAAATGGCAGGTGCACGCGGGCTCAGATCAGGGTTTCATGCATGTTAGTAGATAACATGTTATTTGTTCATTGTAAATTAATTATGCAGCTAATTTTGACTTGAAAACACCTCTAAAACATCCAAAAAATCTCAACCATCCATTAATTTCAAACCCTACCCTAAAATCACTAAAAAAAAAAATGAAGTCTCTGGGAACCCAATCTATTTTTTCTGGTATGATTGGTGAGCAAGATCATCACTATGAAACTTCTCTATAAAACAAACTAATTAACACCAGAAATAACTTTTTTGTGATTGAAATATTGTCGGTCCATTTCCTTCCTCTCTTATCTTATATTCTCTCATTTCATTTCTGGCATGGAATGATTATTTTGATGGCCATTAACTTACAAACAAGCATGATTTGACTCGTTTATGCGCATCATTCTAATCTGCCTTTTATGCGCATTGCTTGTATGCTTTTAGTAGCAAGAAAGAAGAAGGATTGCTTGTAAATTTTAGAAAGGGGAAAAGTAATGTTAAGATGGATGGTTAATTATCCTATAAATTTATGATATGACCCCTATAAAAGTTGATATGTTCTAAAATATAAGTGGATTAACCATAACCATAATGTTTAGGAAAAAAAAGTCAAAACTGGTGGAGTGTTTTTTTTTTAATTTTTTTCAGATTAATATGAATATCCAAGTCAGTTTATGCATATTTTAATTAATCCCACAAACCGAAAGTTAATCATCATATAAGTTTTCAGTGTTCATCAATATTAGTTTTTTTTTAATTAATTTAACATATCATATCATTTTCCTATAATTATTATATTAAATCTCAAATTGGGTAATTAAATCTTTGACAGATAATTCATATCTAGATTAACAAGAAATCTTTCTTCTAATCTTCTCTTAAATTCAAATCCAAAAGGATAGATAAAGAATAGATTCTGCCTATAATCTGAACCAACACCTCTTCCAAATAGAAAGTGTTGAAACTCGAATTATGAACGACATCCCCCTATCGACAAGGAAATTGAATTCAAATCATTATTTATTTATGACACAATGTATAATGATATACAAAGTTTATTAATCTTTGAAAACCTAAATATAGTAATAATTTATTAGAAAATAATATATATTATATCTTGAGATTTTTAAGCTGATCAATTAATTGGTTTTAAATTGCTTGAAGGGTATTGTTACTTGCAGCTTCCCGTTTTACATGTCCAAAAATTGGAACTCCAAGCTGAATCAGCTCCCTCGTGTTTCCCTTCACCTGCTTGTAGAATAAAATAAAAGTCTCGCCTGAGAGTTCACCATTCTGGCCGGCAACCCAGAGTTTGTTCATGAATTGCAAGTGTGTTTGTTTTTACGGTTGATGTTGAGATTTATGTATGGAATCTGTCAAGAAAAAACACTAGAAAAAACAAAAAAAAAAACTAGTGTCTATGTAATTGAATTTTATCTATAATTGAGTTATACCTAACCTCAACAATCTTAACCACAAGAACAAAAAGCAGATAAATCAGTCAACTTAAATAGCTCAGAAATCAGAATCAGTGAATATTGACTCGTAAGACTTCAAACCTTACACAGCATTCACCGTATGCCCTTTGGCATGCTCCTTGGCCGTGATCCTTTTGTCAGCTTGATTTGAGGAGGACGTACGCCGCCGTCTTCCTGATTGGCTTACATGTCACGCCGCACTCTTCATGATTGGCTTCACTTCTTGAGATCTGTGGGAGATTCGAATCTCCATCGTCTAGGCTGCCCATACCAAAGTTTTAAAAAACCTGGCCCGCAGAGTCAATTCAGGGAGAGAATTGGAATAAGCTTAAGAAAAAAAAAAGTAAAAAAACAGTCAATTATTTATTTTTTAACAAAAATAGCATCATTTTGCTTTATAAAAAAAAAAAAATCAACTCAAGATGACTTGAGTCTTAGATTTGATTGAACATTAAACTAGGTGTAGGAACTATGATCCAAAAACCACATCTTCATTGGATGGCCCATCTCATGAGATTGGAGTTGGATTGACAACTCAGACTAAACCACATGGAGTTTATCATCGAATACAGTTACAATTAACAAACTCCCTATATAAAAAAAAAAAAGGATCAACTCAAGATGACTTGAGTCTTAGATTTGATTGAACATCAAACTAGGTGTAGGAACTATGATCCAAAAACCACATTTTCATTGGATGACCCATCTCATGAGATTGGAGTTGGATTGACAACTCGGACTAAACCACATGGAATTTATCATCGAATACAGTTACAATTAACAAACTCCCTAAAAAAATCTATCCAAACTAGGTAGTTTGGCTAAAAATAATAACGGCTAAAAAACTATCTCCAACAATTCATGTTGTAACTTTTCTTTGTCTGTTATCTCACGGACTGTCAAGCAAGTGAGCTAAGCCCCCTCTACCAACCTAATCATGTTTCAGCATATCTTGGACATCCCTCTATCCAAGCTTGAAGTTATGTTGAACATGCAGCCGATGTTTGCATGCAGCTGTTATGCATAGATGCTGAGTTTGTCTCAATCTAATGCATGTTACCTTTGCCTATGCATGCTGCAGAGATCCCAATAGTATTTTCATTGGCGTGCCCTCGCGCCTACAACTATTATTAGATGAAGTTTCAAGATATGATTTATATTATTCTCTAACATAATTCAAAGTTAAAAAAAAAGTCTCACATTATAAATTATTATTCAATGATAATTATTTGTTTAAATCCAAGACATAACCTAAATAATGAACCCTAAACAATTAGGGGCAAAATAAAAAAACAATAAATTCAGAAATACTCAAGATTTAAACAAGATTTGTAACTCTTAAACATAAACAATTTTAGATGAAAATAGATATTTAAAGTAGATTTTGGTTTTGAAAATGATCTATGATAGTTGTCATCAGAATACATAAATTAAAATTATAGCTTATAAAGGATTAGTATGTGTTTTGCCTTTCCCTGCTCTGCTCTTAATATTTTGTTTGTTAGATTATTTTTTCCCAAATCCCAATCGTCTTTCTATAAAATGAAGAAGAAGAAGAAGAAATGTACAACAGCAGAAGACTGGAAAGAGGAACAGGCAAGCAGGGCTGAGAGAGTTTTATTTATGGTCTTGAAAAGAATTAGCAAAGCACGTAATGCCCGAAAACATGTCCAGACTGTTCGAGGCCCTAGATCCATTTTCCTTTAATTAGGTTATCCAAGCCATGGAACATGTCCACTAGCCTCTGTAAGGCCCGCCATTTACTTGATGAACCCTACGCCCATTTTCCATGAGTGATCGATGATCTTCTAAGGTTCATGCTAGCACACGATGCATCAATGTTTCAAGCAACTAAAACCTAACAAGGCTGAGGGTTAGTTTATCGTAGAAAAAATCGAAATTAAAAACCCCTCCAGCTAAAGTCACAAAAGCAACACATGAGAGATGAAATGCTCCAGTAATGTCCAGGAGCTCCATGCAGATTTCCCGTGACGGAAAATATTAATTGTGACAAATCCTTCTTCCATTCTGGGTGTTGCAGACGAGTATCGTCTAGGAGGAGGGGGCATATGTTCTTTGATCCAATGAGCTCCATGGTAGAGAAAAAAAGGGAAGGAGCAGAAGAACCCTCCGCCGAGGAGAAAAGAAGCAGCCATGAGCCACCCTATTTTGACAGGAGGAGACGCTTATCCTGCAGTTCCGATACATTGTAGGCCTGCTGTGTGACTGGATCTCCTATCATACCAGTTGCGTGGAACAAGTGTCGTCGTCGTGGGCAAAAACAACAGGCTTCTCTTTCAAGTGTCCCTTTTGTACTGGAGTTGGCCTTGAGAAAAACAACGCAAGGCAATTTCCCTTGCAGCCTATCAAAGAACGAGAGGGGGAAGCGAGAGAAAGCAAGGCGCCAGCATCTGCAGAAAGAGAGAAACGAGAGGAAATCAGCGACAGATAGGTGTTCCAATATCAGTACCAAAAGCTCCATAGGGAGGTGACAAATACATCTCTATGCAGCTGATCATGAGTGACTTCGCTGTTCTTCAATTTTCCGTTCCATGATTCTGCAGCACCACATCAGTTGAAACGGAAGGAGAATCAGCTCCATCCATTGAGAGGTGCATGGATGCTTCAATGAGCCAAGAAGTCGTAAGCCAAGTGCTACATATTCTTCTGGAAAAAAAAAAAAAGAAGCTTGGAGTTTTATCAGAAAGCTAAGAATGAGGCACCACAATGATACTGTAATTGTATGACTGTTTGTTTTTGAGCCATTTTGAAACCAAATTAGGGCCCAATTCCATGTTTGTTTTTCTAAGAGAAGGTTAAATTGAAAGAAAGTGAACTAAAGTGAAAAAAATGGGTAATATGAGTGGCAGATTGAAAATTTTTGTCAAAAATTCATTTGAGTTTTAGCTATTAGATGACCGGTCCCTTGAATGTTACAAAATTTAATTTAGTACCAAACTTTATTTTACCCATTTTCAATCCTTATATAGTTGGAGGAGAGATAGGTTATTGGATTTCAGTTTAGAGAGAGAAAGTGTTCATTGGTGAGGAATTTGCTTAGCAAAACAATCATTTTTTGAGGTAAATGGTTTCATATGATAAGTTGAGTTAAGATTATGTGGTTTTTTTTTAACCTTGAAAACACCTAAAAAGTCAAATATGAGGTTGGGAAGTTTTTTTTGCTACAAGTGGATTTTGGGTTTTAGAACGGTTTTTTATGTTTTTGTTGCCATGAGTTAGTTTAACAATATCTCTAGAGTGTTTTCTAGGTATTTTGAGCTAAAAAATAAGTTGAAATGAGTTTTTTTGGTATATATATAAAAAAAAAAAGCAAAAGACCTTATTTTTTCGAGCACCATTCTGGTTGGATTATGGGGAAACGAAGTGTCAATTTTTTTTATGCATGGGGCCCATTAAACATAGGCCCGTACAGGGGACCTTTGCTTGATTGGGCCAGGTGCTAGGCCTAGTCTGATTCTTTTTTAAAAAAAATAGATTTTTTAAAAAAAATAATACATTGGTTGATATGTATTTTTCAAATAAATTTTGTATTTATATTTTAATTAGTTTTGTGATGATTTTTTTAATGATATTAGATGTGTTTAGTTTTTTAAAGCGGTAAGTATAATTCATCTACAATTTTTTCTTAATTTTATATAGATTAAATTTGTTTTTTTTTAATATTGATTTTTTATAAGAATTTTTATATGTGTAACTTTGCATTTTTTTATTAAATAAATTTTATGTGTATGTCGGTTTCTCTTATGAATTTAATGTGTTTTTAAAATTGATTTTGATAGAGAAATTCATTAAACATAACAAGGTAAATTATTCGTGTTGCAATGCTAAATATTTTTCGATTTTCTTACCTGGGATTGAAAAGCTAACTTAGGTTTACTCAAGTTATTGTTTTTGTCTTTATTTTATTTTTAATTTGATCCTTCAAAATTAAATTGATTGAGAATTGAGTTTCATAATTTGATTTTCATTCGTTTTCTATGGGGTTATCACAGTTTTGTAACCTAAGTCACAAGTTAAACCGATTGACTTAAGTTTTTTTTTCTTTTTTTAGTTGATTTTTTTTTTCAATCTCATCCTTTAATATTGAATTAAATGGCAATTAGACTTCATAATTTGTTTCAATTTGCATTCTATAGGTTTATCCTAGTCTCATGATCCAAGTCACAAGTTTATTTGGTTGATGTGAGTGGTTTCTTGTCTTTTTTTATATTATTTTATCTTTAAATATTGAGTTGATTGAGTTCCATAATTTATTTTAATTTGCTTTTTATGGAGTTATCCCATTCATGACCCAGGTTTCAAAGGCTAACCTGGGTCGACTCAGCTTATTCTTTTAGTTGAATTTTATTTTCAATTTCATCATTTAACATTGAGTTGATTGAAAATTGGGTTGAATAATTTTTTTATTTGTTTTTTATAGAGTTATCAGGGTCTCATGACTCGAGTAGTAGATTTGGTAAGTTAACCTGAGTTGATCCAAATCGATCTAATATGTTGTCGTTTTAATACTTCAAAAATAATGTCGTCTTGATTTTTTTTAGTTAAACTACAATTTTATTAGCCATTTGAATTGTCTTTAGACTTGTTGAATCAATCAGGTTACATTAAGTCAATCCCTATATACTTGTATTTTTTTCTACTACTAAAAACACTTGAATATTTTTTTTATTTTTGAAAAAAAAAATTAATTTGACTTGCAGCGTAGCACGGATAATTATCAAGTTTAATCTATTGGTTAATTAATATCCTATTCGTGAGAAGAATTGAAAGGAATTAAACATAGAGATTTGTTGTTTTAGGTTTTGTTGTACAAAATATACTAGGTGATTAGACAAGTAAGAATAAAAATATTTAGCTTATATGTATGTAAAAATATAATATCATTGTAAAATTGCAAGTCATAATAATATAAGACTAGAATGCATACTAGGAAAATATTAAATGATATATAAGAGATTGAAACTAGCTCCTATCATATATACTAAAATATATATTGAAATTATATTTAAACAGAAAGCATGTATATTACATGTTAAAACTCTTTTGTTCAAGCAAAAATTGTGTTGTTATCGATGATCAATTTTTTATCTTTAAAGTTTTATTGTTTCTTACTTGGTGCAAAGTCTTCCTATATTCCAACACCACCAACTTGTTTAGGTGTGTCGTAACTGATATTTTACCCTATATTAAAAAAATCAAATGAAAAGATTAAGGAGCGAAATGGTAGGAAAGTAAGGAAATAAAGACCAAAATAAATATAGAAGTTTGAGTCCCTCTCCAAAACAACTGTTAGATAAGGAGATAACAAATAAAAAAAGGTGAAAAAGATGAATTGAGCATGAGCTATAAATAGACTAAATACGTAGGAAAAATTCGAAGGAGATGAGATAAAAAAATATTCATAAGAGAATACACTCAAAAACATCAAAGACAAAAAAATATATAGAGAGAAAGAAAGAGAAAAAACACATATCAGAGAAAACTAGACAAATAAGAGTAAGAAAAAACAAGAAAAACAATAAGAAAATAAAAAAAGCAAAAAAACAAATATTGCCCTAGATACCTATCCTTCTCGCTCTTCCATTTCCATTCCCCTCTCTACCCAAAACTTTCTCCACCAAAACAGCCATGACAAGTTGCCAATGTAACCACGACACCGAGATCCACCTTTCTTTCCTTATTCTTCACCACCACTACCTCCACAAACACTGATTTGGAATCCCATCTCCACCTAAATTCATCTTATTGTCTCTTTACAAATCAACCACTAGTTATGCCAGTAAGCTCGACTGCTTAGCCTTTCTATTTATCTTCTCTCTATGTTGTCTTGACTGCTATTAAAACAACCCAAAACAACAATCTTATTACACACCTAACCACAACACAAACCTATTATTTTTTTTTTTTCCATAACCCACAACCACATCTTAAAACTCGAAGTCACACTCCTCCTATACCATTAATCATATCAACAATAGACCACAACTCAAAACTATAGTGAGTTTTGTTATCATCCTCTTGGGTCGAACGCCTAAGTTTTGAAAGTAAGGATTGGATCTTGTAGTTAGACCCAGGTCCCAAATCATTGTCCTAAGTCTTTACCTCCAATAATGAGTTAGTTTAGAGAAACCTTTAGCATATGAACATAATTCATGTTTGCTCTTTTATACATTATTTTGTTAAATTCCTTCTCAATAATGAATTTTTTATTGCCTAGGTTAAGCAGGGTGACTGGTTGTATGGTTTGCTATTGTAAATGAAGGGTTCAAAATTGTTATTGGGTAGCTAAAACAGCCTCAGTCAATGCTCACATTTATAGAGCAAGCTGATAAAGATTTATAGGAACTGATGAAGATGATGGGAGATCGATTACTCTCCCTACTTGAGTTTCCATGTTGTCCACTATGAAAAACTTTAAAATACAGGTATGGGATGAGAAAATGAACTAGTTTTTTGTTCAAGTTTCCTTAAGACGACATCACCAATGAAGCTATTTAAAAACTTTAAAGAGGATTAAGCTTTTCATGACAGATAATGGCTTGATGAACAAAGAGGTTAAGTTGGATAGACTTGGAATACTTGCAAAACAAGTCTCTCATATGTTTATAAAGGATTATCTAATGCTTAAGTTAGTATAATGAAGGAGAAGGTGTAAAAGAAAACAAAAGAGTAGTGTTTAGTGATAGAAAAAATATTGGTAATCTGTAAAATATAGAGCTGCTTTTTTACTAGCATATGGTAAGGTATTTATGATTATAGACACCGATGAGGTTACATATTTACCTTGTGACTTTTTAAAATTGATAACTCATGTAACAAAGTATAATAGAGTTTCAGTTTTGCTGAAGATGATAGGCAATCATGACATTATTGAAATGTTGCATCTATTAACAACAATAACCTTAAAATGTACTATTTCATCAAAAACTTTTTTTATCTGGTGTTACTTTACCATTTTTTTTCCAATGCTAATTACACAATATATCCATAAGTAAGCTAACTTCTAAACTTTAAAACAAGCCTCGTAGCCTAACTCAGGCACATAATTAAGCTAATATAAAAGCCTTAATGGATTAAGCTTAAATGAACTCAAGCACTACTAGTTTATAAAATAAATATCATTACAAAACAACTACTTAAAGTGATCAATCAATGAAATGAATCCAGCAACCTTACATGTATATCATTTATACAGCAACACTGGTCGTTTTATGTAAATTGTTTTTTAAAAAAAATTGATTTTATTTTTTTTATTTTTAAATTAATATTTCTTTATATTTTCAAATTATTTTGATGTACTGATATCAAAAATAATTTTAAAAAAAAAAAAAATTTATTTTAATATATTTTAAAATAAAAAATACTTTAAAAAATAATCATTACTATACTTTCAGACACCCTTAAAACTTCATCCCATTCCATGTGTGCAAATTTTGCCAATCAATGCCTATCGAAATGGAGCTATATTTTCTCTCATAATCACCATACTGTTATATATATATATAGTAACTTCCACATTGTACAATCTTATAAATCGATCCACACTGTAAAATTCCAGTACATATTTTAATCAATCGTCACTCTCTTTCTATTTCGGTAATCCAAAACAAGAAAAAAGTTTTACTTCAATTTTTTTTATTAAATTACGAATAATTTTTTAATAATTTTAATATACTAATATTAAAAAAAAAAAAATATATTTATATTTAAATAAAAAAATCTTAATCTAATCATCAACCATCAAATCCATCTCAGCAGACTCTCCCTCGCAAACACTTTTCTGCTCCCCAAAAATTCTCTCCCTCCCTCTCAGCGTCTTAGCACGAAAATCGAGAGCGAATAAAAACAAACCAGGCAGGAGACTATAATAGGATTAAAAAAAAAAAAAAAAAAAAGGGGTTTCCATTTCACCCCCTTTCCCACTCTTTCTCTCCCTCTTTCAATTTCTTTCCCTCCAAACGCCATTTCTCCGTTTTCTTTCTTCTTTCTTTTTTTTTATCCTTTAAAGTTTTATTCGAATTCTCTTTCTTTTCCGGCTCCGGTGATCTCATTATTTTCCTGCCACTTCCACGGAATATTGGTTCTTCCCGGGAAAACTGGTTTTTCCCGGGAACATGTCGCCTCAATTTGCTCCTCTTCTCCGCATCGGATTTTTCAAAGTCCAGGTAACACCCATACAAAATCCCTCACTCTCGCGCTTGTGATTCTGTTTTGCTTTTATTAAGAAAAGGAATGTTAATTTGTTATTCTTTTGGAGCTTGAAATATAGAGTTAAGCTCGAAAATCTTCAAATTACAGAAAAATGACTGGTTTTGTGATTGTTTGGAGTGTTAGTTTTTTTTTTTTGTGTGTGATTTTTTGTGTTATTTTTTTCATTTTAAGGAATTTAGGAGCGATTGAGGAACGAAAGGGATTGCTAACTGAAAAGATCTGTAGATTCGATAGAGAGGAGAAATTGAGAGCTTCAAAGGAAAAGGCTCTCACTTTGATTGTTATGTGAATTTGGGATTGTTTTTGCGTGTAAGTATTTGATTTTGATTGATAATTGGTCTATGGATTTGCAAGTACTTTCTGCCCAGGCTTCACCATCGAGGGATTTGGTGAAGTATTGTATTTGTGGCTGCAGTTGTTCTTTAATTGCCGGTTCATCTTCAGAGTCTTGGATCAGGTCTGTCAAAAGAAAATACGATGAGTTTGAGGAGGGGAATCGGTTTTATATCCCCGGGTTTGATTTCTTCTCGAATCCACGAATACAAATTGAGAATGAATGTTCTGCGCTACGTGAGATGGTTTCTAGCCAACAGCAGACTATGCAGGATTTGTACACGGAATTGGAAGAGGAAAGGAACGCTGCTTCTTCAGCTGCAAATGAAGCCATGTCAATGATACTGAGGTTGCAGAGGGAGAAGGCGGAGATCCAAATGGAGGCAAGGCAATTTAAGCGTTTTGCCGAGGAGAAGATGGGGCATGATCAGCAGGAGTTTTTGGCTTTAGAGGATGTTTTGTATAAGAGAGAGCAGGCTATTCAATCATTTACTTGTGAAATTCAGGCTTATAAGCATAGGATGATGAGTTATGGCCTTACAGAGGCAGAGGCAGTGGGTGAGAGGGGTGGGTTTAGCCGCAACACAAGCATGAATGAAAATTTGGATGCTGGCCAATTCGAGTTTCCAGCTTATGATTACCCACCCCTGAAATGCAATTTGAATGATAATCCAAATCCTTTGGAGGGTGAGGTTGACATTGTGAATGTTGAGAACTATGCATTTGGCGAGACCCCTCATGGTCGTGAGAATTTGAAGAACTTAGAACATAGGATCTATCAGATGGAGAGAAGTCCTCGTAGCATTCAACAAGATGGTGATTTTTGTGGTACAAAGAATATTCTCGAGAAGGTGGTTGTTGACCACTCTCCTAGGAGGTCAAGGCACAGCAGGAGATTCTCTGGAGATAGTTCAAGTTCATTGATTGGGATGTCTAGAGAATTGGGTCCAGATTTTGCCACTGCATCTCCAAGACCCAAGTTAAGCAATAGCTTTAAGAAAACGGACTATGCTTCACAAGTGGAAGATTACACAAATTCGAGAAAGAGGGATAATGAAGCAGACTTTGGAGATGACATGAGTGACAGAGTTTATACCATTGATTCTATCCATAACGGGGTCTCACAGAATGGTGTTACAGAACCAAAAGCTGGAGTTGGGATTTATGAAGAGCATCTCTCAACTCCAAGAGAGACATTGACTCGGCCGGATATCAGTGATCCTGATATAAAAAAGCTCTACTTGAGACTTCAGTCACTTGAGGCTGACCGGGAATCTATGAGGCAAGCACTTATTTCAATGCGAACTGATAAAGCACAAATGGTATTGTTGAAAGAAATAGCTCAACATCTATGCAAGGAAATGTCTCCAGAAAGAAAAATGCCTGCGAGGAAGCCAATTCTTCTTGGAAGCTTTTCCTTCACATCAATCTTTAAGGTATTTCCTTATGCTTTGTGTAAATGAATGTGCTTTCCTGTATAATAAAGATTTCCATTCATTTGAGTTTTTGGTTATCCAATATATATCATCAAAACTGCTGTTTCATAATCATTTTGGTGATTGTTATTGCATTAAAGTGTTTGTATTAGTTATTCTTTTGGCCTATGCTTAACTTCAAGCTCTCCTTGACCTGTACTTCCCCCCTCCTACCTTCATTTTTCACTTAAATCGTTCATTCT
Organism: Populus alba; assembly: GCF_005239225.2. Classification (NCBI taxonomy): domain Eukaryota; kingdom Viridiplantae; phylum Streptophyta; class Magnoliopsida; order Malpighiales; family Salicaceae; genus Populus; species Populus alba. The sequence continues at coordinate 18,429,882 of NC_133289.1, forward strand.
TCATTATTTTGGTATGGCTGAACTAGAGTTAGATAGAAACTTTGAATTTGCATAAACTGAACTGCATTATAGGTGTCTCTCCATTGGAATCTGAGTTATGATGTAAATGTGAGTACTTGAACGTGTAGAAAATAAAATTATTGAAGTATGTTTGTGATGTTTTCTTTCTTTTCTTGGATTGTCATCTTCTTTTCATCCTTGATTCTCTTGATTTCCACCAGTCAGAAGCACTTAGCTGCTCCCTCATTTAAATTGTTGTACGCAGCATTATGACTACCAGGCTGTGTTTTGACTTTCCATTTTATTTTAACATCATGCTGCATGTGATTTGTTGTACTAGCACTAAAAACTCGTCTTTCATTTTGCTTGTTCAGTGGGTTGTGTCCATCGTTTTCTGGAGAAAGAAAGCTCAGCGAAGCAAGTAAGTATATTGCTATAAACTATTGACATAATTTAGTTTCTGTTTTAGTGCTTCCATTCAATTGCATATATAGAAATATTTGAAGTAAATGCAAATTAGGAGTGAAAAACTCCACAGGTTTTTTTTTTTTTTTTTACCAGACCAAAAATGAACCAGGGGAGAATTTCTCCAAATTCGAAGGAAGAAAGGGAAAATCTTTATAGTTTTTAAAGGAATCACTTGGGAATTGGAGAAAGAGGGAAATGAATTTAAGGAAGGAGAAATAGTTCTGACATGCCCTGTTTCGAACTCTGTGATTCACCTATACTCTTTTACAGATGCAAATGCATGTGTTTACAGTGTTCTTGAACTGTATCTTTCTCATTCGCTTCAGTTTGAGAAATGACATAGAAGATTCTTATTCTTGACGTTGGTGGAATTATTTGTAGTTTCAATCTGGCATTGATGTTTAATTTCATCAAATTTTGTAATGGCAGGTACATGTTTGGACTTTCAGCCGCTGATGTTGGCTTGCTAATTCTTCTAGACAAAGGCTCCCGCACAAGGCAATGGAGATGTCTGATGAGCACACAAGTGTGAAACCATCAGTCAAATTCCCAGTATCTATTTGAAGCCAATGCTCATATTGTGAACATGAAATGGATTTTGGCCACATTGTTACCCTGATTTGTCGTGTTCTTTTAACAGAAACCTTCCTTGTGCAAATTTCAGTGTTTTGTGCAGCGTTCTTTGATTTCACTTTATCTGGATTGAATATATCTTGCTGGGTGATTAGTGAAGCATGGATTTAGTGTGGGCATGCCTGCCTGTGTAGTTTGTTGAAATTTAGCTTCAGGTGAGGTATCCTGTCCTCTTCCGCTACTGTATATTTCAGAATTCAGATTCCTGTACAAGTTTTCTCATTTAAATGTGCAGTGGCTTTTCTTTTTGTGATTTGAGATGCGGGGTGCATCCTGATGATTTATTTCTTTATTTTCATGCTGTAAATAGCGGGCTATCTGTTTGTAAAGTTAGCTTTCCGACAAAAATTATTATCCCATGATTTCAAGGTACTTTTGACAGCTACTCAGTTATTAAAAGCTGCAAGCTTTGGTTTATACATTAATCAAAACGATTTAAAAACAAAAACAAAAAAAATCAATTTTTTTCAGCCTAAGGACACCAATCCAGCTAATGCTCAGTTATAGAATGCTGAAAATAGCCAATCCAGCTAATGCTCAGTTATAGAAAGCTGAAAATAGGGTGCTCCGAAAATAGGAAATGTTGGTCAGCCTGTTATTTTGGTATATGTTACTCTTTTCCCGTTGTCCTGGTCCATCACCTTACAAAAAAAATGAAAATGTTTTCGGATTTTTGGATTTCCTCCCTTGACCACGAGACTTTCAATTCCTGTGTGCCTGAACTTGAGGAGAGCACGTAGTTTTAGAGTTGAAGCTCTACTTCGAAGACATAATGTACCTTAGAAAAAATAGGTCAAGGTCAATCCACTTGTGAAAGGGGATTGCTGTCTATTTTGAACAGTTCATTTTGTCCCATGACTAGGCAATGACGATTTCTTTGTACCATGATTAGGCCGCCTTACAGTTGGATCGCCGCTAAATCTGGTGCTCATATATCCATCGAATGTTTTTCTCTCTCTCTCTCTCTCTTACAAGTGCAAGACGCAAATCTTGTGCACTCTCAGTTGCCTTGACGAGTCTCTAGATTACTTTTGTAAGTTTAATGGTGCTAAGGATCTTTTGGCCGAGCAGCTCTCAGGGGATCCTTATGCATAAAAATCGCGTATATCTTTAGATACCGAGCGATTGATTGAGTGGACAATACTACAATGTGAATGTTTTGGCATTTGGTAAAATTTGTGAGCTTTTGGGATCTTTCCTCGTCCCAACCAGCCGAAAACAATGGAAGAAAGGGTGAAACTTCGATTGCAAGCACTGGTTCACAATCATTTTCCCAATTGGCTGGTGGAAAGACTATGTCCAAAGCAAACTGGTCGCACATGCTGTATTTATGTATGTACTCAGGACTCAGCTACACCCTCCACAACCACGAAAATGACCCCTACCACGATGAGAATTGTAGCTATTGTTATGGGAACCACAAGACTGTTTATGAGAAGAAGAAAATTGACAAGATATCCATCTTTAGATTAAAATCTCCATGACTACATAAAAAATCTCTATAACGAGATCTTCATATTTCTGTTGAATTCTCCAAGTCTTCATTGAAATCTCAACATTGGACTTCTTGAAAAATCTCTGCATCATATCTCCTTTCACAATACTTTAATATTGTCTTCATGACCACAAACTATTTTCTATTTTCTAAATAATAATATTTTTTAGTAGAACCGGATAAAATCTCATATCTTTTACAAGAAAAACTCTCATATTAACAAAATCTATAAAAATATAAGCACAACCATAAAAGAAACATTTTTCATACGACCATTAGCCACAAAGATAATGTTTATATAGTAAGTATTTTTCTCTCGCTCTTTTGCTTATTAAAGTCTTCAAACATGACTATTTAAAAGATTTGGGGGATGATATTACCCAAATTACAAAAAAAATAATCACTTGGGTTTTTTTAGCCTGACACCGACCTCGATCTATTCAATCATGTTCTAACACACTCTTTTATATATATATTTTAGGTTCGCAAGAGCCGCATACAAAATGTTCATACACGTAATTTTTTCAGCACATACAAAAATTTTTCTATTCAAAGTAGACACTTTTTTTCTGCATTGATAACACTGTTTATCACCAACATTTTTATTAATGGCATACATGGTACAACAATCATGGTATGACACAATAAATAATAAATTAGAGCCTCATTCATCGTTTCTCTGTTAACATGCATATCATCATTAAAAGGTCGCCAAACCGCCTCCGATGCAATTAGTGGACGGTGGTGTTAACCACCAGAGAAAGCCACATGCATCGTTAGAGCGCAACGATTTAACCCTATAAGTGCATGTGCCAACCAAGTTATCTTCCATGTCTTTTTAGTCTCTTAAAGTTTTCTAAGTTTAAAATTAGATCCATTAAGCCTTAATTATTTTAAATCAATAAAATTAAATTTTATTTAAAAAACTAAGCACCAAAAACATGCTATAATTTTTCCTTCACATTGTGGAATTCCCATATCTATGCAAGCAAAAACAAACTATAAAGTCCAAAAAAAAAAAACTCAATATGAAATGATTAAATTGACAAGGAAATTGAGATACCAAAAAAAGTTGAATCTTTCTTATGCTTTATGCAATTTGATTTATGCAATTCGATCCATGATGTTTGTAAGAAAAAAGGGTTTAATGCTTGTATAGTATTCAAATTCACTTCATATAGCTTAAATTGTTTTAATTTAATTAATTTCATTGAATTTTTTCAAATCAAGTACCGATTGAGAGTCGATTTTGTTTTTTGATACCATGAGTAGCCCATTTGAAGTCAAACAAAACAAAAAACATAGTTTAATCTCAAACTAATCTAATGTAAAAGGATCATATTGAAAAAAAAAAAGACAAAAAATCAAAATTGGAAAGAAAAAAAAAACTACGAATCCATAATGTTTTATCTCACTATGCATAAAAAATGTATAATCTTAATTAGGCCTCGATCATAAATTGCACATTTCCGCCCAAATATTGATGTGAACCCAGTGCAAATCCAAAATTGAATTAAATTTGGGAGTAAAGAGTAGTTGGAATTGTAAATGGGTGGCTGAGAAGGAAGGGAAAAACAAAAGTGGTGTGAATAATGTGAAATTCAAACAGAGTGGGGAGGAAGAAATGCTGCCAGAAGAAATTGAGAACCACAAAAATGTGGGGTGCGAATATTTTGAATCACTGGAGCAGAAGATGCCACGATTGGCCAGTACAATGAAACCCAAACCTGTCAAGTCTACCGCCCATTCAAGAAACCCCAACCCACTACCCTCCCATCGTGATAACTTCACCCCTTACGTCAGCCCAGTAATCTCTGCACTCTATATATACACCCACATGCAAATTAAACTGTACTAGTGTTGAGTGCATATTGATCAGGAAGCCAAAATCTTGATCTTACAGTTGTATTTTTCTAGAGAAAAATGGTAGCCAAATTGCCAGAGGAAGAGCATCCAAAACAGGCCTTCGGATGGGCAGCAAGAGACCAATCTGGGCTCCTCTCTCCCTTCAAGTTCTCCAGGAGGTACTCCTCTCTCATTGTCCGTGATCTTCGTTTTACTCCCCATACATTAATCCTGCTTAGATGTATTAATATTTAATAAATATCGGGATTTGTTTGAGCTCCATACAAATTAATGGTCTTAATTAGTTTGGCATGTATATTTAAATATATGTTCACGCACAGTGGTAACTGCATGCTAATTAACGGGAATTTGGTTGTTGTGATTTTAATTGAAATGGGTTGTTTCTAGAGCAACAGCAGAAAAGGATGTGGCATTCAAGGTGTTGTATTGTGGGATGTGCCACTCCGACCTTCACATGGCCAAGAATGAATGGGGCGTTACTCAATACCCTCTTGTTCCTGGGTACGTATATATCCTCCTTCTTTGCCTCTTTTTTTTTTTTTTTAAAGCAATGTGTCTGTTTTCATTTGAATTGATTCTGTTAATTTTGTAATTCTTAACTTGGAATTGAACATGATGGTATATGGTCACAAGAAAACAATTAATTTCTTGTAAATGAATCTAGTTATAGATAATTTGTTTAAAACTCGATTTGAAAGAGATAATCTTGGAAATTGCTAGCTAGAGGACAACCCATTGCCAATATATATATATATATATAGAAGAAGAAGAAGAAAGACTTTTGAGCGTATGAAGTTGAAAAGCTAAATACAAGTCAATATACAGCTGGTTGTTAAAGAATGTTTGTTGTGGTGCAGAGGAAAAGAAAAGGGTCCACTTCTTTCCAAACGCTGTGTTCCCAACGAAATTGTCAGGATCCTATAGCAACCTGTTTCAATGTAAAATGGCTATTTAATAGCAGACAAGTACGACTTAGGAACGTGTAATGGGTTGACTTTAGAGCATCAGGGAACTCCCAGCTTAAATTTGTTTTTCCTTTTCGTGAATGAGAGATCAGAAAGTTTCACTTAATCAGCTAAGCAACGAGCAAGACAACTTAATTAGGCAGGAGCTAGGTTTTTGGGATGGAAAATAGAGAAACATTTAACAGAATATACAAGCCTGATGATGCATGCATGTATGCTGATGAAGACAGTGAAGATGTTTATTAAATTTGATGATTCTAATGAATTTCCATATTGTTTTAGGATCAGATTTTCTTCTTTTTTTTTCAAATTAATTTCTTCAATGAAGTTAATTTAAGTGGCTATAGCTCTTAAAAATCTGAGTAATTAACGAGTTAAGTAGTGTTTCAATGCAGGCATGAGATTGTGGGAATAGTGACAGAGGTGGGGAGCAAAGTAGAAAAATTCAAGGTTGGAGACAAAGTGGGTGTAGGGTGCATGGTTGGATCATGCCGCTCTTGCGATAGTTGTCACGACAATCTTGAGAATTACTGTCCAAAAATGATACTTACCTATGGTGCCAAGTATTATGATGGCACCACCACATATGGAGGCTACTCAGACCTTATGGTTGCCGAAGAGCACTTCATTGTTCGTATTCCAGATAACCTATCTCTTGAAGCTGGTGCTCCTCTCTTGTGTGCTGGCATCACAGTATATAGCCCCTTGAGGTATTTTGGACTTGACAAACCCGGTATGCATGTGGGTGTAGTCGGCCTTGGTGGTCTAGGTCACGTAGCTGTGAAATTTGCAAAGGCTATGGGGGTCAAGGTGACAGTGATTAGCACCTCTCCTAACAAGAAGCAAGAGGCTGTAGAGATTCTTGGTGCTGACTCTTTTTTGGTTAGTCGTGACCAAGATCAGATGCAGGTAATGTTACTCCTAACCCAACTAATAATAAAATGCAAGTAATAAATAAATAATTCTATTGAAAATTAAGATGGAGAAAGAATCAGAACTCTTTACCTTGAACACCAGAAAAAAGTAGGAATTAAAAACATGTTATCATAGTTTCATGGTACAGAGAAGATGTTAAAAATGACTAATCATTACCTTTTAATAAAATAGTGTCCTAAACAATGAAATTCTTTAGGACAAGTTAAAAGTATTAAATAATTTTGACCAAAGTTAATTTATAAATTAATATAATTCTTATAAAAATATCCCAACAGGCACTAGTTAACACACGAAGAACTCATTCCTTACAAAGAAAAGTGGGTTCCTGTGTGTGCTAATTTTCTGATCATAGGATTTTTAAATTTATTTTGCAGTCTGCAATGGGCACATTGGATGGCATCATTGATACAGTGTCCGCAGTTCACCCTATGGTGCCTTTATTTACTCTATTGAAGTCTCATGGAAAGCTAGTTTTGGTTGGTGCTCCAGAGAAGCCTCTTGAATTACCTGCCTTTCCTTTGATCATGGGTATGTGCATGTATATATGTATGTCTGTCAGAATAACTCATCTTGCTAATCGAGATAAGGACACTAACTGCATGTGTTGTCTTTGTGGGTTAATTACAGGGAGGAAGATGGTGGGAGGTAGTTGCATCGGAGGAATGACGGAGACACAAGAGATGATTGATTTTGCAGCCAAACACAATATAACAGCCGACGTCGAGGTTATTCCGATGGACTATGTCAACACTGCCATGGAGCGCATCCTAAAAGGAGATGTTAGATATCGATTTGTCATCGACATTGCCAAAACACTAAACCCTTAGCCTGCCATTTGATCAAAAGCATGCACCCCTTTGCCAATGCCTATTTCCTTGGATGGACATGTGCAACTTCTTCCCTTCGTGGTTTGTCTGGTCCACTTGAGCTGTTTGCTGCTTTATTATTATAATTACTATATATTCTTCACCTGAATTCTCAAGAACATCTGGGTTTTTTTCTGTCAGTGTACTATGAAGACGAGTAGACATGTAATCATTTAATTTTAATGCATGGCTATGATTTCATCACATTAATTGGATCATAAAGCAGCATCCAACGGGTTTGGGTTTTGCTGGAAATGTTGCCTCTAACATATCATGAATTATCCTCTCTTTTTTGGGGTTTTCCGTTTTCCCTACAGAGAGAAGGCATTAGTTCGTTGAGCAGTAGCTTTTGGCTATTTTTTTTATTCTAATATTGAATTTTGCAAAACCATCATACTAACACTGCAATTCGGTATTCAATTTACGGCAACTTGATTATTTTTTAGGTTTAAAATATAATTTATATTATTTTTTAATATATAATTTTTAAGTAAAAGTTTGTTGAACTTAAAGCTTATATTTATTTATATTTTTTATTATTATTAATTAAATTTTAATTGGTATAGAAAATTAAAAAAAAATAACAAAATTTGAATTTATAATAATTTAGTTGTGAGATTTTAATATCATATTTACTTTATGATTAACAAAATTATAATTTATATTAAAAAAAAATTCAATTCAATAATATAAATTATTAATAAAAACTTAAAGACAAAAATAAAATGATATTCATCAACTAAGTTAATTGTTTACTATGTTTGACAGTATAATTATTTATTTTTAAAATGTTTTTTATTTTAAAATATATTAAAATAATATTTTTTATTTTTAAAAAATTATTTTTTAACATTAATACATTTAAATAATATGAAAATTTTAAAATATATTAATTTAAAATAAAATAATAAAATATTTTTAAATTTTTTTTTAAAATACTTTTAAAATATAATTACAAATAAATATGGAAGTCATGGGCATGATTGCCTCTCCCCTTTTCAGGGAAAGACATCATTGAAGTGATGGTTGCCTATTGATCTGTAGAGAATCTTTTACTCATTTCTTGAGAATTGTGCTCTTCCAATCAACTTTCAACTCGACAATATATTTCGGCCAATTGAAGGCAATATTGGGTCAAAAAGACAGCAACGCCCTAACTTTATTTCACACGACAAGTCAAATAACACGTTAAAAGCGGTCGTGTTTAAATGTGGAAGATCTCAGCTATCTTCTCCGGTCATACTTAAATTAGAGTCGAGCTCAGCAAGATTTCTTTGCAGGACGATTGCACCGAGTCAGAGAGAGAATCTTGTTAATCCCTTCACATGCGTCACTAGTTAGGTGACGAGATATTAATTGGATTTCTTTATTTCAATATTCAAAGCATCGGACAGAATTGATCACATCGCGTGAACATTCACAGCATCATCGCTTTCTTCTTGTCTGTACCGATTTTGAGTTAACTGTTGGACACTCGAATTAAAGCCTCTGGAAGCTCTGCTCTGAGCCCTCCTTCCACTTGGCACGCGACGAACCGCTGTCTTCGTCGGAGCGTCCACCGAGAGTCCAGTCCGGTGCGAGAGAATAAGCAATTGGTGTCCAAGTAAACCCATTTTTAAAACCAAACTAGTGAGGCTCGCTTGTCGCTGTAGTGGCGATGTAGTTGTAGATATTTTCATGCTAAATATTAAAAGTCAAAATATAAATATAAATATAAATTAGATTGTTTAGTTTATTATAACAAAATCATATATTGTAAAACACACACACATATATATATATATATAAAGAAACTCTAATTAGCTTAAAATTTTAAAATCAAATAAAGAAATTATATCATGATCTACCTACCAAAGAAGAAAGTCTCATAATTAAATTGGAGTTGTGGATTGTAGATAAATAAAAAAATTCTCTCATTTTCTTTTCTAATAACTTTCTTTTTTTTCCTTGATCAATACATATTGAATTATAAAAGAATTGTTGTTACTAAAATAAAAAAAAATTAAAAAAAAAATAGGATCAAGTATAGAAAAAACATGCCCCATTTAATGATGCTAATGAAAAATAAAATGATTTTTTTTATTAACATGAATATCTAGATCAGTTTATGTATATTTTGATTAACTTTATAATTTTTTAAATTAATAATTATGTAAGTATTCTAATGAACCTCGTGTTGATTTTTTTTTAATCATTATCCATCCTTATTTTTTTTTATTTTTTCTTCTTCACCAAACCCTATAATTGTACTTCATAAAAGGGATAATCTTTGTTATAACGTGTATGCAAGAGCATGAAAAGCGAAACGAACCCAATATATCAAATCATACAGCATATCTTGTATGGACAGAAAGACAAAGTAATAAGGTTTAATGATCAAAACGCAAAACACAAAAAAGCTTGAGGACCTAAAAAAATGACTATGAAAAGCTTATTGTGTCTAGATGAATAGTGGTGGTGCAGTGAAATATCATCTTCTTGTAGTTTAGAGTTAACAACTTATTGACAAACATTTAAAATTTAGTGGTGTAGGACTAAAATAATTATTAAACTTAGCTTCACTCATCTATATAACCTGGTAATTCATTAACTCAAAACTTAATTCATATTAGGTTTCGATCATGTTTAGAAATGTGATGTAAATTATATTTTAAAAATTTTTAATTTTTTTTAAAATATTTTTTATATTTTTATATCGTTTTGATGTTATGATGTTAAAAATAATTTTAAAAAAAAAAAAAAAAACTTTATTTTAATATATTTTTAAAGTAAAAATGACTTTAAACCCTCACCGCTACCACAATCTCGAGCCCTTCATTTCAAACTAATTTTGATGTTGACCTAGTCAAACCCAATCAATGTGATTAACACAACTACATTCAAATGAGATCTGTCTTAGTTAACTTCAATAAAAAAAAATTCCCAAAATAGTAATTTTGTTTTAATAATTCTTCTTATTAAAAACTATGTTTTATTTTAAAAAATAAAACAATATCATTTTGTTTTTTATAAAACAAATTTTTGTGGAATTTTTTTAAAAAAATATATCCAAAAAAGAATATCATTTTATTTTTAAAAAAATCAAAACTTCTTCTTTTAGAGTTGACCTGAAAAACCTATTATTCGGTTTTTGGGATGAGTATTAACAAAAAAAAAAAACCTAAAGGGAATGGTTAATTCATTAACTCATATTTATATAATAATAATGCTTTATTTTTTTAATTTTTTTTTTATTTCTCACTTCAACAACCCAATTATTTTTTAGTTTTTTTATCCTATAATTCAGTTGAGATTGAACTTGTCTATTGAGTTGTAAGAAATTTTCTTTCTTCCAAGCATAATTTTTCTCTCTTAAAAAAAAACCATGAAAAAATCTCAAATTCAGCTTAGAAAGAACCCTAATTTTTTCAATTATCTCTCGACTCTCCATAAACCCCGAGTTGAATTTGCATAAAATGAACACGGCGAAATCGTTGTCTTCTTCCCGTTTCTTTCTAAAATTTTGGCCTAAACCCCAATTAAGATATATAATTATACTAGGCGAAGAGATTCTGCCCAAAACTTGTCGATTACGGAGGAGAGTGGCTGGTGGTTCTCTTTGGTTTGATGTGGTCATCTTCTCTTCCAGTTCTTGCAATGTGTCATGATCAAGGGATTGGAAAGACAAGGAAAGAATGCAGAGAAGAAAGAAGGCGGAAAGAAACAGAAAAATGTGTTCTTCATTAATTGCTTGCTTCCTCCTCCAACTGGGCATTGCATTTATATCAGATTTCTAAGCTAATAATACAAGATGTTAGCTGACATTTTCTCATCACTAACACGTTTTTTACTCATCGACTACCTGCAATCCTGAGTCCATCCCAGCATTCACAGTAATTCTTGTCCTCTGTAGGATTAGTTATCATCGTCTCATAGATTTAAGTTATTTTTTTTTAATTTTATTCTTCATCACTGAAATATTGATATGTTTAGAATAAAGACTAGTAATTTATTTTTATTTATTTTTTATAAAATAATCTGATCTTATAATTTGAATTACCAGGATGACTTGAGTTGTTTCGTTGAAGATAAAACCCACCCAGAAATACAGAAGATTGAAAGGATGTGGGAAGAGATTCAGAGGAAGATAGGACTGGCAGGTTACACTGGAATACTGACGAAGCATTTGCTCGCAGGCACAGCGAGAAGCTTGCTACTGCATATGCGATTAGGAGAACTAAAGCCCATGATCCTCTTCGGATTACTGGTAAAAGAGAAGGTGCAGGTCTATAATTTAAAACCACCTTCATTTGATATTTATTTGCATATTCTGCTTCCCTGAAGTTTCTTGTTGCTTGAATAATGTTCCTGGAGCTGTAGATGACAAATTGAGAGACAAATTCAAACCATAATGAAGAACTCTTGGCATGATCTCCTAGAGCAGGACTGCACAGCGTCAATCAGTTGCTCTCATTCCGTTAAACAAATAAGATTAAATTGGATGGAATTACAGAAAGAAAGAACATGGAGAGAGGATTGATTTAATCAGCAAAATGCGGAGACATACATCCATGCTGCGTCTCTATCAGAGACTCCATGAGCAAAATGTCAGGCTGGAGAGAGGGAAGCTGTATAAGAACCATCACAGCACTTCAAGCCTTTTAAGAAGCCAGAACCCAAGCAAGGAGCAACGGTGGCTTCTGGAATACCAAAAGCATGACTGCTTTCTTGCAAGCCTTCAACCGCTGCAGCTTGATCAGGTTTCTCGCAGGCTGTCTCAAGAGCCACATTCAAGCCAATTGAGGTGCGTTCTGTTGTAAAACTGAAAATTTCCCAAATATAATCAAAACACCGATTAGCAGCTATATAATCATGGTGACACACTAAATAAAGGCATGGATGACAGAAGCTGGTGTAGGAATTTATGATACCTGGCCTCAAAGTTTCTCCCTTCAGAAACCATGAGAGCACATACACGGCAAACAATCCATGGTGGAATACATGCATCCTTAATTTCTATACTGGACAAGAGACCGGTGGATGAACCTTGACTGGATTCAGTGCCTTTAGGGGAGGCAGCATTATGGCCGGCTCTTTTTACCTCCACACATTTTATCTGTGAAACAAGATTGGTAATCAGCTATGCAAACATGCTTCTGACATCATGAGGCAAGAACATATATCGTTTTTACCACTCATATTCCTCCACATTCAAAAGAATGCTCATTATACACTGATGAAAAGCACGGAAATTTTATTTACATCAAAGAACATCTATTTGAAAAAAAAAAAGAGCATAATAGAACATTTTGCAACAGATATATAGCTGCTGATAAAAGAGCACTGAAGTTATATAAGTTAATAAAATTTTATTGTGAATTAAGGTTTCACACATCATATCATAAAAGATCAATGGGAACAAAAATTTTGGTCTGACAAATGAGAGAAAACTCAGCAATTGAGCCAAATATAGTCACACCAGTAAAAGAGATGAAAGTATGTTTTGAGTTTTAGCTCTATATATTGAGAAGCCCAAGATTAAATTTGCAACACCCACCTCCGGAGCAGAAAGGGCTGCATTCTGAAATGGAACAGGTGAGTACAATACAGGAACATCTACTCCAGAAAGAAAGGTAAGGGAAGATCTGAAGACAACCAGAAGGAAGCGTGACATAGTCATAACATATGCAGAAAAATATGGAACTAATTTTTGAACCACAGTGCAGCTAAACTCAACATAGGTATTGTTGTTCAAACTTCAACCCTGAACCTACCTGTAATTTAACAAAAAATCATATAATCCATGTACATTCTTGTTTCCACAGAAAGCCAGCAGAGATTGTGGGCTATTATCAACATCAGACAAGGAACTAAGCCGACGAGTCTGCATTATGTTCAGCAGGAACCACAAATTAGTTATAAAATACAAGCAATAGAATCAAAAGTAAATGTTAGAGGATCTTGACAAGAGAGAATTGAGCAGAACTCTCCAGTTAAGGAATGTAATTATTAGGAGACAAAACTAGGAGCTTGGGATGTACAATCATCACAATCCCAAAAACTGTCACGACATCATAACTACAGGTTGCTAGATATCCTTTACAGCCCAAAATTTCAAATATTAAATGATTTCATGAATGGCAAGCATTTAACTAGGGCCACTAATTCATTAAAAGAAAAATAGGAGGAATAATTGTTGGATTATGATCAATTCAAAGTATTAACTACCAAAAATGGTTGCAACCTTAATGATCCATAATATCAGGGAAGGCATCTCATTCAAGCTCAGGGAAATGCAAGATGGCCAAATGTGAAAGGAATTCACTCACCTGGCCCAAATTCTGTTTCTCAATCTCAGAGAGCTCAACTAAATCTTCAGTGGTGACTTGCTCTACTTTAGAATGACAAAGTGGCATAGAGAAACAAATATCCTACACAACAAATTAAAAGTGTTGCATAATAAGAGCAAAATATACAAAAATCAAAAAACATGTACCAAAATTATTAACAACGTAAATGAGCAAATACCAAACACAACAACAGATAAATCTTACATGCTCTCTCAACAATGACCTCAAACCTCTTGTTGACTGGGAGATGTAAGCATTGCATGGGTGTGCAGTTCTTCCTGGGCCATCACTATTAGTGAACATCACCACAAATTGTGAAGTGCACACTACAAAAAGTTCCCATTAAAACCCAATGTTAAGATGTAATTTGAGGAGAGAATACTTTCATTGGCTAAAGAAATGGAGAAAAGCATATAACTCCACAGATAAAAGCTTTCGCATGATTCACATGTTACAAGTATCTTTCAGTATACAATGTACCAAATAGCAGTCTTGGAAAGGAGGTGAGCGAGTCAAAATATAGATAAGCAGACACAACCTATGACATCAACTAAATCCAAGTAATATGTCTCAACAATAATGATGCGTGGAAACAACAATATACTTATTTTGCACATAATGTTGCATGTTTGTGGAAAAAGAACCAGAATATAAAGCAGGATGAGAAAATAAAAAAGATTTAATAGAACATGTGCAGAAAAATACCATAAAAAATATTGCAAATGTTCTTTCGAAGCATGTAATAAAGACTCCGAAAAGAATCCTCCCACGCCTGTTGCCGTTTTCTTATAAAATCTATGTCCACAAATAAAAAGCAAGAACGTTAAAAAGAGAAAGGAGGAAGGGAGTAGAAAACAATTAATAAGAATTATTGTTTTTATTTGACAACCTCCCTCAGTTGCTGACGAGGTTAGCACTGATATGACAGCAGCAGGTAAGGTAGATTGAGGGTAAACCCATGAATGCAAAGCTTTAGAACTAAGGATTTGAGAAGCCAGTGCCTGCCCTGAGCTTCTATTGTCCTGGGAATCTCCAAATTGGAATGCAAGCTGTGGCATGCCATTGTAGGTACTGCTCATGATTGACCTATGAATTCTAAAATTTGCAAACAAAATATTAACCACCAATTAACAACCTATAACATGGAACTTACTCACAGATTAATTCACAGTTATCCGTATGGCATGCATTATCATATGGAGTGCATTATCAAATAAATAAGTTGTTAAGGAGCCATTCTCAAAACAAAGAGACTAGACACAGAACATACCCAAGAAAATAGCCGAGGAAGTCAGAAACAGAACCCTTGTCCATATTGAAAAATGAAAACAATTTCATGCATAGCCACAAACATAGAATGTACCCAAGAAAGCATTGATATGAACAAAACAGACAGTCTCGAGTCAAAACAAGAGCATCCTATTATCTCAAAGGCAAAGGAATGGGTTGAGCTATTCATACCTTATCATTATTCATGTATGCATTGAATTGAAGTTGTCAAGTGCATAATAAAGTAACAGGCAAATTTTGATGACAAATCAAGTTACAAGAAAGAAAATTAATTAATTGTCACAAGTTGTTTGGAACCAATTCTTTAGTATAATTGAATTCAATTCAATTTAAATTCAATTGATAAATAAGTTGAATTCATTTATTTGAAAGAGAGAATTTCAATTCATTTTATTTCTTATATTACCCTCATCTCCTTTTTCTTATTCCTGCAAATGTCTTTCAAAAAATGAGATGGGTTGATGGTATTTTTGAAAAGCTAGTTTTAACATTTAAATTTCATTTAATTCGAAGGGTTCAAAACAGCCTGGAAAGTTTTATACACTCACACGATGGAAGATCAATTTACCACCAAGTTTAAGAATTGATATTATCTAAATAAGAAGCAGCAGGACAAACTAATAAAGGAAATACTAACTTAGATATACTTGACAAACTCACCGATTAACTGAGCAAGAGGACGCCACCCGCATTCTAGTTTTCAAAGTAAAATCAAGAGGAGCCTTTAGGCCAGCTATATTGCATTCAGAGCAGAAATTGCCACTGTGGTTGCCAGCTTTTTCAGAAGCAGCATTTAAACCAGAAGTGTAAGGCGTTTCATGGGCCACAAGTCCTTTTAATGCTTTATCCTAAGTTAATAAGTCAAATCAGAACAACTTGACTTGAGTAACAAGAAAAAAAATATTGCTAGCGAAGTATACCATGTCAACAAATGCCAATCCAGATGACTTTTCACCACTGGATGAAAGCTGAGCAACACTGCGAAATATACTTTGACTGCAATTTTCGATTGTTTGGCGAGGTTGTACCACACCATCTTTTGAAACTTCATCAGAAGCAACTGAATTCTCTGGACTGCCAGGAGATGAAGAGCAAAACCAGTGAGAAAAGAAGAAAATGTCTACATTTTGCAGATGAGATACACCATGCTAAAAGGCATACCATGAAAGTTGTCGCCTCTTGGCAGCCAGAGTTGAAAGCATAGTGATGTTCTTCAGGCTAATTGGTTGCTCAGTTGATGTAATTTCCTGAGTGTAAATGGGAATACAGTAAACAAACAAATAATGCATCATAATAACAGAAACAGAACCAGAACATTGGTATCCTAATAAGGAAAATATAATCACCTTTGCACTGTCTTTTACAGAAAGCATCCTAAGCCTGGATTTTTTGGCAGGATATACTTCATCCATACGGGTGTCAATGTATCTAGGAGTCCTTGATGCATCTGGTTTCCTAGGCCCATTATCCACCGCACAACTATTACTGGGAGGTAAAAAAGAAAATGTCAACAAATCAGAAAATATAAAAGAAGGTACAAGTTAAGAAAAAGAGAAATAGGATGATTTACTTCTTTGAACCCATTGGAGACTCATCTACAATCTCCAGAACTTTTGTCCTCTTCAACTGCTCTCCCTGCATGCCAACAAGGACAATAAACTGTGAAGATTTTTTTTCCACTACAATTTATTAGTTTTGAGAAGATTCTTTAACTCGAATTTAATGCAGTTAATGAATAATGACTGTCCCAGTGACATTAAACAAATACACAATGTGCTTCCATATAAATTTTGTATATAGATCCTCAGTTCTTGCAATCCAAAATGAAAAGTGAATCTCCCCAAAACACCTCCAATTTGATTAGCATACAGATGGAAGTGTTTATGAAACAAAAGTAAACATGTTAAGCAAGTATAAAATGCGAAAGAAAGTAGGGGAATTACGAGGAAACTGGTCAATACACACAAACGATTTCCACACACACGCCCAAATAAAAAAATAAAGAGGTTCAAGACAAAAGATCATGAATTGATTAATGAACATACAGGTAAGCAGAATTTCTGTCCTTACTATTCAATATTTACAAGGAATGTGAATACAAAAGACAAACCACAAGCATACGTAAACTTGAATTTATTCCAGCAATAATGGTTGGAAACGTCAAAATCCAACCATCCAAAAAGTGATCAAAACAAGTTAAAAACCTAAAGCACAGAGCACAACAACGCACAAGTTGAAAACTTACTCTCAGTTCCGACGGAGTCTTCCTTCTAACCATTGGACCATCAGTTAAAGAAGCAGCACCACCACCACCAATTTGAACAGTGACACAACCTAACAAGCCACCCGGTGCAGCAACTTTTGCCATAAATTACTCTGTTCAGACCGTTTATAACTCCCAACTCCTTCAAACCAATCAACTCATCACCTAAAAACAATTTTCCCGTAACACTTCCGTTAACACTCGCACATATTACCACGAACGAATCTAAACAATCAATTTGGAATTGATGAATAGACATTGCGCATTATTAAGAGAAACATAACATCAAACACCATATAAGCTTTTCTATAGTGTCCGAACTGGATTCTAAATCTAAAGAAATCCAAGACTCAATTGAAAAGCTACTTCCTACTTCGATTAAATAGTAAACTAACAAAAATTAAACCAAAAAATAAATAAATAAATCCAATTACTGCTGTGAGAATCGATTTCTAACAATCTAATGTCGTGTCAACTATACTAACAACATCAAACGCGGATTTTATGGACAAATAACGAAAAAGAGAATGAAAAAAAAAGGTAAGTAAAGGAAAGGACGTGTTACTGTTACCTTTGGGAAGCAGAATATGAGAGAGAGAAATGATGCATCGAGAGAAACCGATTTTTGAACCTCTCAATTAAAAAACCGAGGTACTGTTGTTGGATTGTTGGGTTTTTGATCGATTTTCCCTAAAAAATAAGAGTCTAATTAAGGCAAAAATTCAACAAAAACTATGAGCAGGTTAGTGAGTGAGAGGGAGCGAAGATTGGAAAAGTTGCGGAAAAGTTTATTTTTTGGGGTTTGAACATTTTCGTAGTTTTCATTTCCCTCCTGTCCTTCACGCCGTTAGTTTTCGACGCCAACGGTCAGAGATTTTATTGAATAGTGACGTTAAGTAGTGGAAATTTGGGGATGAAGTGTTATTGTACTCGCTAGGATTCCGTGACGCGTGTTGCTCAGGGAGCAACTTACAGCGTCCATTTATTAAAGGGACTGGGCAGGTTTGTGAGTCCGGCAAATGACTTCTTTTGGTTGCGGTCAATTTGTTTTTTAATAAAATTAATTTTTAAATTTTATATTATTTTTTTAATATTTTTAAATTATTTTGATATGTTGATGTAAAAATAAATTTTAAAAAATAAAAAATAATTTTTTAATATATTTTTTAGTAAAATATACTTTAAAAATTTACAGTTTTTATCATACTATTTATATAGTTTATTTCACTTTACCTATTTAGCTGGACTCAATCATTAAAGATTCTAAAATATTATATGTTTGCCATTATAATTTTTTTAAAACCCAATTTATGCATCTTCTTCTCTTACCACCATTTCTACATCTTCTTACCCAATTAGAACTGGTATGGAAAGCCTAACATTTATATTCTTATCAAGTGAATAGATCCAAATTCAACAAACATTAAATCGAGTTAAATAATATATTTAATAAAAATAAATATAATTTTAATTTAATTATTAAATTTGACTTAATTTTTTCTAAAAATTCTAAAAATTAAATAACTATAACGAGTTAAAAAGATATTTAAATTAGGCTAGAAACTTTTTATTATTGTTTTTTATTTTATTTTTAATAACCTGAGATGTCCAGACAAACTTACACACACTACGACTAGTTCTCGGACTCCATGAATACTCTGCAAGCCTAATGGACTGGTAAAACACCGCGAGGATGACAAATATGTACAAAGATAATTGAACAATGATGCAAAGAAAGAAGAAAAAAACAAGTCTCTTCCGCTACTAGACAACAACCTCAAGTTCAACTTTTTATCATTGTTGATTTTACAGGATATGACTAAAATTTAAAATATAAATTGTAATCTCAATAGGTAAATGTAATTTTGATTAAATTGTAGAATTTTAAAGGTAATTTTTAAAAAAATTTATTAATAAAATTACAATTAGTTTGTTGATGATTTTTTTCTCAAGTTGATTACGTCAATTTACGTGGATTAAATATTCACTAGATAAGAGAATAAAAAACAAAAGAAATGAAAAACAAGACAAGCAGCATTCGAACTGCAGGTAGCAAATGAAGCCATCAATGGACATAGCGAACACACTCTCATTTGCAGATCAATCATCAATGTCTACATAAATATGTCACTCGAACCAGATACACTCAAGTCACCCTCAAACTCCTGGAGGTCCTAGATACCCATTTTCATGGTATCGTGACGATCAGCTACCAGCCATGGAGCGCAAGAAGTAGGTGATGACGATGAAGAAGTAGTTGAGAAAGTTTCAGCTTTCCCAGTAAGACGCTGAACAGTGCCCATAAAATCCTCTGGTTTTACATGAATAATGTCAGGCGATTTGAGATATACTATAACAGGAGAAGAACGGCCCTGATTTGGAACCGCTGTCTTCTTGATCTTCGACGAGTTCTTGCTGACCGTAAGAGGTGCTGGCCTTGAGCACCGCAATCTTCCAGCCATTGAAGAGTTCATTTTCTGTGATTCTAACTACGCAGCCCTAATTAGAAGCAAAGTTATCTGATGGGAGGCGAGATTTTGAAGTATTATGAGGTTTGAATCAGGCTTTGAACCGCAGAGGTACTTATAGAGGCAGAGAGAGTGGCGATTCAGTTTGAAAAGATAAAACATATATGTATTTGGTCAGCTTTGAATTGTTCTTTTTGTATTTTAATATTTGTTGGTTTGTCGAAGATTAATCGCCGGCAGTAGATGGTTATTTTCAAATTAAATTAAAGACTCAGTGTTCTTCTTCTTCTTTTTTTAATAAGTTTTTGTTTTGAATCAGACAAAACCGCCCAGTCAAGTCAATTCTTGCCGATGTCGTACTTTTCTTCGATTATAGAAAAATAAGCCTACAATGTCAACCTTCTTCTTCACCGGGGCTTCTGATCACCCGATCACCTGATAAAAGAAATGCGGTGAAAACCCACCAAAACACGCAAAGAAGAAGATGTAAAATGTTTATTATAGAAAATGTTAACAGTGGTCATTGATATCCTCTTGCTCATTCAAACTTATCAGGAAAAATGGTTATGAAAATTTTTAAGAATTATTTCAAAAATAATTTTTTTTAATGAACATGAATATCTAAGTAATATATAACTCGATTAATTTTATAAATTCTAAAATTAATAATTATATAAATTTTTAATAATTTTGAGATTTATAAAACTCAAATTGATAATTTTTTAATAATTAGATTGAAATCATCTCATGTTAATGCTTTCTTCAATCTAATATTGGTTAGGAAACAATGATTTTAGTTGTTTATAAACATAAAAGATGCTTTTAAAATAAATAAAAAAAACTTTTTTAAAATGAAAAAATTCACTACAGGTGGTTGTAGTAGAGTAATATTTTTTTAAAAAACCTATCAAGCGTATGAGTAGTTTATTGATTCATTAATTTAATTTAAAATGACTAGTACTTAATTATTAGCTTATTGTTTTTGTTTTTTTCACCTCACTAGATCACTGAATTGATTTAAAATTAATTACAAAATTGAATCCTAGTCCTGATTAGATTAATATTATAGGTTTAATCAATTGAAAAAAGAAAATAAAAGAAGGAGCCTCTTTCATTACATATATTATTATAAAAATAAAATGAAAAATTAAGCAGAGACGAAAGAAGAATGGTTTATCTTCTTACATCTTCGTTACGAAAACAAAGTGACTAGGTTTTGAATACTTCTACTGGAGATATATTGGCCACTTGAATGGTACCTGGAATTTTAAAACAATTGAAGATTCTGCAATATACTTTCTATTCATATATATAAATAATTAACAATTCATAAAATACTATTCATATATATATATATATATATATATATATATATGTGTGTCAATAAACCTAACTAGTACTTGAACTTGCACGCAAGAATGCTTGACGCAACAAGTTGTCCGAATATTCTAGAACCTCCCCCTCTTCGACAAACCTTTACTAATCAAACCGCCATAAATTTCAAGTTTTATTACTGAATGCACTGACCATAACTAATGTGTTATCAATATAAATTTCAAGTTTTGAAAGAATTTTTTATTATTTTCAACTCAGTAAAAAGATAGTAGTTATGACATAATCAGATAAATTATGGGTTTTTGAAATAAATATGGATTAGCAAGCCATGTTATATAAACAAAGACTATTTAAACAAAGCATATATATTCATAAAAGATTTATACCAAGCGGAAAATATATAAATCCATGTTGACTAATCAAATAAACTATAGAGTTTTATGTTGATTAATAAGTCATAGAGATTTATACAAAGATTTTATATATTTAGCGAAGTGCTTGCAAAACTAAAAAAAAACATTAAATTCTATGACAAAAAAAGCAATTACATAAACTAAAAACTTGTAAAGAAAGCGTGGAAATGAATAAAGCCTTAAGTTGTAGAGTGATAAATTTACATAAAGTAAATTGTGAAAGATAATTTACAGATAATCAGAGAAAATTTGTATTGAAACTGTAAAAAAAAGAATTATCTATTTATAAATAATATTAGAAACAAAATTTTAGAAATATTATTTCCTTAACAACAACAAAATCAAATTCTACCGTAATATGCCTTGTTTTCTTGTTTGATCATTTTGTTGCTTAAAGATTTGGATGTGATCCTTCAACTTCAAAAACTTGTTAATTTAACCCAGTTATTATATGTCATTTAAAAAATATTTATTTTAAGTTTCAATTAATTAATTACATTATTTTTAGAACAACAAAAACAAACTCTGCATGGTTTACCATGTGGTTAAGAAGATTTATTTTAACTTTTTAGTAAGTGGTTCAGTAATAAAAGCTTGGGTTTAAAGGGTTTGTTCTCCATATATTCTCAAGTTCGAGTCATGTGGTTGCTAATATGATGCTCACTAAAGACTTATATGGTCATTAACTTCAGGGTCCATAAAATTAGTCGAGGATACACACAAGCTGACTCGAATATCTATGTTAATAATAATAATAAAAAAAAATTTATTTTATTCCTTAATTTTTTGGGTTAAAACCTTAAAGTCAAAGATTAAAGGAACATGACCGTCATGTTCTTTAAATCTAAATTATTGAATTCAGATTAAATGAACATGATTCAGAGCATGATAAAAATGGTAATAATGTAATTTCTTTTTATTTTATTTCTCTAGCCTAATATAAATCATTGGATTCAAAATCAATGGTTGGATTTGAAATATGACTGATATCTTAAGGTAAAGTTGTGCTAGGCCAGTATTCCAGGATAACAAAATAAAAATAAAAGGAACATAAATAATTGTTAAAAAAATGAAGATAAAAATAAAAAATAATTTTATATTATTTCAAAACAAAAAATACAAAGAGATAATTTATCTCTATTTTAACTGTTCTCACAAAAAAGAGAGGGGGGATTCATGTATTTTGACTTTTGTATGTGAAATGAAACTTTACTTTGGTAATTACGAAGATGGAAGAAGAACAACTAATAGGATCCCAAAAAAGAGGATCTGATCAGAGAAGCAAACTCTAATTGGGTGTGCGTTGAAATTGAATTTGTGATTTTAAAATATTAATAATTCAGATCGCCTTTGAATAATCAAGAGAGGACTATTTTCTCTGTCAACCTATGCAAATACTCCAACCATAGAAACATGTCTGTTTTTTAGTATTATAGTCTTCAAAAGGCATTAAATTCACAGCGTAGGGGACTAGCTAGCTAGCAAGTAGAGGCAATATTTTTAATCAATATTGACAATCTCCCCCCAAAAATTCAACTCCTTGCGAGCACAACACAAGGAAAAACTTGACAGTCAAATTTGGCAGCAGAACGTGAAGCGGTTTGCAGGAGTTACGGAGCTTTTGTAGGTGTATTTTAAAAATATCTTGAGAAAAAAAATATTTATTTTAAATTAATTTTTTAGCATATTTTTTAAATTTTTTTAGTGTGCTAATATATAAAAAAATAAAAAATATTATTTATATTTATTTTTAAACAAAAAATACTTTTTAAAAAAAACCGATACTACAATACCAAATGGGTTTAGAATGTGTTTAGAAAAGCAGTTATTACGTTTTTTAAAATTTAGAAATTATTTTTGTTTAAATTATTTTTTATGTTTTTAGATTATTTTGATGTGCTGATGTCAAAAAATAATTTTTTTTAAAAATAAAAAATTTATTATTTTAATATTTTTCTAAATAAAAAATTCTTTTAAAAAAAAATTATCACCACGCTATTAAACTTCCTGGCCCAATACTAAAATTTCAGTCATTGGTTATCTTTCACAAAGCTGTTACCTAACTATGGTATTATGCTTAAATACTTTTCCCTTGTAAAATATTGCGAATATCTTAAATAAAGAACAAAGCTTCAAATAATTATGCCATTATAAACTTGATACTCATCATAATTACCTAGAATCGTTCTCATGTTTCTTTCCTTCTTAACATAATTATCCAATAACTTCATGATATCAAGGGTGATATTTGATTCTCATGTTAAAGCCTAGGCAAATCTATTATAAGTTTCATCCTAATTTTCTCCAATAATATAATAATTGACTGGCTTTTATATTTCCCAACCCCTATACTAAATGAATCTATTGTATTGTTATTTAGATTTTCTTCTTTAAGTTAAAGGTCAAACATATGTCTAGGTCAATATTCAGGATGGATGTTATTCAACTAATCAAAAGCACTGATATCCACGTCCCTAATATTATCCTTTTTGTAATTACAAAAATCAAGAGTTGTGTAAGCTTTTGAAGCACTCCAAAATCCATTATTGAGTTCTAAGTCTCGAAATCTTCTTTTTATTCATATTGTAATAAATATATTTTAAACAATGCTTGTGTGTTATCTTAGAAAATATTTATGCAACTACTTTAGATATACTTTATATATATAGCAAAAAAAATGTAGCTAGATAATAAAATATATCGTAAACATCACATAAATTTTACTAAAAACATAATCTACCTTTGCTTGTTATACATTATACATAAGGGCTTATGATGTATGCCATGCTTAATGGATTTATAGAGTGCATATAGAAACCATTGCCAAGTGTTGTTGTTTGCAGGCTCAACAACAACATACACAATAGAAAATAAATTAACCATTGTTGACGTCCAATACCATGGTCGGTAAAAGTACTCCATATAGATCTTTAAGATAACAACCATCTATACCAATGAAATGGCTTATATCAATTTATGAACCCTTTATTCATTGCTTTTAAATAGGTATAAAACTTCTTAAACTCTCTCAATGAATGAACTTTTGAGTTGTAATTAAGTTTAAATCCTAAAAACAAATGTAACCTTGGATTATATTGTTTTAGCTTCTACATATATTAAGGGAGTTTCTTAAAAAACTCTTTGTGACTTCCTTTAATTAACTTTTTACCCTTGATTTTAGCTCTTTATAATTATATTGATAGTGATTCAACACCAAACGTATCTTCTAGAATGGTATTCAATGCTTTATTTGAGATATTTGGATCAACACTTATTATAGGCAACATTTTGTTTTTGCAATCTATGTCATATTAGCATTTTTTATAGTTGTTAGTTAATACAATTATATTTCGTTTGTAAGGACTTAACCATGAATGTATTGGAATCAAGAAGGAAATGAACATATATTTTCTATGAACAACCATCACCCATATATTTTGTTATAACCTTATAATTTTTATTAATATACTTTTTCAAGTGATAACCATGTTTTACTTTGTATCCTCTTATAATATTTTTGAATTCATTTCCATTGTTAAAAAACATGAAATATCAATATATAAAATGCAATCCAAAGCAACAATTTTTTTTGAACAAATGTTGAACCACCATAATGAGCAATTATATTGGTCATTTTGTAGTATACTAGCATGGCAGAGGATATAATATAATATTAATATATAAGCATAATATCATAAACCAATTATTGATGACTATGTTGTACATGTAAGCTTTATTTTTTGAGTTTTTATTAGGATTATATATATATATATATATAAAATCTTTGCTAATTAGGTTAAAAAGTTGTAAATAATAGTTAATGGAAGCTTAATAACATTAATCAATCACATAATTAGGCAAAAACTATAAAATTAGAGTTCTTAGAACAATAATCCATGAAGAGAAATTAGGGTTTTTCAAAAAAATTACTAATCATGTTCAATAATTGCTTTATATACATAATACAAAGGTTTATTGCATAATAATCCATATTTTAAGAAAGATTAAGCAATTAGGGTTTCATGGAACATTGATCAGTTCAAATTATAATCATGGATTTTTTTTAGGTACTCAAATAAACAATAATAAAAAAATTTCCACTACTAAATTTTTTTTTATGTTGACTATTATCGATTAAAGAAGAACATAATGTTTTTTTAGGGTTTTCTATGTCTTCATGATTGATGTTGCACAACAACAAATTTGAGTTTTTTTTTAAAAGTTACATGGACACTAAACAATATATAAGCAATTGAATAGTCAATTTTTTACAATATCACAATGCATTATCATTGATTTTCAAAGCCTTAATTAAAAATATTTCAAAAAACTAATATGTTATTTGTGAGTTGAGGACAAAACTTGTGAGAGATTCCACTACCAGTAAAGACAACTATGTTGAAACACAAATTCATGCAAGAAATCAATTTTAAGAGTATTTTTTTACTGTTCAATTTGGGATAATGGACAAGATCTTCAGTGCTTGTCAGTAGGAGAGAGAGAGAGAGAAGATGGGGAGGGAGATGATTTGTCATTTATTTCTGATGATTATAATATATATTAGGGTACTTTGATCATTTTCTCATAATTGAATTTTTTTCTTTGATCCATGATGCAAAATGTGATTTTTTTAAAACTTGATAAGTAAGTGCAATTTCGATCAAACTATAAGATGTTATGGGTAATTTTTCCAATGCATATTAAGTCACTCAAACATAATAAAAAAATAAAAGTTTGGACACTAAAATTTTAGTTTCCTCCACAAGCTTATTAACATATAATGAATGCATGAATCCAGATTGAATATTTGGGATGATGATTGATTGTAAGGAATTAATAGCAGATTATGCAATCTATTCATACAAATTCCATGCAATCAATTCCTAACACTAAATTAATTTCTTCAAACAAATGACTCTCTACAAAATGTTTAGTTTGATTAAATTTAAACCTCACTTTTATAGAGTGTTTAAGCTTAAACCAATAGAGTTTTATTCTTTCAAGACTTCAAGCGTAGATGAAGAAAACTTGAGAGCCTTTTTATTTGAAGAGCTTGTCTCTAAGAAAATTTTGTATCTCTAAGAATTCTTTCATCCTTTTATATCTATGGTGAGACCCTCTATTTATAGAGATTTGTAGAGGCCTCATGTATTTTTATCAATGTCACAATACATTATTTTATTGGTTAATTTTTATTTACGAAATCTTGAATACCTTTAAATATCTCATCTCATGTGTCAACCTTCTATTAGTTAAGAAATATATTAAAACCTATTTATTTTCCATGTCATTTATTTTAATCGTAATAAACTAAAAATGACACATTCGGTAGAATTGTTTTCTGTTTTTATGAGTATACTTTGGAATCTAGTGTTCCTTAAAGTTTTATTGGTTTGTATTTCAGGAATGGTACTGGAGGCTAATAAAATGAGATGCACCATTAATTTTTTTTTTATTTTTATGTTCGGATCATAAAAAAGACGAGGATAAAAGGATTGTTCTATTATAACTAGATTTTTGTTCGTCAAGAGCTGCTTATTGATAATGACTTCAAATGTATTTTAGAGAAGCCATAGTTCCAAACTTGATACATGCTTCCTTTTATACAAAGTTAAGTATATTGGAGACATTGTGCAGCATGCTCAAAGTTTAGTACATTTTGAGTGAAGGTGTTGGATGATTGAGATTTCACAAACGAATCAATGACTGGCTTGCTTAATGCATTTTTGTTACTCTCCATTGCATTTACTAACGCTTGCTATTTATTTATTTATTTATTTTTATTTAATTCACTTGCTAAGTATCATGTCTGCTAGATGATGTCAGACCCAAGCGCATGGGTCAAAAAATTTAAATTTTTTCAAAAGCATGATTGAACCATAAAAATAAACATTGCCTCATTCAAACAGAATTATTTATTTATTTATATGCAGTAGAACTTAACTGCAAACTCTTTTTTTTTTATCCAACTTATTTTATAAATTTGTTATATTTGAAGAGGAAAGAATGAAAAAAAATGTTGAGTTCTAAGTGATTTATTTCAAGTCTTTAAAAATAAACTTTCTTTTTTTGCATGCATTGAGGATAAAAATATTAGTTTTATATTTCCATCTAAGTGTTGAATAAATTTTTAAAGGGTTCATGCTTTTTAAACTTGAGATGTTGCATGATCTAATTGTCAAAGTTTATTACAAGAAGAGCTTATTCTATCTTATAACTATTAGTATATACGAAAATTTGAAATATATGATTATAAGAGAAAACTTTTGAATTGATACATTATGTTGCAGGAAAAGAAAATATTGTATATATAAAAGACTTATTGTCCTTTTGACTATCTTAATTTGTGCAATTTTTTAGATGATTTCTTCACAAAAATTACAGATTAATAAAAAAAGTTTGAGTGAATTTTAAGGATGCGTGTGGTTAATGTCCCAAAATAAAAGAAAGAAATATAGAAAATATAAAAATATAATTGGTTAAAAAAAAAATGATGAAAATACAAAATAAATATGTTTTTAGAACAACTATAAGTGTATTCCTATATTTTCAAAAAAAAAAAAAGCACAAGTTTGGCATGATTACTGGGTCCAAACATGTGGGTCATGCAACACCCAAACGCGGGGCTGTCATGGTTGCTAGACCCAATCGCTTGTCTCTAGCAAGGTATTTGGTATCTTTTCTTAACAATACATCAGAAGTCCATCAATAATTATTAGTTAGATGTCCTAAGACCATTTAACAAATTTGGATGAGTATTTTGATCCTCAACAAAACCATTACCTTTATTTGGCTCACAAAAATTATACAAATCCTAGGCGCCAGACCCAAGCTACTTGGATCTAACAACAACGCTAGGTCTGAGCAGCTTGGGTCTGGTAACCCTATGAAAGTATATTGTGGACCAAGACACAGTTCACTATAGATTTGCATAGTAGATTTTTTAAACTCTAATGACTTGAGATGGAGCTAATGTTGTTTTTTCACAAAACGTTAAATTAACATTTTGCCATTTGGTTGAAAAAATTGAAGCCCTAGTTATGAGGGTATTTCAGTATTTTTCATAGGCTTATTGGTCATTAAAGATTTGAGCGGGGGTATGATAGTCTTTTCACGTTTATTTGCATAATAAAAATAATATTCTACCCCTAAGGTTAACAAAAGTAAGACGGTTAACAAAAGTAAAACCTATTCCTCAAGGATTTTTTTGACCTTTAACAAACTTAAATAGTTCAAATACATTTTTAGCCATGGAATAGAAAAAAAAAAAAAAGTTTTGCATATACAGATATTTTTGTTCTTCTACTGTTTTTTGTATTTTTCTATAATAGTAAGCAGTATTTTGATATTGTTTAATTCTTTTAAAATTCAAAAAGCTATGCTAGAATCATGTTTACATGGTTTTGGCAATCATGTCAGACTCTAATTACTTAGGTGTCAACTCAAGTTTTGTGAAGTTAGTGTGGTTGTCAAACTCAAGGTTCTTGGGTATGGTAAATAGTTGAGTAAATATTTAAAAATTAATCCACTTGATTAAATTTAATAACACTATTAAAATACTCTCTCTCTCTCTCTCTCTCTCTCTCTATATATATATATATATATATATTATTCCCAGTATACTAGTAATTTATATAATTAGGGTGATAACATGGTTCACCACGCACGTGTGCAGGCAAACTCCCTCCCGCGTGCCGCGCGCCATTTTCAATATTAATCCATAATTGCATCATGAAGATGGCGACGGTCCATGCATGGAAAAACATATGGTTTAATCACGTAAAATGTTTTCCTTAACCTCGCTCTAATTTCTCTTAAAACGACCACCTGTCTCCATTTTGAACAATCAAATACGATGCTTTATTTGCTTACCCTTTCTCAAGATAAGTGCCTCTTTGCTTCATCTTTCACTTTCTCTCTGATTATTATTCTAGTTTCTTGCATGGATTTGGTTTGTTGTTGCAATTTGGTGAGGATTTTTGTATTTTTTTTTGTGAATTCTTGACCATATTTTGATTAGTTTTGTTTCCAAATTAATGTCATTCGGAGCCAAATTGCAAAATTAGGGTTTGATTGAGGGTCTGGGATCTGATCACAAAGAAGCATCAAAGTTGTATCTTGTTACTGTTAATGGGATAAAAAAGATTCAATCTTTATACTACCTTTCAGAGAAGAGAGGCGGTAACAAGGACCTGAAGATCAACAGGGCTAGTTGTTTATTTTTTATTTTTTATGGGGAATACATGTGTAGGACCAAATCTAGGCAATAATGGATTCTTCAATACTGTTACTGCTGCTATTTGGCCTTCCCGGCCACCAGAGGACCGGTTGCACCTTCCTAAAGGAGAAGATAGTAGCAAGAATAATGCTGATTCAGAATCGGGTCCGGTTGGTGGATCAAAAAAATCTGAGGGTTCTAAAAAAGGATCAAATGATCATCCACCAATACTGGTCCAGAACACCCCGCCTGAACCAGTTAAAATGCCCAATGAAGCACCACCACCTAAAGTCATTGAGCATGAAAAGTCCATTAAGCAGGAAATGAGAGAAGTGGGAATTGGTCAGCCAGGGGAGGAGCAGAAGGGGAAGAAACCTACTCATGCTAAGAGGGTTTCGAGTGTAGCGCTTCAATTGGAATCTGTGTTAGGGAGGAAAACTGGGAATTTGAAGGATATTTATAGTTTAGGGAGGAAGCTTGGACAAGGGCAATTTGGAACAACGTTTCTCTGCATTGAGAAGGTGACTGGGAAGGAGTTTGCTTGCAAATCCATTGCGAAGAGGAAGTTGACGACGCAGGAGGATGTGGATGATGTTAGGAGGGAGATTCAGATAATGCATCATTTGGAGGGTCATCCTAATGTGATAAAAATTGTGGATGCTTATGAGGATGCTGTTGCAGTTCATGTCGTTATGGAACTTTGTTCTGGCGGGGAGCTTTTTGACAGAATTGTTCGGAGGGGGCATTATACGGAAAAACAGGCAGCTGAGCTTGCGAGGTTAATTGTTGGTGTTGTGGAAGCATGCCATTCTCTGGGTGTTATGCACCGGGATTTGAAGCCTGAGAATTTTCTGTTTGTCAGTCAGGAAGAGGAGTCGCCGCTTAAAACGATAGACTTTGGTCTCTCAGTGTTCTTCAGGCCAGGTACACATCTGAGCATCACTTTTATGTTTCAATGGTTGGATTTAGCACCCCTTTACTTGAAGCATTATTGAACTAGTGCTACACTAGCCTTTTCTTTGAACTCTATTATAGCTCTAGAGTTCTTGAAAATATTTTCCATGCCATCCAAGTACAACACCAATAATTTACTGACTAAATGAATAGGAATATCAGCTCAATTATAAATAGCTTCTCTTTCTCACTTATGAAGATTTCCACTTGCCATGTGCTTTTCCTACATGAGAATAGAATGGCTTGCCCCCTTTTCTTGCCTATCAACCGTGGAAATAATTATCAAAGAGGAAGAATGGTTACTGTTTCTGTCACGGATATTGTTAATGGATAGGCGAAAGGTATGCTTGGTTTCTCAAATAGTAAGATGGTTGATTATATGGATAAAAGCTTACATTTGAAATTTATTCCCAAATTTAAAAAAGTTTTAGTTTGTAGTTGGATCTGAACTTATCCCCCTAAATAATTGCATTGAACTTATAGTTCTTGCTGTTGAGATAAGGATAGAAATTTTGGTCTAAAATTTGAGGCAGTCTTGATCAAAACCTATTCTCTTCATGTTTACTATCATGATAAAAAATCTGGTATTGAGTATATATGGACTAATGCTTTTCTCAGGCCTGATGTTCCGCCCCTTAGACCCTTAATCACATCTTTTGTGATGATCTCTGACTACCTGTCATATGCAGAGAACACTGCATGTTCATTTTTGCTTTAGTTTAGATCAGGTGATTGATTCTTCCCTAGAAAATTCTGTGGGCCATAACCCTCTTGGAGAGGGTGCTTTAGTTCAACAGAAAAAAATCAGAATCCATACGAAATTAGTGCATGAGGAAATTGAGTGAAAGAGATTTATAGATCTGCTTAGAGCTTTCAACAAATAACAAACAATGCCTTGATCAAGCCTGACTGGACTTTATGAAAACATTTCCACCATTCACCTCTGATTTCAACAGTAAAAGCAAGCAAGCTGTGCCCATACACACACAAGCAGGGTCATTGAAGTTTCAGTATCCAGATTTTGATTTTGGCTTGAACGAACAAAAAATATATGAATATTTACTTTTATTTTGATAGCCTGCAGCGTGAGTTTCAATGCCAACATCTGAAAATTTGGAAATGATTTTCCATTCTAAAGTTGTTTGGAGCTGCCAATTGTGGCCTAAACAAGTGCCAGAGGCTGAATGTTGAACCTCTTAAGTTCCCAATACTTATCTGGCTTCTCATTGTAAGCTATTTTAAGTTTTTGTATGGTCGAAATGCACACAGTGGTTACAAAATATAGCAAAATTTACTGCTTCTTTATAATTTCTTAAATACACATCACAATATAATTTTCTTCATTGACCATTCCAGACAATTTCATTATTTAGTACATGAACATTTCAACATCCATGCCAATATGGTTTCCTTAGTATGCCTCCTATATGTTTTGCTTTAGAAGGGATATGTTTGCCTGCAGTCAGCACATAGTCTCTCCATTGCCCATGCTTATTTAAAACTTTGTCAGCATTGTGTTGTTTCTTCCTTAATAGTCCTTTCCATTTTTAAAAAACTAACTAATGTTTTCATCATCTCAGGTGAAACTTTCACTGACATAGTTGGCAGCCCCTACTATGTAGCTCCAGAAGTGTTGCGGAAGCTATATGGTCCAAAATGTGATGTTTGGAGTGCTGGGGTGATCATTTATATTTTGTTAAGCGGGGTTCCCCCATTTTGGGATGGTGAGACTCTTGATCTAGAATTATGTTATTTTATACCTTTATCTAATGATTATTTGGCTGCGTGTAATTTATGCTCTGTCATGTTTGGGATCAGAAACGGAACAAGGAATATTTGAGCAGGTTTTAAAAGGGGAACTAGACTTTGAATCAGAACCTTGGCCTAATATCTCTGAAAGTGCAAAAGATCTTGTTCGGAAAATGCTAGTAAGGGACCCTAAAAGACGGCTGACAGCCCATGAAGTTCTCTGTGAGTATGCATACCACTATAATCTAATCTTTAAATATCTCTTTGCCAAATAAACCAGGGCATTGTTTATTATTAGTTTGTTGTGTCTCTTTTGTAGTTGTGTTTTTTAATGATAACCCTAATTTTCTTTTATCATGATTCACCATAGCTTCTTGAAATTTTAGCTTATAACAGAACTGAATGGAGGAAAATGCTCACACAGCTAGCCGTAGCTAATCAGAGATTGAGGTCTAGTTGACTTGAGCTGAGTTGTTGCTTAAGTGGATGAAGTCATGAAACAAAATCGTAAATTAAGTTCTGTTGGAAATGTGAAAATATACTATAGTACAAAACTAGCTAGATGGATGATGGTTTAGGAGGAGTTATATGATACAAAGAACGTGTCTTGATCTTGCTAGTTTCTTTTGTCACCAAGGAGTAGCAATAGTTGCCCCATGTTTTTGTTCTCGTGCAGGCCATCCTTGGGTGCAGATGGAAGGTGTTGCACCTGATAGACCTCTTGACTCAGCTGTTCTAAGTCGGTTGATGCAATTCTCAGCCATGAATAAGCTCAAGAAAATTGTCATCCGAGTGAGTACTTATAATCCCTGAACTCTTAAAAATTTGTGCATGCTACACAGCAGACATGGTAACTGTGGAAAACTTAGGTCATGCTTTGGATGCTGTATCATGATAAAGAACATATTGAGACAAGGAATGCAATGGAGCTGATCACTTCCTTTGTTTGGTTGCCAGACTTGTTTTGAGTGGAGTTGCAATGCTAAAACATCAATATAGAAACATCATTTATAATCTTTTGATAATTAAAAGGTGATATGGCTGTTCAGTTTTACCTGCAGTTTTGTTTCTTGCATCTATTAATGAAAAGATGTTACCTGTCTTTGAAACAAGAAGAGTGCATATATCGTAGCATGATAATTGTGATTTTAAACCTTCTGACTATTCCATGCTTTAAGCACATATCTCTTTGTAACGCAAACATCTTTATGTTATTCACCAGTGTATTTTTTCATTATAATTTTTAGTCTAATGTGCTTTGCATATATAAATACTGCATTAAAAGTTTCTAAGCTAACCAAATATCATCATTGAAGTCATCATACAATTAAGCTTACATTACAACTCTAAATCTCTGCTTACAGGTATCAAGCATTTCTTGTTAGCTGAAGTATTTGCAACAGTGCTTTTTTCATTTGAGTACATTGTTTCACATAGTGAGCACCATACTTCATAGATGCCATTAGATGATTTTGCCATCTGAATGCTAAGTGTGTGATTACATATTGTACATGATCACTTTCTCTTGAAACAGATATCTTGGTTGAATTGCTTGAAGTTTTCACTTGGTATTTTAAAGACAACAATGCGAGGTCCTTGCTAAAACCTGTTCTTTTACTTACCAGAAAACTTCTTTGTCATTTCAGGTCATTGCTGAAAGCCTCTCTGAAGAGGAAATTGCAGGTCTGAAAGAAATGTTCAAGATGATAGATGCAGACAATAGTGGACATATCACTCTAGAGGAACTGAAGATTGGTTTGGAGAAAGTGGGTGCTAATACCAAGGATTCTGAAATTGCTGGGCTAATGCAAGCCGTAAGTCTGTTTGAAATTCAGATCCAAGGTTTTTATAGTTATATAGCATAGGATCATGATGGTAGTTTTCGTTCTTACTCTTTTGTTTTTTTAACAAATTACCTTGAGACTTTCTGCTGTGAACCATTAAGGGATTTCAGACAACCTGGTCATCTTTGGTTAAACATGACTGAATTTAGTGTGAGTCTCTCTGAAATGAGCTAGATAAGTAGTTTGTGTGCTGTGACCAAGATTCAAGTCCCGTGTTTCTATTTTCTTGAGGATTACCTATTAAACAACTCATAGCCAAGCCATTGTCCGATTTAGCTCAAATATGGAGAAAAGCATGAACAACCCGAGATATAGGAACATGGTGCACGATTCTGTAGGTTATGTTTAAAGAGCCTAGGTCCCAGCTTGGAACAAGACACAAACACGCACCAACACACGTGCACAGATCATAAGAAACCTGTTCAGCATATAAAATGTAAATGGAGAAATGTGGAAATTGATATATTTTGGTTACCATTATTTTCTATGAGATTTTATCATGGCCATTAAATTAACTAGTGAAATCGCCACTTAAGCTCCTGGATCTCCCAGATGATTGTCTTGGATGAGTTATCACATCAGCGTTTGCCCTCATCCATACAGTTTGATTCTGATTAAGCTTCCTACCTGTTAAAAATTTCAGGCTGACGTTGATAACAGTGGTACCATAGACTATGGCGAGTTCGTAGCAGCCATGCTCCATCTAAACAAGATTGAGAAGGAGGATCATCTATATGCAGCCTTCTCATACTTTGACCAAGATGGGAGTGGGTACATCACTAAAGATGAGCTCCAACAGGCCTGTGAGAAGTTTGGTTTAGGAGATGTTCAGTTAGATGAAATTATACGTGAAGTTGACCAAGATGATGTAAATATCTTCTTGCCAATAACAATTTTCATTTACCTCCAGGTAGAAAATAGTTTAATTCATCGGCATGATTTAATTTTTCACTTTCATATTCATTTCAGGATGGACGCATCGATTACAGTGAATTTGTGGCTATGATGCAAGACACTGGTTTTGGCCAAACCAGATCACAAATAACTTAGGCATGCAAGATTCAGATAAGCCTTTAATCAGGAGTTAATTTGTATTTTCTAGGTGTCATAAGTTAACAGAATGTGCAGCGCATACTGCTGTAAAGAGGAGGCAGGCTTCAGGGAGGTTAAGAGAGGGTATCCTATTCATTTTATTCTTTTCCAAGTTGTATTTACCACCTTTTAGGTTCCTGTTAAATTTATTCAGATGGATTAGATTGCAATTTTCCATGTTTGAAAACTTTGTTCATGATCAAACTTTTTCTTCCTAGTTATTTTTGTCTGTAGTATGAACGGTGCTGGATATCTCTATCGGTACTAAATGGGTACTTGGCATGGTTTTAGTGCTCACCTTTTGATGATTAATGTGCAAATTACGTATCTTAGGTATTCATATATAATTCAATTATGCAAAATCTTCTTCTTGGAGCTAGAGAACATCTCTTTCCAATGATGTTATTTGTTCACCATTATGTTCGTTGTCTGTTTGCTGAAAACACAGAGATGTATACATGTTTTTGTCGCCTTTTTTGGACAAAGACAGTACTCCAGCAGCAATCGTGTTTGACACAAGTTCAATCTACATTTGTACATACGCAATTGACATTTTCTCTTGTACCTTGTCCAGCAGGACCAGCACCGTGTCACGGTTGTAAATACCGTTCCTCAGTGATGAAAAAGCCAGCCATGTCTTGTCTGTTAGGAGAAATGACATTACTTTTCTTTGTGTTGTGTCCATGTCAATAAAGGGTGCGCCACGACGACTTGGAAGCATCCGTGTAGAAATGGCTGCATGTGCAATTGCCGATGTACTGCTTTGTTTTAGCAGGTTCATAGTACTGAAAGAAAGCAACCAATTCAGAGATTTAAGTTGATGCCATGCGTGGTTGAAGGGTCTTTCTCCAATTGTTGTCCTATGCAAGGCGTTCAATCAAACTGACATTTGCGGTACCATTTAACTTGCGCCCTAAATGGACCATGGCAAGTAGCCTTCCTAATTTGCAACTAGTGCCAAACCAAGCAAAACGTCAATGAGAAAGGGGCGATCAGCTCGATGCACCATGTTAAGGACTTTCCTTAACAAAATAAGAAAACTAGAGAATTAAAGAGAGAAGAAGAAGAGATGAGAAGAAGAGAGACAAAAGGAACTTCATTTCTGAATAAAATTAATTTCTTATTACCCATCTCTTATATTTCATAGAATTGGTGTTTATGCATAGGTACTTTCCACCAACTGTAACTACTAACAAAATTCTAACTAATTTCAAACTACTAACTATAAACTAACTCAACTTCTTAACTTTTTAGCCATGTAGACTCTTTCTTGCTGTCAAATCCAAGGCTCATAACAATACTCCTTTCCTATGAGATTCTTTTCTCAAGAATCAAAGCAAAAATCAACTCTTCCATGCTTGTCAATCTTGCTTTTTCTAGTTGTAATTCCATTACTATTACCTTCATTCACATCCAAAAATTCTTCCCTACCCCCTTTCATTCCTTCAATCATTTGTACCCCTTTCATACAATATTGATGTCCATTTGTATATTTTTTATCTATATCTAAAACATTGCATTAACCTCTTTTTTTACTCATGAAAAGTTTTAAGGGTTTGTTTTGAATTATGAGGCACTTAGATTTTACAATGATTATGAGTTTTTAGTGGTGGTTTACCTGGTTGTTGATCCTTGTTATATAAGAGAGCAGTTCTTGGATTCTTCTTGACCATGTCATTATTAGATTTCTTTTGTCATTTAGTTTGATAAAAACTTGCATCATGATTAATGGTTGAAGAATCTTGAGCATTAGCTTGATGCCATCCTTCTTCCACTTATAAAGCTAAAAATATAATAAGATTATGGCAATGAAAGTTTTAATGCATTCACCAACCACTTAAGTTCTTCAAATCTCTTTACATATTCTTTCATATATTTATCTTGGACAAGTTTGTTGAATTCCTCCATAATATCTTTTCTATTACCCAACCTCATGCAAATACCTTTGGTAAATTCTTCTTAACTAGCCAAATCCTCTCCTTTTATACAAAAATCCTCCATACCACATCTCATCTTGAAGAACTTCTTGTATTTCTTTATCCAACTCTTTGGATGTTTTCTAAAAAAAGTTGGCAATTCCACCTTAGGTAAAGCTACATTGTACCCTACCTTTTGAACTTATTGATTTCCCATACCTTCTTCATGTTAATTTATTTTGTGATTGGAAATTAATCCATCAGAAACTGTGTTATTCCTTCCTCCTATATCTACTTCTTGGCTTCTTATGATTATCTTAAAAGTAGCCATTATATCCTCTAACTATAAATTGACTTGGTTGATCTTCTTCTTTTACTCTTATATCATTTCTTGAAGTTTCTCATATAGGTGTTGAATATGTTCATTCACCTTCCTTCCATGCTCTTTTAAAGCCTTCATTCTATTATTCTTTATTATTGCTAATTGTTTAATAGTAATAATATTCTTTTGGTTGTGAAATGTTGACTCTAATACCAAATTGTCAAGGACTTTCCTTAACAAAACAAGAAAACTAAAGAATTAAATGAAAAGTAGAAGAAAAAAGAAGAGAGATAGAAGGAACTATAATTCTGTAGAAAATCAATTTCTTATTATTCATCCTTTACGTTTCATACAACTAGTGTTATATGAAAGGACTTTATGTCAATTCTAACTACCAACATAATTCTACTATCTAACAACTAGCTCAATTTCCTAACTTCTTAGCCATGTCAATTTTCTTTTCTATTGTTTTCAATTTTATAATTGTTATTGTTAACATATTGGTCTATACTAGAACATTTTCTATTTGTATATATTAAAAATCATGGTGGTGGGATTCATAATGGGTGGTGGGATCCATTATGGAAAAGACCATATAAAAATGTTGTGTCAGGAATACACGATGGGGTGACTTGTATAAAACTATTATATTAAGGACATATGTTGTGGTAGCCCACATAAAGATGTTAAGAATCCACAATGGGGTAGACCACATAAAAGTCTTATGTTAGGAATCCATAATGGGACGACTCGTACAAAGATGTTATATTAAGGACATATGATATGGTAGCCCACATAAAGATATTAGGGATCCACAATAGGGTAAACCACATATAAAAAGATGTTTGTGATGGATGATGGTTTTTTAATAAGGTTTGAACTCGATGACAAGTTCCTTTTCAACTCATAGAGATTAATTTAGAAGCTTTTTTGGGAAGATAAAATAGTTTTCTTAGTTAATTTAATTTAATTTATTTTTCTATTCAATATATTATGTTGTTCTAGTTTTTTATATTTTAATGAAATATTTTTATATGTTATTTTTTCTATTCAGTATTGCTGGGGTTTTCTAGTTTATATATATATAAGATTGTAATAGCATTTTAGCAAGTGGAGATATAAATAATTCATAAAGTAGTCCAAATAGAATCATTATTGACTAGGTAAACAATATATGTCTCTTTGAAAAACCTACAAGAATTTTATCATAGGAATCAGATTTGCTAGCTTATTCAAACAAAAAGATCAAAGTTAACTTAGGAAAGCAAACTATAAAGTATAATCATAATTAACTCCAATCAATAAGAGGAAACAAGAGTTGCTAACTTAATTCCCATACTAATGACAATGGTGATAGTAAGTTATTCGCCTTCATCTACTGGTTCAGAATGAGACTTTATTTATTGTTATAATTTTGCTACTGGAATTTTTTTAATGAGGCCAGCTTATGACACTCAAGCGAGTTCTAGAGATCATCCTCATGAAATGGCTATATTATGTAAATTGGTATGGAAATGAAATAGACTGGAGAGGATAAAGGTTTTTATATGGATTATTGCTCATAACAGAATTAGAAGAACCTTATTAACATCATTGTGCCATGGATATGGAAATGATGTTTCATACCTTGTGGGACTGTTTATTAACACATAATATTTGGAATAATCTTGTGAAACTTAAGGATAGAAAGGGGTTTTATTATGCAATATTAACCTCGTGGATGATTGGCAATCTATCATCCCATTGTTACAACAATGAAGGAAATCCTTGGCTATTAATATTTGGAGTTACAATTTGGCATCTGTGGGAGCAGAGGAATTACAGTGTTTGGAGAGATCACTAATCCATATTATAATCCTTTAAATGTGATCTAGTGACTAGTATTAAATTAGTAAAAAGATTAGCATAGCCCCTACATGAAAAATTAAATAGAATACTTTGCTAGGATGAAATTATCCATGAATACAATAGGTGAAGTTGAATTTGGATGATTGTAGAAAAGGTTATCCAGACAACACTGGAGCTATAGACATTATTCGAGACACTTTCAATACTTGAATTAAGTGTTTTACTATTAACATGGGATATTGCACTTCGGTCTAAGCTGAACTATAAGGGGTCATTACTAGTCTAGAGCTCAAGTGGTTTTTAGGATTAAAAAAACTCATTCTTGAATCAGACTTTATTCTTGCAATAGATTTCATAACAAAATATTTTGTGAAAATGAATGTGAACTATACTTTAATAAGTAGAGCTAGGAAATTATCTTGTTAGAGATCGGGAAGTTAAGGTTCAGCTCATCTATATAGAGGCCAACTTGACAACGAACTAGTTAGCTTATTATGGTTTAACCAAAAGTTCTTTTGATCGTGATCATTTAATAATAACCCCCTGATGGGACTGTATTCGATATTGTATTACAATCTCATATGGTCTATTATTCAATGTTTAATTTAAGCTTTTTTGGTGTTTAGCCACGATCACAACAAGAGAAAATTGAAGATATGAATAAATAAAATTAAATATAGCGAGAGTCTCCTTATAATTATAGCATTTTAGGTCTTTGAAAGTTTCTAACAAACCATGTTATCATTTGTTATTATCTATGTCAAATCCCAAATATATAGAAGAGTAATGCAAATTCTTTCTTGTGCATTCTTTTGATTAAAGAAAGAAAAGAAAAGAAATATAGTCTTTTTGCATCCCATGAGTTAATTATAATTTAGTACTTGTAGTAGTTTAAAGAGAGTATTGATTAATCCTTGTAGTTTCATAAACTATATATATAACCCAGATTGTAACCTCCTTCTGTCCATATTCTATAACCTGATCGCTTTATTGATTTCATGTTTTTTTATTTTCCATTTTTTTTTCTTTTAGTAAACCAAAGGAAAGAGGAGGAGGAAGATGGGCAAATCGAGTAGGAAATAGGGTATTTTCTTTTTTAAAAAAATAATTAAATTGAGGATGCTTACAAGCACCATATATTATAATAAACTCCGACAGCGAATGAGCAATTAAAAAGGAGCTTTCCAGGTGGGTGAACCGATTTTTTGCCTTTTCGCCATGCTCGTACGTAGTAAAGCTTTATTTTCCAGTAAAGGCCCAAAACCACATGATACTTGACCTACCATACATCTACAAACCTTTTTCTTCTACTTTCCAAAACCTCCCACCAATCTTTTTTAACAGACCTGATCAGCGTGTGAGCAGCAAGAAAAGATCAAGTTGCTGTGTGGTAATTGACTAGTCCCCACCATTGGCACTCACCATCGATCCCACGTCGTTTTCACCTTCCAGTTCATACGGGCCATTTCGTGTTTCAAGTTTTCTTCATGGAAATAAATGGCAGAAGAAAAAACAGTCTGGTGGATGAGGATGACGATGACCTAGCTCTCTTCCTCCTTTTTCTTGATTGATCCATCTCATACATGGCACTTCACAGCTCCTCGACATTTGTCATGACCCATGCAGATATTGCATGTACGTATATATATCTTGACGTTTTCGTATTATGACAAGTCATTACTCTTTTTTCGTCTGATAAATTTTCGTTAATGTTGTTTACACGAATTTGTCAAGAAGCATACGCCAAGTCTCATGGATTTAATCTTAATCACAGCAAGAAATTGACATATATACAGTTTCTTTATGCAAACTTGGAAATTTTTTTCTTTTAGTAAACCAAAGGAACTTGCATGCGAACTGGGTTTTTAAAGTGATTTTGTATGTTAAGTATATATTAATTTATAAAATTGTACGAGTTAAATCATGGTTTTAATAATTTTGATATAAAGTATATAAAATATCCTGCTGCTTCGGATGAAACCTGGACCACCCCCACAATGACATTAATTAAAAGTAAAAAGTTAGAGATAAAAAAATAAATAATAATAACCCACTAGGAAAATGTGATCGTATTAACCTTTTGATCTTTTCATAACTGGCTAATGTTGATGCCACCAGAAACTCGTTTTCACTTTTGTTGCCTGTGCCAGTTGCCACCCTCAGCAACAAGAAAAAGATCATCGTAATTAATTAATGTCCGACACGTGGAGGTATCCAAGCGGCAAGCGCAATAAGTCATACCACGTGTCAAGGGAATGGGTAACAGCCACTTATTAATGCTGAGGTGTCGCCAATCCTGACTGTAAAGTCTACACGTGGCAATGGAATTACGGCGACTTTAGCTCTGTTGTGTTGTTAACAGCAAGAAAATGCTCCATAATCCCTGAGGCCTGGACATGACCTAACTAACAAAGATTGTCTTTCTGTGTCCCTCACCCAGTCACGTCCCTGTCACGTGGCTTGCCCACAGTTGGCCGGCACCGCCCCCCTTTCTGATTTCTAGTGACTTGACAAATTATTTTTGTATTTTTTTTTGTGTAATAAGAAAAAAACAATTTAATGCAATTAAATATTAATCATTTTTTAATTAAATATTAAAAAAAATTCAGATAAAATTTTTAGACATTATATTGAATTTCATTTTTTTTGAAATTTAATAATAAGTTTTTATTGAATTTTATCTTATAGTATTAGATTATGTATTTTTTTCATATAATAATATGAAAAAAATTAACTTGATTTAATAGAGATTATAAACTAAGTTGTTAATTTGATGGATTAACTAAATATTAATATAAAAAAATTACGTTATAATTTTTCAAGTTTAAACCATTATATTAACTTTAATAACAATTCTAAAAAAAGTACTATTTTTATTTTTTATAGTACAATATATTTGATTCCAGCCTGCAACAAAAGGGCAGGCGATAAACTAGTGTTGAACTAAATAATAACACTTGCATGCACGTGACGTTTAAAAAATAATTGAAATTGTATCTCACTGACGTCTAAAAATGAAAAGAAGGGAAGATGATCCATAAAATCATTTTTTTATTAAAAAAATATATATTTTATAATAATCATCCTTAGGCCTTTTGGCAGACATCATATCTTTAATCCAATGTTTCACCGTACAGGCGCAAAGATAATATTAGGAGTTTAATCTAATTGGTATATTATTTACTTTCCATGCCATCATATCTTTAATTAGATTTTTTTTTTTCAGAAATCACCACAAGTCTTATAAATTTTAAAATTATTAAAAATATATATAATTATTTATTTTAAAATCTTAAAAAATTAATTAAAATACCCGCATAAGTTAACTTGGATATATATAATTATATATATAAAAAAAAAATAGAGAGATAATAATTTCTATGAACATACGGCGCAATATTAGTGATTTGTTTATCATGTTATCCATTAAAGAACAATTTTATCTTGGTGTAATAAGAAAGTTATGCCAAAGACTTTTTATTATTATTATTATTATCGGAGAAGATGAAAAAAGATAAGGCACTGAGTTCCTGAGTTCGCATCCAACCGCATAATGTGGCGAGGTAAAATGACATCTGCAGAGGATATTGAATCCAGCAGGATCCCATTCCTTTGTTGTGTCATGTCATCGAGCGGTTGAGTGAAGAGTTGAAATTAACAGATTTGGGCTTTTTATTGTATTATTGTGTTGCGTTATTCGGTGTTTTTTTTTTTTTTTTAATGATGAGATAAAAAAAGTGCTCGGTGACTGGTTAATATATTGCTTTTATAAATGTTTAATTAAGACGACTAATTGAGTTGTATTGGATAAAAAAAAGAAATGTACGGGCGGGGTTGAATGTTTCCTAGAAAAAGAAAGTCTCGTGTCCAATCTGCTTTTCTCGAATCAGAAGTGCATGATGGATTTAATTATTTCGGAGATCATGGAGTATAATACCGCTCACATCCAAAATCTTTTATGATTTGATATATTAGAAAAGCTAAATAAATAGCTAAAAATAAAAAACTAATATTTTAGTTTTTCTTTGTTTGTTTTGCATACTTCAAGAGAAAAGCCAAACAAAATGCTAAAATATATTTTCTCTCTCACAAATGCTATTCCTACATATCTCTCAAAAGAGTCAAAATTAATCAAGTGGAGCCAACAAAAAAATAAACCAATTAAATCTAGTCATGTGGAAAAAAATAACATCAAAATCATTAAAAAAAAATAAAACACTTCTTTAACTCTAATAGAATTGACTTTTCAAATGGCTTTTTTCCATTAGAATATACATGGTAAAAAAGCTATATTTATACTATTCAAAATGTTATTTTATCAATTTATTTATTTAAAATAGCATTTTTCATTGGAGATGCTCTTATGCTCAGTCAGCTAGCTAGAATAAAAAATACATTATTATTATTATTATTATTAAGATAATAAAAAACATAAACTTGATAAAATTAAATACCATAAAAACTTTGATGAAAAAAAATAAATCAAAGGAACCAAATTGAAATTAGTACTATTTTTATTGAAAAAAATAAAAACATGATATGATTAATAATAAAATTAAAAATTATAAAAACTTTGATAAAAGAGTAAGGAAAAAAATTAAAAAACCAAAAGTAGAAGGACATAAATGAAAAACTTACATTTATAAATTAGAATTAAAGGATTAAATTGAAAACAAATAAAAATTTAACAAAAAAACCAAAAAATTAAATTAAAAAAATTAAATCTGAAATATCAATAATAAAAAGATTTCGAAACTTAATTTTTGTTAAAGTTGAAACTCCTTTGCTAATTAATTCGTTTCATTGCCTTCTTTGTAATATCTCTCCAACCTTAATTTTTCGTGATAAGAAAAAACGTTAGAGATTTTTGTGGCTTGGTTCAACTTAAATCAATGTGGACGTTATTGAATATATATTGTTTAAATTGAATGGTGTAGCTTAATTAATGTGAATTAATTGGTAGGAAGTATATTAATAGACTTTTATATTAAGGAGACTTGTTTTTTTATTTAGAAATGTATTAAAAATATATATTTTTTAAAAAAAAATTTTTAATATCAATATATAAAATAATTTAAAAATATAAAAAAATAATTTATTCAACATTTTTAAAGACCCTAGCTAAAAAATAGGATAAACAACCTTTGTAAAAGAATGTCGACACCGGCTTTTAGAGCTCGGCGGGCACCTTTGTATTTGATCGTTTTGTAGTCCAATCTTCGTCTTTTTGTATTGCTCGTTGCTGATGAATTAACTTGGTGAGATTTGAGTATAATTAGCTTTTATGGTTTGGTTGCATAAAGAACTTTTTTTTTTCAATTATGTCATTGGAGGGTCAAAGTTGGTCGAATTATATTAATTCATGTATTATTATTTTTTTGTGTGT
Source organism: Populus alba (assembly GCF_005239225.2). Taxonomy (NCBI): domain Eukaryota; kingdom Viridiplantae; phylum Streptophyta; class Magnoliopsida; order Malpighiales; family Salicaceae; genus Populus; species Populus alba. Next base: position 18,474,538 of record NC_133289.1, read on the forward strand.
GTTTTTTTATATATGTTTTGATTACACGTAGGCAGCGTTTGGGAATGCAGTGCAAATCGCGTTCCCATCAAATTTGATTTTTTTGTTTTTGCTAAAATTGAGTGTGATTTGTACCTTTTGGATCGTTTTGATGTACTGATATCAAAAATAATTTTTAAAAAATAAAAAAAATCATTAACATTTATTTTAATACGAAAAGTTATTTATAAAATAATTATTATCATACTACCAAATATATTAGTAGAAAAGATAAATTGTGAGCGATTGTGAATTTTTTATTATAGTTCAAGGTCACCGCTCTCAACAATGATGTCACAAACAGTAGCGGTCATAAATAACATGGAGATTTGTCGCAAAGATTTTGGAGAAAAGAAGGAAGAAAACAATTCCCTCTTGAAGAGGTAATGTGAGACACAACCTAGACCTCATATGTTATCGACACGGACCATCTGATCCCTAACGAACAAAAGTCATGGCCACCGTCGCCTTTGGCCAGTCCATTACGCGCTACGTCAAGCAACCTAAAAACGTCAAGACTAGCAGCTAGTAGCTTACAAACCCAGTTCACACGTTGTTTTAAAACCCGGTTTTTTTTACAAGTTAATCTATTTAGGCAGCGTTTGGAAACACGGTACAAACCGTCGTTCCCACCAAATTTGAAATTTTTTTTTATTAAAATTAAATACAGTTTGTATTTTTTAGATCGTTTTGATGTGCTGATCTCAAAAATAATTTTTTAAAAATAAAAAAAAATCATTTGCAGGTATTTCGGCACGAAAAGTTATTTAAAAAGCAACCGCTACCACACTGTCAAATACACTTTTAATCTGAAATTAAAATTAGATCAAGTTTTAAAAACAAAATAAAAAAATCAAATTGACGCAAAAAAACTAGCTATTTACTTTTTATCATAAACAACATTTTATTAATTTATAAAAAAATTAAGATCATCCTGAAATTACTCTGATAACTTAGTTAAAACCTATCATGCAGGTCTTAGTCTTGGGTCAAGTCAATCATCAGGCCGAGATTAAATACTCCGACTTCACGCATACAATGGATGTTAGGTCCAGGATCAACACAAACATAGCACATGCAACTGTCCAAACACGTGTACGGTAAGGATGAACATGATTGATGTTTGATTCATCATGCATCGGTGGACCCAGATACTTTCTTATCAAGTCTAGTTATTTTCAGAATTTAGCTCACACTAACCATCTCACCTGCGATGCTATGTGGGCTAAATATTGAAAATATAGGTTTTTTCAATATTTGTTTACATAAAAATATAAAGGGTAAATATGTATTTAAAAAAATTAAAAATCAAATGTAAATCAAGATATTTTTTTTTCGCAACACGATTCATTACTTGGTTTTGTTTAATAATTTTTTTAATTAAAATAATTTTTTTATTTAATCAAATGATAGTAAAAATAGACATACAAATAAAATTGATTGAATAAAATCAAATAAAAAAAGATATCTCGTGAGGTTGAACTTATTAGAAATACCATGCAAAAAAAATATTTTTAATTAAAAAAAGTCATAGATAAATGAGAATAATCTCTTCAAAAAATAAATACAAAAAATATAATTAAAAAACAGCAACTATTTTAAAAAATAAGGAAAACAAAAAAAATAGAAAGAATGTGTATTAATTTAAATATATATTAAAAACAAAAAATTAGAGAGAAAGAGTATTAATTTAAATATATATTAAAAATTTATCTTAAAAAAACATATGTTTCTTCTTCTTCTTTTTTTTTTTAAAAGAAAAAAAAGGCCAGACATTATTGAGCTTGACCATCTAGGAATGGGTGGCATGTGGGCTTTAATTTTTTTTTTTTTTAATGTAATCGAAGAATTTTTTTAGGAAAGAATAATCAAACAACATGTCGTCTAGTATTTCTTAGATTCCAACCAATGTGGTGATTGAAAAAACATGTTCTGTGTTTTTTTTTTATCAAAAAATCATCTCAACTTATTTTTTTTTACCCTAAACACCTAGAAAAAAGACTAAAAGCTTTGACAAATTCATAAATGGAGTTAAAAAAAACACAAAAAACTAAAATCAGTTGAAATAAAAAAATCTTTCCAGAGCTTAGATTTTTTTTTAGGCAATTTCAAGGCACAAAAAACATCTTAGGTGGAACTCTCCTCACTAAATGAAACTCTTTGACACAAAGATAGACCATTTTAGTGACGATAACACCATTTTATTTTCTTCATAATTGAGATTCAATGATCTTTTTTTTTATCTCTCAAACTAAACTAAAAAATAAAATAAAGAATAAATTTTCATACTAAAATTGAATTGAGAAAATATTAGGGGATTGAATATCTATAATTTATAAAGAGTGAGAAATAAATTAAATTTTTTGTGTGAATTTAAAACTATAATCGTGACTCATTTTTTACTTTGATCTATATTTTTTTAATTTTTTTAGTCAATGAATTTGATCTAATTATTCTTTAATTTGATCTAGAAAAGATGTAATTTTAAAAAAAATTAAAAAAAATTGAACAGAAAATCCACAAATATAAAAGAGTGAACAATATTTCGATGGCTCGCGATACACGTGCCAGATAAAAAGTGAAAATACAGTGTCAAAAAGTGAAATCATAGTGACAAAAGCCTTGCTGAGTGCTGTGAAAAAGGAAAAAGCACCTAGTTCTCCGTTTAAAGAAAAAGCTAGTCACTTTAGTGTACAAAAAAGTGAAAATACAGTGTCAATGATTATAGAGGTACAGTAAACTTCCTACACTGACCTTTTTAGTTTCTTTTAATAATAATAAAAATAATTGAAAAGTCCAGGGGTGTTTTGGTAACTTGGTGGATACCCTCCCAAGCGCACCTTATAAGTAGTGGCTCCATCATTTGATGCAGTGTTGCAGTTTAGACATTATTACACTTCCCTTGAAAAGACATATCCTCTCCCTAGGTTCTTCCTCCCTGTCCTTCACCGGACTTTAGCCTAGCACTACTCTAGGGTACTAGTAGGGCAAGTCCTTTTGTACCGGCACTGTATACTTTGTCATCTCGTCATGCAAAACTCTCCTCAAGGTACGAGTAGAGAAAGTCCCTTTGTACGATTACTGCTTCCTTTAGTTCACCTACGAGTCTCTCTCTCTCTCTCTCTCTCTCTCTGTCCTCCTCTCCATTTTCTATATTCAAACAGAAAACACATCTGGCTACTGTAAACGGAGAGGTCTACAGTTTTATACTAGCTAGACTGTTTAGACAGAAAACTATTAATCGTTTTTCTAGCTTTCTTGACTCTCTTCAAGCCAGTTAGAATCGAGCAATGTTCATCAATATCCCTTAACAGAATCTCATATTAATATCTTCGTTATCTTTTTTTACTGTTGTTGAGAAGATTATTGTAGCATGGAGAGAGCAAACACGTCCTTAGCGAGAACCAAATCAGAACAATTGGCTGAGACACTGGAGGCAGCGTTTAAATCTCCCATGAACAGCGATGGGGTTTCCGAAGGCGGCAGCGGCGGGACACTCTCAGGTAAGTCCAGCAAGAGGCTAACGACGGCGGCCTCACCGGGACGTACCACTTCGGGTGGTAACAAAAATATACACATTAGGAAGTCAAGGAGTGCACAGATGAAGTTTGAATTGGATGACGTCAACAGTGGAGCAGCTCTAAGCAGGGCCTCCAGTGCCAGCCTGGGCTTCTCTTTCTCCTTCACTGGCTTCAACATGCCACCTGATGAAATAGCCGACTCCATGACGTTCAGTGATGATGATATACGTAAGTCTATATACACCTTTTTTTTAATGATTCTTCATTGTTTACTAGCATATGGTTGGAGGTGTTACAATTTTGTATGGTTTTTGTGGTCCTCTTGAGTATGGGTGGTGGAGGTATGTCCAGTCTTTGTCCTGGCTTAATAATCTGAAAAGGTTGCATGATCTAGCTAGAAAGTAGAACCTCTAGGCATGAAGTACAAGCTACGGGGCTTACTGGATATTGATCTGGTGATCAGAACAACATGAATGTGAGTGAACTCATGAAATTTATGACTTGCTTGGTTTTCTGTGTCCACGCAAACGCATGCTGCTTTTTCTTTGAACCGAGTACATATTTCTATATCATATCACGTTATCACTTTCATGATTTGCAAATGGGGTCTCCTAAATTCGGGTTTTTTTTTTGGGTTTTCCTCTGAAGTAAAAGTAAAATTCATAAAATAGTTATTAAATTACGACGAGTTTCACTTTTTATCTTAAAATGGAGCAATTCATGAGTGAGTAGCTACTAATTTATATATATGAGAATAGTGCATGGCCTTAAATGTGGGAAAAATTCAATATGAAAAAGCGGCCAGCTTGTGACGAGGGGGGAGGAAGGTGAGCATGATCATGTTAACAACCACTTGCAAAAATGGGAAGCCAGTGCGTGAGAAGCGTGTCCCTTGTCTCTTCTCCTGTAAGGAAAAAAACCTAGGCCTCCTTTCAAACTCGGGTTAGAGATCTGCAACGTAAGCCTAATGATACCCCACTCAGCCTACATAAATATTGATGGGGTATTTTTTGGATCTTATTTTCGTAGTGGTGGTTACTCAGTCTTGTTTCAGTGCGCACTGCATTATTTTTCATGTCCAAGTTACTGGTGTTAATGGAAGGTTGATGTCCAATCTCTTTCTGATAGCTCATAACCACTTGAGTAGATTCTCTCCCTGTTTTTTTTTTTTTTTTTTCTACAGTATTTTGATCCTTATGAGCTTAATTTCCAATACTGAAAGTATTGAATTCATCTCTTTTTTGGGTATAAAAATAAGTTATTCATATCAAAATTAGGAGATTTAGGGGTTTTTTTCTTGCAAATCTACAGCACTACAAGTATATGGTGTTTATCCTCCTCCTTCCCCCCCCCCCTTCCAAGAATAGATATAAATTAAGTCTTCCATATGGGCCCCAGATCTTGGGTCAAGGTTCCTGTTTATTATTATGATTAGCAAATTGGGCCCCAAACTCTATTAGACTTTTGCTGACTTGTTGCCTCACGTAACTTTCATCAAGGATGTTGATTCCCCTCGTCTTGGCAAAAATCATGCACCCAGATCATACGTGACTTCAGAAAATGATATCAGCACTTTTCCTCTTCTGTCGTAATCCTCTCTCAATGATAAACTCTTAAATGGTTAGGTGATGGGAGGATCGTACGTGACATTAAGGTTACAGAGTTCTCTTTACTGTTGATTGAATTTGTTGGGATCTTTAAATTGTGACCATTGCAACCATATATATCTATCTTCAGGAATTATTGCAGCTAGAAAGTTGTGAAATGATATGACAGAAGCTTCAATCTCTCCAATCAAGTTCAGATATGATTAAATTGGCATGTTAGCCGATACTAATAATTTGGAGAAGTATTGGCTAAAATGAGAATTGCTTAAAATGTTCATCACATACCATGTTATTTATCATTCAAGAAGCAAAACAACTTCTTCTTCTTTAGCATAAAAAACATCTTGATTCTGTCATTAGTTTACACAGTCCTATATCTATGGTTGTTGCAGCGGAGGATCTTGAAGCCGGAATGCGTAAGCAGAAATTTCAAACTGAACCCTCCTTGCCAATTTACCTGAAGGTAACAAAATCTAATTTGCGATGCTGCAGGTTTCCAGTCTTGTTCTTCTTTATTCTCCAAGTAGAGCTAGCATGCACCGGTAGTGTTCAAACTTGCCTTTCCTAATGGTGCCACGGATTGATACCGATACGTTCTATTTGGACAGGCAGGGGTGGAGAATTATGATCTAGCAATCAACGCGATCCATAGAATATGGTTAGCATGGTCAGGTTCAGTCTTGTACAGAGTTTCATTGTATATGATATTTTTGTACAAGACTCTCCCTTCTTTCCAACAAAAAAAAGAAAATGCAGCGCAATTTATTAACTTGCCATGAAAACTATTAATGGGGTCTTAAGAGTTCTATTAACCATTTGTAAGAACAGGAACATGCATTTGAGGATAGAAAGCTATCTTCACTTGTTTTCTTGAGTCTACTTAGACTAGTTCCCGAGTCGATCTCAGGCATTGAATAAAAAGCAATGCTTATTTGTCAAGGAAAGAAGGGTATGGACAGTTTTTCTTATATTTTGTTAGAAATTAGACTTTCTAACTTAGCAATTAATCAGATAATCATGTAATGAAGTTTCCACCATTTACCGAATTGAACTTTGTTCTTGTTTGGGAATCTGCAGTTCAGAGACCTTACATACAAGGTGATCATCAAAGGATTGACCTCAACCGAGGAAAAGGATATCTTGAATGGGATCAGTGGTTCGGTGGATCCAGGGGAAGTTTTGGCTCTTATGGGACCTTCAGGAAGTGGAAAAACAACACTTCTGAATCTGCTTGGCGGCAGGTTAAATCAGCCCACTGTCGGTGGTTCAATCACTTACAATGACGGACCATACTCCAAGTTCTTAAAAAGTAGGTAAGAAACTTAGATATCAGTGCAAGACTGGTTCGGTACTTACAGCGCTGAATTGACTGGTTACTTGCCAATTTATTTTTCATCGCGATGACCAAAAATCAATGAAAAGACGCAAGAACCTGCATTTAGCTAAGTCAGAACTTTTGTTACATGCACGACTAGAAATTTGAGTCATTGCAAATGCACATCAAAATGACATAAAAAAAACATATGGCAGGATAGGATTCGTGACACAAGACGACATTCTGTTTCCTCACCTTACAGTGAAAGAAACATTGACATATGCAGCCCTCCTTCGATTGCCACAGACATTGACAAAACAACAGAAGCAAAAACGAGCCATGGACGTCATCCATGAGCTAGGCTTAGAGAGGTAATGAATTCTCATTTCCCTGCCATCATCAATCAAGGCAAATTTGTAATCATAATTCAAGTCAAGAATGTTAATAATAGAAATAAATTCTGCAGCGTCTGATTGATCTTGCTCATTCTTGAAAGCTAATGTTGATGTGCCTAGGTGCCAAGACACCGTGATTGGTGGCTCGTTTGTGCGTGGAGTGTCAGGTGGGGAGAGGAAAAGAGTTTGCATTGGCAATGAGATTATAATCAACCCTTCAATCTTGTTTCTTGATGAACCAACCTCGGGCTTGGATTCTACAACTGCTTTAAAGACAGTGCAGCTGTTACAAGATATGGCTGAGGTATTCTATTTGTGATGCTTCTTATTCAAGTTTTTGGCCCTTTCATCAGGAGATAGTTGCATTTTTCTGCTACTAAGTTGTTTCCATTTAATGGCAGGGTGGGAAAACAGTGGTGACAACTATCCACCAGCCATCTAGTAGACTCTTCCACAAATTTGACAAGTTGATTCTTCTTGGGAAAGGGAGTTTGCTTTATTTTGGAAAATCATCAGAAGCAATGCTGTACTTCTCATCTATAGGCTGCAACCCGCTTATTGCCATGAACCCTGCAGAGTTCTTGCTAGACCTTGCAAATGGCAATATAAATGATGTTTCCGTCCCATCTGAATTGGAGGATAAAGTGCAAATAGGGAATTCAGATGCAGGAAAAAGAAACGGGAAGCCTTCTCCTGCAGTTGTGCATGAGGTAATGAAGTATACACAGACAGACTTTTGCGTTCTTAACATCAAAAGCTGCTGTTTAACCAGATAATGTTTCTGTCGAAAACAGTACCTCGTGGAGGCCTATGAGACACGAGTTGCGGTCAAAGAGAAGAAGAAACTAATGGTTCCTATACCCCTTGATGAAGAAGTGAAGGCAAAAGTGTCTTCTCTGAAACGACAATGGGGGGCAAGCTGGTGGCAACAATATAACATTTTGTTCTGCAGGGGAATCAAAGAAAGGCGGCACGACTATTTTAGCTGGTTGAGAATCACCCAAGTTCTCTCTACTGCAATTATCTTGGGATTACTATGGTGGAATTCAGATCCTAATAGCCTCAAAGGTCTGCAAGATCAGGTAAATAATGGTCCGGCCAAGATCAACCCTTGGGCCTTCTCATTTCCATTTCAGGCTCAAAGTTTACTGAAGCACTTCTCTGAAAACCTATCCGAAACCATTGAAAATCAACTGAATTACAAAAAAGCACATTTTTTGTTTCCTGAAGCTCCTTTGCACTAACAACATAATTTCACTTAGTAAACTTAAACCTTCTTGGATTGCAGGCAGGGCTGCTGTTCTTCATTGCTGTTTTCTGGGGATTTTTTCCTGTGTTCACAGCAATCTTCACATTTCCCCAAGAAAGAGCCATGTTGAGTAAAGAACGGGCAGCTGACATGTACAGACTAAGTGCATATTTCTTGGCAAGGACTACAAGCGACCTTCCACTTGATCTAGTACTACCCGTACTTTTCCTTCTCGTCGTCTACTTCATGGCAGGATTGCGAATGAGTGCTGCTCCATTTTTCCTAACCATGCTCACGGTTTTTCTCTGCATTATTGCTGCTCAGGTGAGACTAGTTTGCAATACTAACGAAGAAGGGTGTCAAAGAAAAACAAATTAAAATGTAAGTATTTAATCAAACACGTCTCCATGGCAGGGACTCGGACTAGCTATTGGGGCTACCCTGATGGACTTAAAGAGGGCCACAACTCTAGCTTCAGTTACTGTGATGACCTTCATGCTGGCTGGAGGGTATTTTGTAAAGGTAAGTTCATCAAAGATCATTTCATACATCTCTCTGTATTGCTCCTCTCCAATGCAATATTTGAGTGAATTTTTTCACAACATTTGAATTTTAGATTCGCACCACATGACACATATTGCTGACATTGATTGACCGATAGAAAAGGACTACTCAATAACCTCTACAATCAATATTGAAGTTTCAGAATTTTTTAACTCTAAAATGTAAGTATTCAGAATTAGTATCTAAAAAAAAAAAAAAAAATTGAAGTTTCAGAGCATGTCATCAAGAGTGGAGTTCATTACTTCACTAATTGATAACTCTCTCCCAGAATTAGTATTGATTCAACTTTTTCTCACCTAAACGCAAAGAATGGTCACAAATGGTCTTCGATTTTGCAGAGAGTTCCAGTATTTGTATCTTGGATCCGCTATATGTCTTTCAACTACCACACCTATAATCTTCTCCTCAAGGTTCAATATAAACACATGACACCAGTTTTAAATGGAATGAGAATAGACAGTGGCTTGACGGAAGTTAGTGCCCTGGTGGCAATGGTTTTTGGCTACCGTCTCTTGGCTTATATTTCCTTGCGGAGAATGAAGCTTTGTGCGCAGTAAGCAATATTATTCAGTGAGCAGTATCGACAATTAACTTCCACGTTTGACTTCAAAGATCTATTCCATGAAAACTTGGGTTCCACGGATCAGAGAAAGGGATATAAGCAAGTTATCATATTTCAGCTCCATGAAGATTTTTGGATGGCCATAGCCTCAACGACGATATTTATGCAGTATCTTAGGCATGTAAGTTGATTTTTCCGCGAGGAGAATTCCTAGAAATGCAATCACGTTATAAGAAGCTCGCATTCACAAGCTCGTATCTTTTATATTAAAATGGAGTGATGTAATAATAGTTGTCAGACATCCCTACCTATGATTAATGCATATTTATTGGAATTAGCGACTTCTAAAAGTTGGGGAATGAAAAACATGGTAACGCATATGATTTGATAGAACTTTATTTACGTTTTCCTTGGAAAGAAAATTGCCAGGAGCTACCGCTTAAATACATAGAAACCACCAGTGATTGCTAACCAAACACCAAATTGAGAGGGAAAAAAGGAAAACGGAAAAAGAGAAAATCTTGAAGAACTTCCCTCTACAGCTCTGTACACTTTTGATCCAGCCTAAGGAGTGAGAATCACCTGCAGTGATTCAACTCACAGTTTGTGAAAGGTTAATATTTTTGGATACCTGGTTCACTAGCTTGGCAATTGCACTTCGCTTCTATCTCTTGCAGATCATTTCCACTAACCTGTGTTCTTCGGGCAAAAATGTCATGTTGCAGGTTCTGTTTTTCTTTCCCCTGTTCTCAAGCCAAGGTCCTTAACCACCCAAGTAGCCGGAGGAGAGCAGCATCCATTACAGGGGACCTTTTCTCAATGCCTATGATAAGATTATGTGGGGCGGGGGGGTAAAAAGAAAAAAAACTAGTCATTTAAAGGGAGTGGGAAGCTCATCAAAGTTGACATACAATTACTTTTCTTGTCCTTGCACCTAAACGTAGGATATTTTTTAAATAGACCTCGATCAGGAAAAAGAAAAACACCTTGAAGGTTTAACAGGGTTGACATTCATTATTTCATCAATGGAGAAAAGACATATCTATAATTTCTACCACGACTTGATCATGCTTTCACAAATGGTCAGCAGAACTACCGAAGCCAATATCGAACACATTGAGAATGAGAAATGTTTCCTAGCTTACCAATATCAGCAGCTACTCGATGAGCACACATTACTCCTGAAAAAGCTACAGCTATAACACCCTGTCCTGGAAAGCAGCTATCGCCGACACAGTAAAGACCATCTTACAAGCCTGCAAGTTTTCATCATGTCATGACCCAACTGATTATGGACCAGTTCGATCCAAAACTGGCGATAAATCATGTAATCCAAAAAAAGATTCATAAGTGGTTGTTAATAGAGTTTGGCAGGCTTGAGAGGAGTGGGGTATTGACATTCCATCATGTTGATGGCACTTCACTTTTGTAGGGAGAGGACCAGAGAGGTAAAGAAAGAAAGTGAAGCACCATTGATAAAGGGCAGAGGCTAATAGCCTGAGTATTTCTTGCTTAAATGATTTCAAAAACTACAATTACTGTGACATTCATGAGAGGTAATGATTGGACTTACTGTTGTATTGAATGGCATTCCCAATAAACCTTTGGGAGTACTGCGTGGCATTGGTCCGTAAGAACCTTTGTCACGAGCCAAGTACCGCCTGTGTGTCTTGGGTGAACCTACCTGCCATGATTGCATGTACTTTTGAAGCCAAATCAAATTTGAAAGACAAGAGTCGATAATAAACATAGTATTCCATTCACTGAAACTTGGAAAGTAAGAAATTTGAATGAGCTCCCACCTGCAGTTAATAAAGTACAAAATGGATAGTGGGAAGGACTTCTTCAAATTAGAGAAATTCGTGAATTTAAAGCCTCTCTAAGGATCCAACCACTTGAGGTTGGTTAATGAATTTGTGTGTATCATTCAGGCTTACGTCCATAAGTTGTGATCATTTCCTTCTCATATGCCATCACCTGACACAATCTCTTTACATTCTTCAATGAATATGTGCTTTTATGATAATGTGATATATACCTCCATGAAAGTAATTGATGATCTGAGCCCCGGAAAAAAGTTTCTTCTCCAATCTGCTTATAATCTCATAAGCCACAACCTTCTTCTTTGCCTCATAGTCCTCTGTCGAAAGTCCCTAAACAGTTTAAGTCCAGCTATTAGGAATTTAGCTGACAGAGGGAGGGAAGGGATAGAAATAAGACATTAAGTATAACTACTCACTTAAAAGTTACAGTAGTGAACTTACCTCCCAGCCTTCAATGGAAGATGTTGTAAATATGTGAAGTATATGACGGCCTTCAGGAGCCAATGATGAATCAAGAACAGTTGGAAATGCTAGGAATATGCTTCCATAAGGTCTCCTCTTAATCTTGTCCAGTCATCCTAAGACAAAACAAAAGAATTAAAGTTAGATGTGTCAAGCTCACAATTCCAGATATATGGTCTCAGTTTGTGAGCAAATGAATACCTCAAGAACAAAGTGGTGGCAATCTGTATCTGGTGGTAGAACCTGGGCTTTAACACCCATGTGAATGGAAAGAAAAGATGGAGCCTTACATTACCAACTTTTTTTTGAAAAGTTTTTCTTTTCTTGCTTTCGGAAGGGGTTTCTCCTGTTTCAAACCAACTTTTCCCTGCCTAACATTATTTAATAATACTCTTCATGACTAACTAAGAAGACCATGCATAGAGAAAAAAAAAAACCCAGCAAAAGGTTATTGTGTCAAATCAAATAAATTAGAATGCGAATCTGCACAAAACTAACCAAAGGTTATCCCAATCTTCTAGTAGCATTATGATATTTATTGGGTTTGGAAAAGAACTCCCTCCATCTGAAAGCCTCACTCCTACCTGCCAAATTCAGTGTGAAAACTAAAAAGTAGATAACAATTATTCTCACTCTTTCCTTCTTTTTCTTTTTTTCTTTTCTGCCATTTGTAAAACCCAAGGATTCAATCTAGCCACCCATTTATCCACTATTTAAAACTCACAGCCTTTTCCATGTCAAGAGATGATGGTTGGTCGCCGTTTTGCCCTGTAAAAGAATTTCACCTGCCCTGCATCATCAGACCTCTTGGACAAGGATTTGCGAATTGCCACCAAAAACCCCACCAACTGATAGTTAGATCCCTCCAAAATGCCTATCACATAGACTGGTGCCGATAAAAAAAGAAAAAAAAGAATTAGATATATACATATTGGAGAGGGTCCAAAAGTTCTTTAAAATTTAAAAAGCTAGCTCACCATGCCCCGCCATTGATCATTGGGGTCGTGCAAAAGCATTGAACTGCTGCCTCACTATGAAACACTGCTTGCAAGAGAAACAACAGCATCTAAACTTCTTATGAGATTGCAGGGACCCTCTTTCCATACCAAAAGACCATTACTATTCACAGAATTATCAAAAGAATTGAATTTCGAAGTATTTTCACCTCGCAATCAATGAAGACAACAACTCCAGGATCCTTTACTGTACTTCTCGAGCGATTTGTCCCAGCATTTTTGGGGCAGATTAATAAGCTGCAGAGAATAAGAAAGCATCACATTAGAAGTTTAAAGAAAGAAACATAATTTTTTTGGTTTAATTTAGTGACTAGCAAATGGAAAAAAAATTCATTGATAAGGGAAAATGAAAAGCAAAAAAATAAATAAAAATAAAGATTAAGGACGGCCAAATAGATGATGTGACTTTCAATAATTGACATTATCCAAATCCAACTTCAGAAACTAAAATAGAAAGCATGATAAACATTTGTAAACATTTGTAAAATTTGTAAAACTTTTTTTTGTTTATTCTTGTTGTGTTGTTTCGTGAATTCTAGAACATTTTTTCTGACCATCCAAATCAATATGATACAAGGAATGCTCCAAAACATTTGGGGCCAGCACATTGTCTTTAAACGCAAGTCACCTGGAAAAGCACATGAGAGCCAACAGTGCAATGTGTCTAATATGAGAGTTTTTCAAGATTCCATGCTCGACAGTAATTTTTTTTCATCTATTGCAGCAATAGCTTTGCAAACATCTAATACAAGTTTTGTTAATTAGCAAATTTTTCAATGGAAACTTTAAAAAGGTGCACGGTCCCATCTTTGTTTTCTTTACCAAACAAACTAATTTTACCAATTAACATTAATTTGCCCAGGGTTACATTACCTGCAAACCAGTTTTTCCTTGCTCAAATGATGCCAAAAAACATATTGTCCTGATTGTGATTGGTGCAAGTAAACAGTATCTACACCCTGTACGCATTCTATTTGATTCGATTTTATAAAAACCCGTTGGAAGATGTAACAAGCTCACATCAAATCAATTAGTTAAATTTTGAGAGGAAAAGATAGAAAAAATACCTAGTGTCAAGCATTCAAGAGGCTTCTGAAAGAATTGTCCAAGCAGGTAGATTGGCTCCTCGAGCGACTTCAATTCCAAAGAGTTCAAGGCATTGAATATCTACCCGACAAAATAAATGCTACGGTAAGTGATGATCAACAAGTAGACACAAACTGCTGATAGGAAGTTGCATTCACCACAATTTACGTACCTTCCAGCATTCACCATAGAATTTAAGGATTCCTTCCTTTTCATGGGGAAACTTAGCAGTAAGTTCTGAGATGAAGTCGCTGTACTCTTTGGGAACTTTAACAGAAAGGTTATTAGGTAGATGAAAATGGACAGTAGTGGGGTCAGGAATCACCTCCATTTCACAACCAACTGCTGCCAATTTGCCTCGTTGTTATTCAAAAGTTTATGGTATGCCCCTTGCCCCAAAATTTTATGGCACACTATCAAGCGCTTGAAGACTTTAAAAGTGATTAACACGCAAAAGCACGCAGTGGGATTAAAAGTTCAGCGGAGATAGCTTAGTTTACATAACAAGAGCAAATAAGCAATAAAAATGCTTACAGTGAGGAGTCCTGCAAGGCATTGAGGTTAAAATTTCCTTACTGAAGTCTGGTAAAACTTACCCAAAAACCTGATGAACTTGGAAAAATCCATTTAAACCTAATCGAAAAATCTTATCTAATAAGCACACTTCTATTGGTTTAGTGGAAATTCTCTTTATGCACGACCCTATTTCACTAGGTTACCTACCTTCTGCAAATAACCATCCAACACCTAAAACACTAATAGAATCTTCAAAATCATGCCAAAAAATGCATACAACCTTATTCAACTCAATCAACAAAATCAAGTCCTTAATAAACAAATAAATCACAACGCAAATAACAACAATAAAGAAATATGGAAGAACAATAACAACTGACCTTGTCACTGAAACCAATCATAACAGAAGAGCCAACATCAAAAGTATATCCATCCCTCTCATAATACCCAGAACTCCCACCAGGAATCACATACTTCTCCAAGACCAAAACTTTAGCTCCCTTCACTGCCAACTGTGTAGCAGCAACCAACCCACCAATACCAGACCCAATAACAATTACATCATAATCACTCCTCTCTCTGCTCACTCCTCCATTTCCTTCAATATGCACTTCTTTATCCACAGTTAACACGGCCTTTGACCTCAAAAACAAAAGTCCTTATTTAAACTTTTACTTCACCAGGACTGTCAATTTTGCTTTTTATGTTTCTGGGCACAATATAACCACTGAAAACTGAGGTTTGGACAGGTTCTACAGACAAAATCCTATGTTTTTGGCTTCGGGGTCCGAACCTCCCTACCTGGACAGTATTGAACTGACCAGAAAATAGAGAATTCTTGAACCCTAGACTCACGTTACTAAATAGCTCTTAACTAAAACTAAAACTCAATGTTCTGTGGGCGTCCAAAGAACATTTTGGACACATATTTTCTTGTTTAGATTTATGGGTCTTGAAGAAAAAATAGCTGTGAGTCAGTTGTTTTGATTTAGTACAGGTATACACAGATAGTAAGTGAGAAAGAAACCTGCTGTGGGCTATTTATTAGGAGAAAAACCAAGGGGGTTAGCAGTACGTGATGTTGCTGAATATGGAAGTGGAAGTGTATAGTGTAGGCAAAGATTGGTCAAGGATTCCTGTCCTTGGTTCTTCTCTCTTTGGAGACCAGACAAGGAGGTCGTGTTATTTAAACGGTTGAAGGATGTGTAGTGCTTTGATTCCGTTGGCCGTTTCGTTTTGCCGCCTGCATGACTGTTAGAATAGATTAAAGTTTTTTTTTCCACGTAAGCACTACAATATTTTCCAAACTATTATGATTAGAAAAATACTTCTCACTCTAAGTAGTCGTGGATATATTCCACTTTTATGTTTTAAAAATATTTTAAAAAAAAATTTAAAAAAAATTTATTTTATTTTGTTTTAAATTAATATTTGTTTAGTGTTTTCTAATAATTTTAATTTATTAATATCAAAAAATAATTTTAAAAAATTAAAAAAATAATTTTAATATATTTTCAAGTAAAAAATAATTTTGAAAAGCAATTATAATTACATTTCTAAATAATAATTCATATTATATCATATAAAATATACACGAAAAGTATTTTAAAATATTGTATCCGTTGTATCTAATATATTCACGAATATTATATTTACTAGTTATTTATTTATCTTAACACTTTGAATATCTGGTTAAAAAATCAAAGATAATAAAATTATAAAAACAGCAGCTCAAGCTTAGCCTTCAAAGTTTTTCATCACAACAAATTCAACACAATCATTTAAAAGAATTCATAGCAAGTAATTTCATATGCAAGTAAACTTAATCAGAATATTCAAAACAATTTATTATAATAAACAATATCAATTCAATTACAAATTAAACTACATAATTAAATTTAACAAATTAATTTATCAATGGATACACATCATTAGAACCACGAACATTATGTTATTGTGCATGATCAATAACTTTATTCTTTTCTATTGTATTGTCCGAATATTAAGTCTTCTCAGTCTCATCTTCATCAAGTGAAAAATAGCATGATGAAAAGAACCAAAATATTAAAACATCCAGCACAACATCTTCAGTAGTTGTTCCATGTTTTTGCTTTTTTCAACCGGAGAGTGGATTTTTGACTGTGGATTTATAGTGGTATTTGTTTAGAACATGGAGTTCTATAATCCTTAAAACCATAATTTTTTAAGCTATAACAGGAAAGTGGAAATGAGATTAATTTTGTAAATTAATATGTTCCAATAAAGGAAAAAAGCAAAGAAGAGAATATTTGGCAAACAGCTACCTAACGAAGCATATGCGTATCTCTTCTCACCAAATGGCAAATGGAGGACATGTGTTATCCCTTCTTTCCTAATTTTTCCTTTGCACATTCTTCGACACACGAAGAAAGATCACCAGCAAGCTCCACAAGCGTCCATCTCTTTTTTTAACAAGTGTCCAAAAAACAGTTCTTAATGAACTTTTTTGTCTAATCTTTTTTTTTTTTTTTTTTTTTTTAAACTCTCTCAGTCTCTCTCTCTCTTTCTCTATCAGTCCATTATTTTCTAGGATTACCACAAAAGAAGCGCCAACGAATTTGGATCCAAAACTCTACTCTCCATCTTTATAATTATCACATCATCACCAGCACAGAATACTAAGAAAAAGGGTACAAATCTATAATTCTTTTTCATTCCATTTGTTTTAGGTTTCTTTGGTTTTCCAGTTCCATGATAATAATCACTGCAGTTCTGTATCAGTGGCAATCGTCATTTCCAAAAGCTCTTAACTTTTCATTTATTCGTTTATGCTGCTTTTAGATTATGCAGATACTTTTTCTGGGTTCATTTTATTTATTTTAGTATCTTGCTTGGATTTGGTTGCTTAGGTAGTGTGTGCTGAAGGAAAATAAATAAAGAGGTGAAGTAACGGAAGATGGGATTTTTATTTTCAGTTTTTTACTGATGTGGGATTTTTATAGGACATTGATTTTAATTTCTTTCAGTTATATTAGGACCTTTGGTAATGGAAATGTTTTGAGTTGCTTGTTCTTTTGATTGATTAGTAATTCATGGTCTCTGATTTTCTGCTATTTTGTTCATTTGATGAGTGTCTCATGCTTTTGAATCCAGTTAATGGGTTCTCTGGCTTTTCTTTATTTTAATTATTAGTCTTTTTGAGGGGCTTTACCAGTTCTGTTTACAATATCTTCTTCTTCTCTTTATTTTGTCATTTATAATATCATATATCCAGTCTAACATTAAAATTACAGCTACAAAACAAACTTTACTAATTGCTTTGTTAGTACCTGTGCAAATCTTATGGATAGGCGAAATTATGAAACTTTTCAATTCTTTCAGTACCTTCAATATCCAATATTAGTGATTCATCTTATAAGTGATGACTTCTGCATAATTGCCAAATTAATATTTTTTTCTTGGATATAATACCCTAGGCTTGAATTGATAGTGAAGCATGTCATTGATGCTTGTTTCTCTAGTTAAATCGAGCCTTTTTTGTACAGGGTTAAAGTTTGGGATAGAGAAGCGATGGATAGGCTCAAGGCTCCTGCTCGCCTCATGATAGTTTCGGATCTTGACCACACAATGGTTTGTCTCGTAATTGTTTGCTTTCTGCTTGTTTCATTGTATGTTCTTGTGGCTGCTGTAATTTTATTGGACAATATACTCTTGTTGCAGGTTGATCATCATGATCCCGAGAACATGTCTCTTCTTAGGTTCAATGCCTTATGGGAGGCCTGTTATCGTAATGATTCTCTGCTAGTTTTCTCCACTGGAAGATCACCTACGCTTTACAAGCAGTTGAGAAAAGAGAAACCCATGTTAACACCTGATATAACCATAATGTCTGTGGGAACTGAGATCACGTATGGCACCTCCATGGTGCCTGATGATGGTTGGGTTGAAGTTTTGAATCAGAAATGGGACAGGAACCTAGTCACTGAGGAAACAAGCAAGTTTCCTGAACTTACTCTTCAGGTATGTTAAACACTTATGGGATTTGGTTCTCTGATTGTGCATATTGCTTTGAAAATGAGCATATAGTTTTGTACATAGAAGAAAACAGTTCGGCAACTTGAAATCTCTGAATAATGACATCTATGGGGTAATGCAGTCAGAAACAGAGCAACGGCCTCACAAGGTCAGCTTTTATGTTGATAAAGCCAATGCTCAGAATGTGACGAAGGCGCTATCAGAGATATTTGCAAAACGTGGGGTTAGTTTCTAGTTTTGGGATCCTTGCCCCCTGATTTTGTGTTCTTTTTAGTACAAGTCTACCGGTGCTACAGTGTCTAACTTAATTTTTAAATCTCTTCTCTTCTTCTTCTTCTTCTTCTCTCTCTCTCTCTCATCTTTCTTTTTTCCTTCTTGTTTTTTTTTTTTTTTTCGTTTTTGTTTCTAGTTGGATGTCAAGATAATTTATAGTGGTGGAATGGACCTGGATATACTACCCCAAGGTGCTGGCAAAGGGCAAGCTCTTGCGTATTTACATAAGAAGTTTAAGACTGAAGGAAAACTACCTGCCAATACTCTTGTTTGTGGTGATTCTGGAAATGATGCCGAGCTGTTCAGCATTCCAGATGTACATGGAGTGATGGTGGGTATTTATGTTCTGCCATATCACTTCATTGGGAAATTGAGGTTGCTCACATTGGTCATTTCTTCTGTTAACTATTCATTCATTGATTTATCTGTCTAGGTTAGTAATGCACAAGAAGAGTTGTTGCAGTGGCATGCTGAAAATGCTAAAGGCAATCCTAAAATAATTCATGCAACCGAGCGGTGTGCAGCTGGGATCATACAAGCTATTGGTCATTTTAACCTTGGTCCCAATACTTCTCCAAGAGATATAACCAACCTTTCAGACTTTCAGTCGGAAAACATCAGTGCCAGTAGTGAAATAGTGAGATTTTTCATGTTCTATGAAAGATGGAGGCGTGCAGAGGTCGAAAACTCTGAGCTATATTTGGCAAGCATGAAAGCTGATTGTGTATGTTTCTATCCTCTTTTCTTTTGACTCTATGTGTTGCTGTAGAAAAGTTTGTGGACTTTTATGTCTTTCCTTTTCCTTGTGATGCATTCTAACCTTTAAGGATTAGGTTTATACCAACTACTATGCAAGAAATAAACATGGATTGTGTCTGCTTTTCTTTCATGGTATAAACAATACACTAGATTCATCTGGATTTCATATTCTTTTGAGGCTCATAATATTCCAGCTAAGCATTAAATTATCCAGTATGGTTGTTTGGTTCAGTTCTTTTGCTTTTCTTTCAGGAGGATAAATATATTGCTAATACCATTAAACTGTTATAAATGAAAGTCTGACCTGTTGTGCTTAACCATGTAAGCTTTTGATACTTGTTCTCCATATGAATAGCCTTGTGGCTGATGAACAGAAAAGCAAGCTTGAGACTGTTCAGTTTTTTATCCCCTTCTGCCATAAAATCTGAAGGGTTGAATTTGTCTGTTTTGTTTTAAGAATGAATTTATTTAAAGAACTGGACAAGGTTCACGTGGACAATACTAACCCACCCACTTGCCTCTGCAGTCAAGATCTGGGGGCGGATTTATTTTAAAATACATAGAGCAAAGCATTATCAAGCATACTTAGATAAATTAATATCCACCATCATCTTGTTTGCTGGTGTCCATGAATGCACTCATTGATTTTTTTTATTATATACATATGTTTTGCTTTTCCAGATTCCCTTTCTTCAGTTAGCCTGATATAATATTTTCCTTTTTTTGACAGGATTCATCTGGTATTCTTATCCACCCATCTGGTGCTGAGCTTTCTCTTTGTGATGCTATAAATGGAATGAGGAGCTACTACGGTGACAAACAGGGCCAAAAATTTCGAGTTTGGGTGGATCGGGTACTATCCATACAGACTGGTTTGGACACGTGGCTAGTAAAGTTCAATAAGTGGGAATTATCAGGTAAGACCTCCGAATGATAATGATTGCATTATCAATAATGCTGATGATAAAATGTCCCTGCTCTCCCATGCATTTTATGATATATTTCTGCACCAGTTTAGACTGCTGGACGCTGGTCTCTTTTCTTTGATGCCATCCATGTAATTTCTTCTGATTTGTCAATGCAAGGTTTTTAAGTTTTTAACGTATACTTCTTCAGCTGTAGTTGGTTTGCAGGATGTTCTTGAACTAATCAGGGATCACTTTTCTACTGGATTCTGGTTTTTTCTTCAGAGTCATACAAATGCCTTCACACGGGTAGCTGTAAACAGGGTGGAAGAGCCTTTAGAGCTTGACCTGCTTAGGAGAGGGACAAACAGATCTACAACTACTGATATTCTCTTTCTTACTTGGGGGTTAGAATCCTATAGGTGCTTTATTTGGCAAAAGCCATGGTCAGAGTGAGCATACCATCTGCCAGAAAAGAAACCGTCCATAGAACAATTAATCATATCTTCTATGGACACTAATAAAACTGTTTTACTCTCTCCTCTCTATGATTAATGGTTCTACGGTTTCCTTTTTTGTCTGAGTTTCTATGAGAGCTGTCACCCAGATTTTTCAACTTTTCCTTGAAATAGCCTGTCCGACACCTGGACAGGATAAAGGGTGGTTGCTAGCACCCCATAGTATTGGAAAATCGCTTTACTTATTGCTATAGTATATGGTGCCATGCCTTCAATGCACTTGACTGGGTTTTTGGAGTTGGTGTTGGAAAATTTGCACTGGCAATCGGGTTTGCGGACAATTAATTTCTTGTAGCTATGCTTTTATTTGTAGAATTTTTGTAATTCTTTAGTGGCGTAGATTACCTGCATGCCCATTTTAATTTATTCCATGCTAAGTAAAATCTCAGGGATCTCTTAATCAATTAATGGAGCTGTATGTGCCATTTTTTTCATTTCTCCTAAATTATCTGTCTATTCTTGCAGGCGATGAACAGCAAGGTTGTGTGACCACTTCTATAATAAATATAAAGGTAAACCTTGAGATCAATCAATGAGTTTCTGCTGAAACAAGAATTCTCCCCTCACATGATCTGCTTCCTCTCTGTGTTTTAGAAGGACGGTGTTTCTGGGGCAACTTACATGCATGTGCATGAAACTTGGCTGGAAGGATCAGGAGCTAAAGATCAATCAACCTGGCTGTTCTAGATTGTGTTTGCGGCTCAAAGCTCAGATGCAGACAGCTCATAACCGTCTTCAAACACAATAAAAATAATCTAATGATGATTTTCAGCTTTATAATTTGATCATTGTTGTATGAACATCAACTTCATGGTGATCGGCTATTACATGATAAATGAATATGATTAATATCCTGAGTGTTCTTCTTCCATCAAACTTTTTATTCCCAGTATTATTAATCTAGGTGGGTATGTTGGAGATCAATAACATGTATGATCCAGCTGCCCCCCATGATAAGGGCCCCTCAGTTGCCCAACCATGCTTCGATGATCATGCGCACACAAAATTCCTGTGCTGCAATGGCTGCTGCCACCAGTCACCATGACCACTGTGCATCGCCAAGAAAAGTACGGAAGAAATTGCCTCGCGAACGACATGTCATTGTTAGGGGTACTTGGGCCCAGTTTGTACGGACCAAATCTGAAAGACAAGCCCATGGAAAGCAATTCCAAAGAATGAATTAAGAAAAAAAAATAAACAACAAAAAAAGGGCCCAACCGGGTTCGAACCGGTGACCTCTTGATCTGCAGTCAAATGCTCTACCACTGAGCTATGGACCCTTGATGCTTTGAATCTCATAAATAAAAAATAATATTGATTAACAAAAGAGGCGAACCCCACATTAAATAATATAGTATAAAAATTGAAAAGATTCGTCTTCATAAGATTTTGTTTCGTCTTGTTTGGCAGCCAATCTTTATCAAAATTAAGGTTATCTCGGGGTTTTTGTCTTAAAAATCTAAAAGAAAGAATGTTGTGGCCGTGATACAAGCATGAGGGCATATTTAATAGGTGAGCTAAAAGAAGAGTCAAGGAAAAAAAACTTATTTTTTTCTTTTTTTATCTTTTTCTTTAATTTTACAGCTTCAAAGTGATAGTCAAATAAAATGAAAAGTTAAATGATTTTTTTTAAATGAAAATCCATTTCTATATATCGAATAAAAAAAAGAGCTGAAAATATTAAAATAAATTATTTAAAAAAATTTCTTTCATCCCTACAACTTTTCTCAATGTTTTTTTTTCTAAAACAAATCCAAAAATATTAATATTAAATATATTAAAATATAAATAGGTTGTTAAAATAAATTTTTTTATTGGAGTGCACATACCAAAAAAAAAAAGAAGTCATATTTATATTATTTAAAAAGCTGTATCAACAATTTAGCTCTTTTAAATAGCTTTTGTTATCAAAGATGCTTTGACTTTTACAAAGTGAAAAGGCTATTACAAGTCTATGTTATATATTGTACATACAAATTTGATATGGTGACATTTATTTACCGTTTTAGGATTAAAAAAAAATAGAAATAAAATGGATAAAAATATATTTGATTAAAAAGATAGAGATATAAAATTAATTTATTTTCAAAAACAGTTTTAAAGTAAAGTTTTTTACTTTTTAAAACAAGAAATATATGAAAGACATGTCTTTTATATTTAACTTTTTTTTTAACAATATTAAAAAAACACTTTCTAGTTTCAGGTATGAATATTGCTTTATTATTAAGGATAATAATGAAGTTCCTTAAAGGAGAAAGATGCATTCTTTAATTTTAATTTTATCTTTGTGAAAGTCTTTTAATCTCTATGCTCTATTTTATTTCTATCAATAGTTTTTAATTAAACATCTTAAACGGGGATGCATCTTGATGGAGGTCCATATCATTTTTTTTATGATTACTTTTCATTTAATAAATTAAAAAATAAAATATTTTACACATATTAATCAAGCTACTATTGAAAAAAAAAACATCACATGTTATTTTAGATATTTATTAAAAAAATAAATAAAAAAATATAAGAATTGTCAGTATTAAATTATAATTGTTTAGATCAATTTAGTGGGTGTTACATGCAAGTTTAGTTCAATTTAAAGAATTTAAATTATATATCGTGCAAATTAACTACCTACTAGCAATTTTAAGACTAAAAATTACTTTGCATCTTATTTATTAATTGCTTAGCTTAATTTTTGCAGTTTCTTATTTCATAATTTTTATATAATAAATTTGATTTTTGTTATTTTATTTCCGTGTTGTAAGTTGGATTTATATATAGATTATAGTATTATGTCTTCTACTTAGAAGATGGTTAATACAACCAATATTTTAGAAAATACTACTTCAATAGAAAAGATTCCACCATCACTTTTTGTGATATATGGTAAAAAACCTAAACACTCCAATTATTTAAACTTTAAGAAGTGGCAATAAAAGATGCTTTATCTAACCATTTTGAACTTGACAAAGTTCTTGTTTGATATTATTGTTATGAATGCATGGATGCACAACTATTTTATGTGCAAGAATTATATCTTATATGGTTTGGACAACATGCCATATAATTTGTATAGCTCAATCAAAAGTTCAAAGGCACTATAAAAAATCATTATGTATCGAAAGTATAAGGTTGAAGATGTTGATATGAAAAAGTTTATAGTCATCAAATTTATTGACTTCAAGATGATTGGTTCAAGGACTATGACAAAGCAAATTTCAAGAATTCTAACTCATCTTACACAATATTCATGTTGAAGTGATGGTTTTGAGTGAATCTTTTCAAGTAACTGTTATTATTAAGAAATTATAATCATATTTGAAAGATTTCAAGAAATACCTTAAAAGCATAAGTGAAAGGAGATGAAAGTTGAAGACATCATTCTAAGATTAATAATAAAAGAGGAAAATAAGTTGTCTGAAAGAAGAACTAACTCTTTTATAATGGTTTCTAAAATAAATATTATTGAACAAGTATTTTACTTTCAAAAACAAGAAACACATGAAAAACATGTCTTTTATATTTTACTATCTTTTTTTTTTTCTTTTTTTTTTTTGTTCTGAGACAATAACAAAACACTATCAATGTTTTTTTTCTAGTTTCAATTATGATTGTTTTATTATTAAGGATAATAATGAAGTTTCTTAAAGGAAAAAGATGCATTCTTTAATTTTATCTTTGTGAAAGTCTTTTAATCTCTACGCTCTATTTTATTTCTATCAATAGTTTTTAATTAAGCATCTTAAACGGAGATGCATCTTGATGGAGGTCCATATAATTTTTTTTATGATTAATTTTCATTTAATAAATTAAAAAATAAAATATTTTACACATATTAATCAAGTAACTATTGAAAAAAAGCATCACATGTTATTTTAGATATTTATTAAAAAAATAAATAAAAAATATAATAATTGTCAGTATTAAATTATAATTGTTTAGATCAATTTAGTGGGTGTTACATGCAAGTTTAGTTCAATTTAAAGAATTTAAATTATATATCGTGCAAATTAACTACCTACCAACAATTTTAAGACTAAAAAATTACTTTGCATCTTATTTATTAATTGCTTACCTTGAATTTTGCAGTTTCTTATTTCATAATTTTTATATAATATATTTGTTTTTTGTAATTTTATTTGCATTTTGTAAGTCGGATTTATATATAGATTATATTATTATGTCTTCTACTTAGAAAATGGTTAATACAACCAATATTTTAGAAAATACTATTTTGATGAAAAAAGATTCCACCATCACTTTTTTGCTATTTTGATAAAAAAAAAGATTTCACCGTCACTTTTTGTGATACATGGTAAACAACCTAAATACTCCAATTATTTAAACTTTAAGAAGTGGCAATAAAAGATGTTTTATCTAACCATCTTGAACTTGACAAAGTTCTTTTCTAATATTATTATTGTAAATGCATGGATGCACAACTATTTTATGTGCAAGAATTACATCTTAAATGGTTTGGACAACATGCCATATAATTTGTATACTTTAATCAAAAGTTCAAAGGCACTATAAAAAAGCCATTATATATTGAAAGTATAAGGTTAAAAATGTTGATATGAAAAAATTTATAGTCATCAAATTTACTGACTTCAAGATGATTGGTTCAAGGACTATGACAAAACAAATTTTAAGAGATTTAACTCATTTTACACAATTTTTATGCTGAAGTGATGGTTTTGAGTGAATTTTTTCAAATAACTGCTATTATTAAGAAATTATCATCATATTTGAAATATTTCAATAAATACCTTAAAAGCATAAGTGAAAGGAAATGAAAGTTGAAGACATCATTCTAAGATTAATAATAATAAAAAAAATAAGTTGTCTGAAAGAAGAGCCAACTCTTTCATAATGGTTTCTAGAATAAATACTATTGAACAAGTAAAGAAGACCAAAATAATAAGCTTGAAGTAAAGGGAAAATACTTGCCATGAAATTCAATGGCAAATGCTTTATTTATAATAAGATTGAACATTAAGCCAATAATTACAAAAATAAAGCTCAAGAAAATAACCTTGAGAAAAAAAGAATTGTTGAAGACAATGTCACCAGGGTTAATAATCTTATAAATAAAGTGTTGAATATGAGACTATAGGCTATTGTATTAAAGGTCGATCTTGTGAGTAATATTGAATATTGAAGGATTAACACTGGTTTTATAAGATATAATTTTGTTAAAAGAATGGTGTTCTCTACTTTTTAAGAAGTAGATGTTAAACAACTTGTCATAACTCAATTTTGGAGTTCTTAAAATTCTTTTATATTTTGCATAAAAATAAAAAAATTATAAATTCAAAATACAAAAGTATTTTTGGAACATAAATAGGGAGCTTTTCAGCTGCAACAAGTCAAATTTCTAGGAGCATAATCAGATTTGAATATTATTGACAAGATAGGATGAAGAACAACTTAATTCAAGAATAATTTAAAAGTTAATTAAACTGAAATTAAAAGAATTAATTAAGTTCAAGTTAATTAAACTTTTAATGAGTTTATTTAACTTATTTAAGAACTTAATTGAAAAAATAAATTATGTTTGAAAGATAATTTGACCAAAATTAGAAGAATTTATTAAATTTAAGGGTTTAATTAAGCTTTTAATAAGTTTAATTTATTTAATTAAAAATTTAATTGAAACAAAATTAAGTTTGAAGTAAAATTACGTTTGAAGGTTGATTTCTTAGGCAAAAGATATTTGTGTGATATTTTTTTTTTCAAATATTCGTAGTCAATTTGATTATTGTAACAAGAGCTGTAAAATTATAGTATAATTCCCTTTTTTTTTTTTATTTACTTTACTTTATGACATGTTAATTATAATTTTATTAAAAAATTAAAATTTTAACCGACCTCTTTTTTGGACACAATCCGAAACACCAGCTAGCTCATTCTGACACTCTAATGCACTTCCTCATCACTCGTGGATTGACAAATGTAAAGGTAATTAGTTTTCCGAAGTTGCTTTTGAGTTCTAACATTCACAACCACCAGTCTCATGGCAACGCCATTCAAAAGCCCTTTCTCTGTTCATACGTTTCAGCCTGGGGAAAGCACAGGTACGTACCACAAGAAATTAATAATAATAATAACAATAAATGATCAAACAAGACAGGTGCTTCAAAATAAACATTCCCACGTAACATTTCTATCTCTATTCCCTACGCGTGGGAAAGCCCATCTCTCTTTTAATTTCACTTCAAAGGAATAAGAATCGAACTCCAGATACAGATCCAGAACGGCAAAACCCACCTCTTCCTCTCTCTGTGGATTTTCTACATCTTTGGTGATAATGGCTTTGAGGATTGTGTACGGGTTGGTGTTCCTTTCTTTCTCATGTGCCTGCTTCAAGCTTCTCCATCTCTTTCTACACCCTGTATTCTACTTCACTGCCTGATGGGTTCTTGGGATTTTTGAGAAAGAAGCTCAAATGGGTTAGCCAGATTTTACACTTTTTCTTCTTTTCCGTTGCTTAATTTGTATACTTTTCTTCATATAATGACATAATGGGTTGAATTTCTCAAGTACTAATGTGTACTTCTATGACTACTGTGATGCAAGTTGAACTAGCTATAGGTCTGGTAGTCTTCCCAGTCCTTTCGCATCTCAGAGTTTGAGTGCTTGTGTCTTGTGTTACCTGTCATGACATTTCAAGCACATCTACATGTCTTTTGTTTGTTTGGTTTTGCTATGATGTTGTTGATATAATACCAGTTTAATGAGAATTTGCTGATATGTTTATGTTATTCAGTTTATTTTTATTTTTTTGGATAATAAGCACTACTTATGATCTCATGCTCAGTGTTCTGTTGCTAAGTGCATTTGAAGCTTTCAATTTCAGTCCAGTAAAGGATGTTTCTGCAAAATCAGCGTTCTGGCTTACATTGCAATTGTCAGTAGCAGTTTTGCAATCTAAACCCATTATTGTAATGGAAAGTGTGTTTGGTATCTAATTTGGATTGGGTAAGAAAACAAAGGTTTCAACTCGAAATGATGATTAAAGCTGTAAAATCGAGGAAAAAAAGTTGCTGGGCATGTTTGTGATCCGGAAAATTCCACGCTTGAATACGGCGTCAAAGTTGATAGTAAGTTGACAGCTTGAGCAGTCCATTGCTGGTTGTTCCAACCACCAAATCAGAGATTAATTTGACAAATCATAGGGAAATGCTGTCGGGCCTTGGAACAGCCCAATCATGGCATTTTGCTGTCCAAATGAGCAAAACCATCTTCTTCTACTTCTTTTTTGTTTTCATCTGTGATTTGCAAAAGCTATTGGCCTCTCATCAAGTTACTAGCTGGTTATTCTTGAAATAAAAGAGATGAAGATTGTGCAGACTGGAGGGATATGTTTCCATGTTCTTAAAAGAGATGAAGATTGTTGATCAGTTGGTAATATTTGCTAATGGATTGGTCATAACAAAAATGGTTGTCAAATATTTGTTTTGGAGTGGATATTTTGTTAGTGTTTTTGTCGGCAAGTAAATTCATCGGTTGAATTACCGATGGATTTGAAATCCCCAAAAAAAAAAAATTATCTGATGTACCAAAAAAAAAAATTGAATAACTTGCGTCTGTGGGCTCGACCCGTAGTACCCAGCAATAACTAATGATATTAATATTAATTACTTCGTGAGACTTAGTTTGAAGAAAGAGATAGATATAAAAAGAAAATATAAAATTCATGATCCACTAAAAATGATAAGAATATCATTAATTAATTTTTTTTCTAGTTGTATCTCTTTATTTTTTTTTTTAAATAGACTCCAAGAAGTAACTAATTAATTACTCAATAAGCACCATAAAATTATTTATAAACTATCTAAAAGTTCATTAATCAAAATTAAGTCTAACATATGCATCAATGATTTGGGTAAAAGAAGGATCATTCACCTAACCCGTGTTTTGAGTAATTTCCTTTTTTTCAGTTTTATAAATTTTATAATGTTATTTTTTAGTTAATAAATATGAAAAAGAAGAAGAAGATAGATACGCAATACCACACTTTTCGAGATGAAATATTATACCAGCATCACAGGATTTTTTTTTTTTTTTTTTTTATCTAAAAAGCCTCTCATCACATTTATATTGGCAACAAAGCTTAAAGTCATAAAAAAATATTTTATATTAATAAAATCAACTTAATCTTTGAAAAACATTGTAAAAATCCACTTAAAATTATTGTACAATGTGGAAATTCTTAATTGGACGATGGTGGTTAACCATAAGGTCCATAACCCAACCTTAATAGTAATTGTGTGTGGTATTATGATGTATGATGTTTTTAAAAAAATATTTTTAATTAAAAATATATTAAACGGATATTTTTTTTATAATTTGTTTTTATATTTTTTTATATCATAATATAAAAATATCTAAAAACATCAATTTAAATAAAAAATAATTTTTTAAAAAAATTACCAGAATTCCAAATGGAATATAAAAATAAAAGCTGTTTAAAAACTTGTGACAATTTTATTTTTATAAAAAAAGACTAACTATTATAAAAAATTATTCAGTATATACAGAAGTATTCATAAATAATTTTTATAAATCAATATTATACAAACAAATTTTTCATAGATATATACATATAGTAATTATTTTATTTCACACAAGCTAATTATTTATATAAACTTTCCTATTCATATAATGACACGGTGATATATATTATTTTTAATAATAAATGAGTAAAATACAAGTCGGCTATGTTGAATAATTTGAACACACGATGAACCAATTCAATGATCGTTGTATGCCTGCCACATATCCTTCTTTATGCAGGTAGTTGAATCGGCCGCTTCTAGAAGCTCAAGTAGTTAGTTACATGGAGCGGCTGGCTACCAAACTCCAGGTTTATCATTTGACTTCTTTGCCCTTCAGAAAATGAATATTCACCCCAGCAACCAATTCACAGTGAGAAGATTCAAATTACGCATGAGTGTTTGAAGGCAACGCGTCATCGAGTTCTTATAATTCAAGATTTGTCTCCTTTATATATTTTGCAAAATACGTATGTTAACGAGTATCTTTAAAATATTATCTAAATTTATTTATTATTTACTGTTTGATTGTGATAAAAAAATAATATTGATTACTGATATTAAGAAAATGTTATTTTATCTGTGAATATTTTTAAGTGCTGTCGATAAATTCTATAATTAAAAAGAAAAATAAATATTAATTTGAAGTATTAAATGGTTTTTAAAAGGTATTTTAAAAACACCCGTTAAGGCTATTCGTTGTCATTTCCTCGTTTGGATCGTCTACTTCCAAACTCGTCCTTCTCTTTTCACTAATAACACCTAAGCCATTCTTCCATTTCCAATTTCCAGTTCTTGTCTGCCGATGTTTATCGTATCTCCCCCTCTTCTTCTCAAACCTTTGGCTTTTTCCATGGTTTCGCCTACTGAACTCATCAAATTAACTAGGTGCCTTCTTATAGCGTTTGAGACCGAAAAGTCATCGCCCAATTGAGAGAGAGACCTAACTTAGAGCATGGCAGGATATATGGGGATTGGTTTCATGGCTGCCTTTGCTGTTTCCGGAAGTGTAGTTCTCATTGCACGTCAGCTCCACAAACGTCTCCTCTCTGATTTCATGAAGCAGATGGAATTTGAATTAACGGGTACGTATGTGATCCTTTCTTCTTTTTCTTAATAAAAAAGAGAAACAAAAAACCAAAGTAATGTTCAAACCTGTATTGAATTTAACGTTGTTTACAATTGACAGGATCAAGGAGATCATGTCAAGACAGGAAGAGGGTGCGATTTGCAGATGATGTAATGGAGCCATCATCTAATAACAAAGAATATCGTAGGAGACGCATAAAGATAACCAAAGGTAACAACCAGGTCTCGAAAATGGAGGATTGTGTTCTAGACCAGAGTCGTTATGCTGGTGCAAAAGTGTCAGAAATCATTCAAGTGTAAACCTGTTTTTGATCTTCAAAAACTGCTTGGGTTGTCCTGGAAGGTGTTTTTTCTCTCACTTGTAAATCCTGCAGTTCTCTATTCTTTAATGTTTTGTTACTGGGGGAAGGGGGATAAGTTTTCAAGGTGTACATTTTCAGATATTTTGCAGATATAATCAAATCTCCTGTAATATTGCTAATAACTTCCCCTTTTTGCTAAGTAACAGACATTGCATAGAAAGAAAGAAAAGTAAAGGACATTCAAAGCCCAAACCTCAATGCAAGACTCTTTATCTCCCTGCAATTATAGAACATTAACAAGTTTAATTTTTTTTTTAAAAAAATTCTAACTGTCAAGTTGGTATATGATTATTTATAAAATAATCATAAATATTACCATAAAAAATTCTAATGTTCTCATAAGATCATGGCATAATTAGATCATTGTTTAAATATTATTTTAATAAATCTATTAATTTTTTTTAATTATAAACATAATAAGAAAGTAGGCAACCCTGAGCTTACAAGGAGAGATCCAAGTCGTAGGCCTAAACTAATAAGCCTAGCAGTGTTTGGAGGGCTTACTCGCATGCTTGAATTTTTTTTTTTTTTTTTTTTAACAAAAAAGGCAAAGGACATATTGTCCATTCTATTTTATTAAGATCTTGTAAGCTCATTTCCCAACTTGTCTTCACCGTTAAACATCTTAAAAAAACGTCATCGAGACTTTATAAATCCTGTTTTTAATATATAAAAAAAACTATCAAATCAATGTAGAAACTAAAAATTAAACCAAATCATCAAAACCTTTCCAAGTCTTGATTTTTTTTTTTGACAAGATGAACGTTTATGGGATTTTTTTTTAAAATATAAATTCATTAATATCAAAATCAGTTTTTTTCATGATCAAAATGTATATGATCTGTTTCTCTTTTTATTTTTATATTTTCTAGCGGCCGTCTCTTATATTTCAACACTTAAAGACTAAAACATGAAAAAAAAAATGACTTCCTATATATATATATATAAAATCTCATTATTGAAAAATATTTGATATATATTGCGTAAAAACTTGGCCATATTTCAATTTTGCAATATTTAAATAAAGGAATTTACATTACAATTTGTACTTTTTAATTTTTTTAAACTAGTTTAATTAACTTTAATACTTATTTTGATACTAATATTAACAAATCAATAGAGTAAAATATTTGAAAAAAAATATTTTTAAGTTATCCTATCCTAAATCTTAAAAAGTATCCACAACATAAAATATTAGTCCCATCACATATCTGCATACGTGCTTCCTAGCTGATGGATGTTGAACTTTCAATGTTCCGTTCACAGGGACCGACATTCTGACTTGAGAATTCGTGATTCCGGCAGCATCATCTACCCGTTGCTCAGGCGACAAGCCTTTTAATTTGCCGTCAATACCAGGCCCTAGCTATAAAACACTGGACTCTGGTTAATAGTGCCCTTGTCCCAAAAGGACGGCCCATTTCAAAGCCCTCAAAAAGAATTTCCCACAACAGAAGTTGGGTTCTTTCTACAAAGCTACCGCTTTAAAATGCCCCTTTAAATATTGTTAATATTCATTATATTAAAGACTTTTTGAAGAGGATAATATTTACCATACTACCATCATGAAGGAGAACTAGGTATAGCCAATGATTGAAGAGTATGATGGTGATGAGAAGGGCGTCTTTACGAGGGAAGGCCATTCCATTTAATATTTGTAGAGCCAATGAGGAGAGGTCTTTGTCTAGAGATCATAATGGCCATAAACTTGCTCCCGTTAAGGGCATTTATGTTTATGACTAATTAACATTATTTGAGAAAATGAGTCTCTTATGCTGTGCTTCTCTTAGTGACTATTTTAATATTGATGGATTTTTAGCCATTCTTCTTCTCTCCCCTATCCCCATTTGAAGCCTTGGATAGCTACTTGTTTATTATGGTGGTAAGAGTGATTTTTTAGGGTTAAGTTATTTGTGACACTTTTTTCTCTCATCATCATCCCTGTTTGATTCCTCCTTGAAAGATAATTGCATATGAATGTTAAATGGAGGTGCATAGAGAGGGTACTTTGAATATGAACGAACCATAAAAAATATAAGCGGAGCATCTAGTGTTGTTGCAGGGGAGAGACCCTTAACTGCTTTTATATGGCTAAAAGTGTTTTTGTAAATTTTCTCCCTTATAGTTGTAATTAAAAAAGGTCATGGGATGTGCACTAGTACTTGGTCTGGAATGACACTTGGTGTTTCTAAGTTGTCAACTATAAAATAAATCTCTAAAAATAAAAGAAAATTAGTATTTTTAGCTCAAATTTCTCTTTTTTTAGCTCAAAAATAGTCAAATAAAAAGGACTTAAAAAATAAATAAAATCAACTCATATTAACTTGTCAAATCCACAAACTTAATCATGAGATCGAGATAACCTCATAAAAAAAATTTTTATAAAGCTTATTTTTTAACCAACTCAATGTGAAAAGATTAGATAAAAAAAATCAATTAGAAAAAGCATAAAAAAAAATGATCCGAGTCAGCTCGGATTAACTTATTAAATCTATGATCTTAGTAATAAGATCAAGATAAATTCATATAAAGTAAATAAAAAAATTATGAAGCCTCTCTTCCAACAAATATAATATTAAAGGTTGAAATCAAGACAAAAAATAAATAAATCCAAGAGACCAACATATAACTCAAAAGAAAGAAAATAAAAAAAAAATCACGAAGCATAATTTTCAAAACAATCTAATATTAAATGATGAATTATTTTTTCAAAAAATATTGGTTGTTGAAGGGTGAAATTAAAAAAAAAAAAACACAAATGACTAGAACAATTTAGCTACACCCTTAAGTATTTTGTTAGTGTGTGTTTGACATTATAATATAAAGTGTTTTACTTTTTAAAAATATTTTTTGTTTGAAAATATATCAAAATAATTTTTATTTCATTTTGATATATAGACACACACACAAATAACAACCTTTAAAAAGCATTAAAATGAACATAGCCAACTACAAAAACAAATGGTGACATATGTCAAACTATGCTAATCTATCATGGAACATGACTCACCTCACACAAGGAGCCCCCAAAGAAGCAAAGGCGTGCAATAAACTTTGTTATCTAAAAAACGTCACTCTGTTTTGAAAGACATTTTTCTATGGTACATATTTTGATGTAAGGATATGGGCGGCTCTTGTCTGTACGCGCTCTCATCGATCACCCAATCAGAGGAGGAGGAGATCCAATCAACAGCAAAACGTAAACTTGGAAGAGAACAGGTGTGATTAAATCATTTGCCAATAATTTACAAGTACAAAACCGACTTAAACCAGTCATTGTCTGAATCTCAAGAGCAGCCGCATGCAGGTCACATCAAATGCCCATCACTACGCATGTCATTCCAATTTAAGTATCACAAGTAAAACAAAACATTAATTTTTAAACATTTGAACAAGAAAAACCACTTCCATAATTTTAAATTAAGTTAGGTATCTGCCGGAATGTAAGTAAATTAATTTAGTTTCTGCAATTATGTAGACATTGATTACGACCGTCGCGGATCCAATGATTTTATAGCCCACGCAATCATGAGGGGGGCTGTGTAGAAGAGTCCCTTCCGCCAGTAATAAGGGCACTCGCTTTTAATCGCAAGAAATATAATATCACTAGCTACATGACGGGCTGGAAAAATTGACATATGTATGAAAATATATAATAAAGCATTTGAGTCTTAGTATTGTTCTTTATTTAAAAGGTAAATAAGTTTAATGATTAGTTTTAATATTGTTTGATATTATTATAATATGGTGCCGGTGATGATAATTTCACCTAGCATTATTAAGAGAATAGCATCACACTTTCTAATTAGATCATATTTTTTACTTCAACTAGTTTGAAGAAAATTTGATTCAATTCCCTAACATGATGTTTTCACCTTTTTTTATTATTATTATTATTCTTATTAGTATAATATGCATACACATACTTTTTGTGGTCCATAAATTTTACTTAAATTAAATTCACTTTATACATAAAGAAATAACTTTTTTATGGAACTATTCAACAGTAACTCCATCAAGGAAAGGCAATCGAATGCTACTAAAACCATTCAAGGAAAGGATAGTATTTACTAAGTGCAAGCTTGTCTTTAAAGATACATACAAAGGTTAAGCAATAGTTATCTTTTGTATAGTTATATTTTAAGAATTGTAACAAATTTCTCTCTACTACTGAAATCCAGCAACCTCTTTTTTTTTTCTTTTGATCAAGGACTAAAAATAACAAAAATAAACTTTTGTACCAAAATTGAATTGAAAAAATATTTAGGTACTAAAATTGTATAATTTATTTAGTTTTTAAAGTTTAAGGACCAAAGTGCATGTTTTGTGAAACTTATGACACGCCATTCATGTTTAGCGCCATTTTCATTTCGAACCCCCCTTTTGAATCTCACCCTTTCATAAGAAATCAAAATCAATTAGTCTTTAATTAGGACTAAATCTATGAGGGGTTTTTGAGGACCAAATTTAAAAATATATTTTGTACAACCTATCAATATTAATGCATGAGATAATGAATATTGGAGCCTTACAAGGTGAAAACCCCATGTCTTTTAAAGTCATACTTAATAATTGTTTTCACCCGAATTTGATGTGGTAGCCTGTGAGCTCATACATTGTCTATACCTAGACCTAAACCTTACTACCCACATCTGAGTGTTTTGGGATTTTATGGTAAGTGATGGATTTACTAGATGTTTAGTGGTCCGGTATCTCGGGTCCTAAAAACATGACGAAACTCATCCAGATGAATTTTTAGTCCAGTATCTTAATTATTTAAATGTATCCATGTGTTAACAATTTGTTTAATAACACTTTGTTTGTAAACTAAATTTAATTAGAGTCAATAAATAACTGCTATGTAATTCTTTGTTTCGATGTATACAACCGTTGTATATTAGTATAATGTTTCCCCCTTCTTTGCATATCCCTCTCCCTTCCCTTTACTCTTTGTAAATCTAATATTATAGGCTTTATGGGGTGCATGCATGATGTGGGCAAGTGCCAAGTGGTGGATTTCCCCCCCTTTCATTCCCCCATTTCCCCCCCGTTGTGTTTCTTATCTTTTGCTGGCTTGTGTGGTTGAGGGTTTGGACAATTTGTTCATACAAGTTTCAGCCAACAAACATGATATCTTTTCTTTATTGTGCATAGCAAAAGTTTTGGATTTAAAGGCTTTTGTTTTAATTGTGGGTGGTCGAGGCATAGAGCATCAAAATACCCAAACTAGGAAGATTTTTAGTTGCCTTCTTCGACGTAGGGATTAGGGATTTTTTTGGGACTATGAATAAGTTGGAATAATTTCGGTTTGGAAGGGGAAAAAACGAACCGAACCGAGTTGAAATTAATCGGTTTGAACTGGTTTTTGGTTCGATTCAGTTCAAAAAATTTTAAAAAATTCGATTCGATTCTTTATTTTGATTCAAAACCGGACCAAACCGGAAATGCTCAGCCCTAGTGGCAACAATTTAGCCGAATCAAATGACTCTTTGCCTGAACTTTTATTTTCAAAAAACTTTAAGGCGAATGACATATCTCCCGTCCCAATTGTGAAAAAAAAAATTAATGGCCCAGTCATGTGAGTTCTAATAAAATGGGCTAGACGGGCTGCCCTGATTTGCTAGGCCCAACAATGCTCGTCCTTAATTTTTTTTTTCTAATTTTTTTTTAAAATTAGTGTTGTTGTCTCTAGTATTTGCTACCCATAAAAAAAGAGAACCAACAAGAGAGAGGGAAAGCTAAGGTCTATCACGATAAAAAAAAAAAAATGATTTTTTAGTAGGGAAAAAGATTAAGTGGGTTAAGATTCAAGCGATGTGGAAAAAAAAGGAAAAAAATTATGTAACTTGAAATACAAAACAAAATTATCACACATGCACATGTTTTATTTTTTTACCATATGCACGAATCCTATTACCGTGTTAGAGTAAAAATTATTCTATCAATTGTGGTAAAGTGAGAAATACCTTGGGTTATTTTGCTAATATGAAAAAAAAAAAAAAAAATCTTATTTGGGTAAAGGTGACACTAGGTGAAACAATTGGGATCTAAATCAAATCACGTCATGTCAGTATCGTACCTTTATTTTATATATTTGTTAACTTATTAAATTTAAATCACTAATAGACGCGTGTATATCTGGTTCTAGCTAACGATAAGATCTGCACGTCAGATATGGTCCCACGTGTCTATCGAAGAACAATTTAGATTTCTTGTTTAGTTGTCTTGTCCACCCCAACACGCCTTCCACGCGTTAGTCTGGTAATTTTATGTAGAGGGAATAAAGGATAGTACTAGGCTACAGGAGAGCTCACCAATGGTTCAAAGATTAGTCATGTCATGCCACCTAAGTATGAAATATGGATCCAAGCCTTCTTCTCCTTCTTCTTCTTCTTCTTTTTTACTACTACTATTATTTTCTTATTTTTTTTATTTAATAGCATGTTTTACCGATTCTGTATTCTGTTTTTACACTGAAAAGTGGAATGCAGGTTTTTTTTTTTTAAACCAAGAAAAGGCTAGTCTCTTGTATCATGGTCCTTGCTTTGAAAGTGTTGTTTGCCGTCATTTGCTAACCGAGGGAATTTTTGAGATGTCAGATCAACAGCGAGTAGTAGTTTCTTGGCTCACCCTACACTTGAAATCAGATAAAAAAAAATTGAACATAAAAAAATGTTTAAATTGCAAAGAATTATTTCGCAGAATTATTAAACCCTGATTTCATGAACAAATTTTGAATTTTTGAAATTTGACTCCTTATCTAAACCCATGTTTAAAATTAACCTACATTAAAATTATCTCAAAATAACTCAACTTAAACTATCTAAATATAACTTGGATGTCCGATAAATTCATGGTTTGACTTTTTTTTAAGATAATATTTTTTAAAAAAAAAATATTAAGAAAATGATATATTAAATTGATACAATGACATATTCAATTTATTTTTCATGGAGTTAATTATTCCAGTGTCACAGATAGGTTATGGACTTGACGAATTAACTTGGATCGACTCGAGTTGGGTCTTTTTTATTTTTTTTTTTAAAAAAAAATCCAATATTTTCAACATTTGATTTGCTAAGAAACAAGCTTCAATTTTCTTTTTCATTTTGCTTTTTATGATGTTATCTCATTTCTATTTAATTTTTTTTTGTTATTAAATAAGATCATAGTGCTCTTTTAAAAATATTAGGAGGATATCTTTTCATGATATTGATAACTTATTTTTTATAGTTAATTATTGTAAAACAAATGTTGGACTTATCTATTATTATTGTCTATTTTATTATCATATTATTAAATTAACCAAACATATTTGATACAATCAAATTAATGATCTGACTCTCGAATCTTTTTTGATTTTTTAAAAATACTATCATTATCTAAGTTATTTTTTTTTTTGACATTAGAAAAATCTAACCTACAACCTTGCACACTACACCATTCCAGATATATTGGTCCATGTTCTTGAGTACGTGTACACGACTATCTGCAGCGGTCTTACAATGTATTAGTATTACATCAACTTTGTGAGATTGGAGGATTAAAATTACATGATTTTATGGCACTGAGAGAACGAGAAATGTTAGATAGGATGAAAAATTGATGCCTCATGAGCGATCTGTGTTGTTGAACTCGGAAATTTCTCAATAAAAACCAAACACTCTTCTTCCTCCTATAACATCCATGAAAAGATCCATTTGGATAAATTATTTATTATCAGATTACTGGGTTCAAATATCTGAAAAAATAAAGTTTTTACAATTCTTCTAGTTCTGGGGTCGATAACTTGTGTTTAATTAGATAAATTAATAATGAATTTAATCTTAAAAATTAAATCGAGACATCATTGATTTTAAAACGAAAAAGAAAATTTGGTTTTATTTATTTATGAATAGTAGCACGCAATATCCAATAAATCCTGCAAGGGAAAGAGACGGCCTGGCTAGCAAATATTTGAAGAGATGGTTTTCGTAGGCACACGGATAAATAACGAGTATATGAAAACAAAAGAGGGGTCAAATTCTTGCGCGCACGTTTTGTAAAACTTAACCAGTAAACGTGCAAGTGTCGACGACAATGACATTCTGTCTGGAAAGATGGATCTTAATGTCGTTAGATTGTTACCATGTCTTATGAAAAAAAGACTTCCTTCATATATATATACATATACGATAAATTGGGTAATTACTAATTAGCATCTAAAATATAAATTAATATTGAAATAACACAAGATAAATTCTTTTTTGGTAAAATAGTATAATTTGAGAATGCCACAGCTCAGAAACATTATATTTCAACTATAGTTTGGATTGTTATATCCAACAATCTTGATATCTAGGGTCTGTCCAAATAAAGATATTCCCGCAACTATAATTGTTATTAAATAAAAATATTTTGTTAATTTTATTGTGCATGAAACATTTAAATTTAAATAGTTATTTATATATTTTTTATTCATACATATAGAAGTAGCAAACATCTTGTGATCTATTTGGATCCCCATTCATACATGCAAGATATAGATATTTGTATAATAAGGCCAATACAACAAATCTCTAGCTATATGGAGGGATGACATTAAAATTTTCCAAGAGTGTTAGATAAAGTAAATAAACATATTTATCTATGAGGTCAGTAAATAATAAACTATCAAACATATAAAGTATATATGCTCTGGTATACCTACAAATAAATTAAAATCATCATAATAATTAATACTATCATAACAAATAATCATAAGTTGAGGTCTGTGTATTTTGGTAGTATTTGATCTATTTAAATTTTAATTCATCTCACGTTTTAGAAGTGACTCATGTAGTTTTTGCATTTTATAAACGAAATATTTAGTGGATGATAACACGTAGTTGCAATTGCTATCTGAATTAACATCTCAATTATATAGCATAAAAGCACCTGGGGAAAATTATTTTGACTAGGTGATATGGGATGGGATACAGGGACAGCACATATAGCTAAAATAGCCTTTAGAAAGGGTGTCAACAATATGGATAGAAGAGGATACGTTTTAGGAGCAACTAGATGATTTCCCTGAGTTACGTTGTTGGACGGATTTTTCAAAAAAAAAAAATTGTTAAAAAATCTTTAGGCATTGTAAACATTTTAAAAATTTATTTGGTGTGACCTGGTTAATTTGATAAGTTTATAGAAAACCTGAACAATAAAAAAAAAATAATTTAATTAAAAAAACTTTAAAACAATATCTTTTTTTAAAAATATTGAGACGACAACATATTGGATCAACACGAGTTACACCATGTTAATATGTAAAATCCACGATTCGGATCATGAGATTATGATAACCTTTTCAAAAACAAATAAAAAGATATATTGAAGCCCAATTATCGATCATCTCGATGTTTAAGAATGAAATTGAAATAATCAATTAAAAAAAAAATTAGTCAACTTGAGTTACTTATCAAACTTGAATCATGAGATCGGGATAACCTAATAGAAAAAAAATATCAAAACAAATTATGAAGCCCAATTTTCAATCAATCCAATGTTGAAAAATAAAAATGAAAGAAAAAAATCAATTAAAAAAGAAGAAAAAAAATTGAGTCAATCCAGATTAACTCATTAAACCTTTAACTCAAGTCATGAGACTAAGATAACCTCACAAAATGTAAACCAAAATAAATTATAAAGTTTAATAATCAATCAACTCAAACGTTGAACAATGAAATTGAAAAAAAAAATATCAATCACAAAAAAGGATAAAAAAACTCGAGTCAACCGGGTTAAATCACAAAACCTGTGACTCAAATCATAAGATTGATATAACCGCATAGAAAGTAAACTGAAATAAATTAGAAAGTTCAATCCCTAGTGAATTCAGTATTATAAGATGAAATGAAAAAAAAAAAACTAAATTTAAAACTAAAAACAATACTATTCCAATTAATAGTAATTTCTAGAGAGTAACAATGACTTCCTCTTCTCAATTAATTTTTATTAATACCATAGTTATAAAACCCCTCGGCCGATGAGTTGATTTGGTGATTCGATGATATAGAGTTTGACTTAGATAATGTTTTTGTTTTTGGAATTATTTTGAAAGTTGACATGATAATTATACTCATGTGACCTATTGGATCAACCCACTATTTAGTTAACTAGCCAATCTCTGGTAAAACCCAATTGGATCAACTACCAAGAGTTTTTTTTTAAAAAAAATATTTAAAATGAAATCACTTTAGTTTTTTTAAATTTTATTCAAAAAAAACATAATTTAAGTTTTTTTAATAAAAAATTAAAATGACATTGTTTTAAAATAGACTCAAACTTTATGATCTGCATGTTGAACCAGCATACCCATAATTTAGGCTTTCAAACAAGTTTGATAACTATGAGTAATATTGCTAATTGTGCCAAAAATTTATTTGTTTAAAAATTCTAACTATTGGATTTATAGATAAGATTCATTTATTCAATATATGATATTCACGTTCAATGCATAAGATTTTTCGAGAAAAAAAGGTAAGAATTGGTATCACTCTACTTTTATTTTTGATAGCTAATATTTTCTTGCATGTTTTCCAAAATTACAGAGAAGCACCTGATTTTCTATATGTTATTATTATCTATAATATAGTAATTGTAAATTTTTTTTATTAATCCTTGGGTGGTCCATATTAACGAGTCTCGTAAGCAGTGTCCTAACAAAAGTCCTATTCACAATAATTATATACACAAAAACACACCAACAAGTACTTCCAACGCTGATCACCGAGTCATCCTCCCTTTGAATTAATGCCACAACTCTCATATCCCACCAAAAAAACAAAAGGAAAAAAAAATCCTCCTTCGCTCACCCTGGACTGGGAATTTAATCTCTGTATCCTATATCTACACTAGTATAAAATAAAGCAAAATCCTCTGTCAAAAACACCCTGAAGCTAATTAAAAGACAGAAAAGTAAAGTACAGTCAGCGCAAAACTCGGCAGAAGCTGAGACCCTTTGTCCGTTTTATTGCTCTCTGTGAGGAATATTACTACCTCTTAGCTTCTAGTTTCTGCGTTGTCATCCAAATCCATGGAGTTATACCCAGGTTTCTAGCTCCTAATCTCTACAGAAGGGTCATCTCTTTAGAGATCCTTTGAGCAAGGTATCGTGTGTATTCTCTTCCCTTGCCTCCTTTTCATCTTCTCGATTGAATTGGACTCTCTATTCAAGATCAAAACAAGACCTGCATTTCTTTCCAGTTTCGTTTCTTGTTAAAATGATTATTAGCATTACCAACAAAACCAACGCCAACAATCAACCTTCTAAGCCATTCCCATCATCACAATCATTGATAAAGAGCCGGCCGCCTTTAGGACACGCCAACTCCTCAAGTTCCTCCTCCTGCAGCGGCCGTTTAGGTGAGTTAGCTGGAGGGACAACGGCAGAGTGTGCAGCAATATGTTGTTGCTGTCCATGTGGATTAGTTAACCTTTTGGTTCTCACTATGTACAAGGTTCCTGTTGGAATATGCCGCCGTGCTTTGAGAAGAAAACGAAGGAAAAAGCTGATCAAGAAGGGCCTTTTGCCGCCGCGAACGAGTAGTTGTAGCTCTGATTATGATGGTACGGAATTACAGATTCATCCAATGGCTTGTGTTGAGGATTCATTGAGAGAGTTCGACGAGGAGGCGGCCTTGAAGGAGGAGGAAGCTATGGTGAAGTTGGAGAAGGAGATGTGGGAGACTTTTTGTGGCACTGGGTTTTGGAGAAGTTCTTCTCAGAGAATTACCATTTAAGAGAAGCGTTAGTTCTCCAAAAGAGGCACCTAAGGCTAGAATCTAGAGGCTAATTGAATTCAATAAATATTCAGAGCATCAAAACTTGGTGTTTGCCTCTCTTTTTATTATTGTTGCTGTTTCTTTTCATCTATCTGGCAATTACTTTGTTTTTTTTTTTTTTTTCCCTTACTTTTACTTCTTGTCTCTCTTTGTTTTCTGCATTTTACTGATTTTTTTTTCTTGCGAAACTGTGTTTTCTGTGTTTTTATGATGGTGGGTGATCTTTGTTGTGCTTTACGATTATAAATTACAGACTAGAGAGTGTTGAAGGCTCTTGCTTGTACATGTTTAGAAACGTGCTTGCATGGTGTGTCTGATACCCTCCCAATTAATTTCTTATGTTAGATTGTGTTTAATTAAGGAGAAGTTTTTGTTTTTTGCTTGCTGGTGTTGGCATTTTTCTTTCTTTCTTTTTTGGCAAGTGCTACTTGATGTTATTGGAGATGATTAGAGAAGTTACAATAATTTCCAATGTATTTGTTATATTTTTTTAAGAATTTGATTTTTTTTAAAATTAATCTTTTTAATTATTTTGATATACTAATATCAAAAATAAATTTTAAAATTAAAAAATATTATTTTGATGCATTTTCAAACAAAAAATATTTTGAAAAAACAATCACTACCACAATATATAATCTTATATGATATTTGACTTTTGAGCTAAATAATCAATGTCATTCTATTAAGTTTAAAATTAGCCTCTAATCAGAGTTTGATGAATTATGTAAAAACTTTGATTTAGATTTGAATTTTCCATAGTTGTGTTTTAGAGTGACATTTGGGCTTGGTCGATCTATGTTCTCTTGCAAAAACAAGTTTTTTATCAAGATAAAAGACCCGTTGTTACTTAAATAAGTGAATTATAATAGGGAAGGAAATTATAACAATGAGAACAACAAAGTAGGAGAGCGTATATTCTTATGGTTGTATTTGTTGGATTTCACATAACATATGTATGAAGCAGAAACAATAAATTTAAAATTTTTAGGAGTCATGTGGATTTTGTTAGACAGATTTAGAGTTGTTTAGGGTCTTTATAAAGATTACTTAAAGATTATATATATTTTTTTTAGCTTTAAATAATTGCTTTAAAACTGAATTGTTGCAAGCCACAAGTCGTTAAAGTGTCCAACCTCTAACGGTAATTCATATAAACCACCAATAAAAATCTCTTAAACTCTTTTAAGAGAGAGAGATTTCTATGCCTTTGAATGCTAGCTCTTTTCTTTTGTGCTTTCCATGTGTTTTATATTGTATTGTGTATTGTATATGCATAAAATAACATAAAATTTTATTTATAAGAAAACCTGAAAACTTAATAAATGAAAAAAATATCAATTTGCCCCTGAATAATAATGTATATATTATTTCAGGAAGATTTGAGAAATTTATTCAATCAAGTCCTTACTTGATTC
This sequence comes from Populus alba, assembly GCF_005239225.2. Lineage (NCBI taxonomy): Eukaryota > Viridiplantae > Streptophyta > Magnoliopsida > Malpighiales > Salicaceae > Populus > Populus alba. The sequence goes on from NC_133289.1 coordinate 18,518,369, forward strand.
TTCTAAATCTAGAATTGTAATTTTCTGTATAAATAATATTCTAGTTTTTAATTTTTAAAACTTATTTATAATCAAATCATATTTGATTAATCATTTCATTATTGTCTCAATATTTAAATTCTTTTGAAAAACAATTTTTTTGCAACTAGAAAAAACATTAATAACTCTTTATTTTTTTATGTGTGTTTTTTAGTGAATGGCCTGATAAAACTTCTCTTGCGTATTAAAAAGTTACTCCTAGAATAACATGGGCAACCTATGCAGTGCATACTTAAACAAGACTAATTTGAGTGTTTGGAAATGTGATAGCAATTACTTTTTAAAGTATTTTTTTATTCTAAAATACATTAAAATAATATTTTTTTTATTTTTTAAAAATCATTTTTTATATTAGTATATTAAAATGATCTGAAAACATAAAAAACATATTAATTTGAAGTAAAAAAATAAAATAAAATTTAAATATTTTCAAAAATACTTTCAAAACGCAATATCAAAACCGCTTAGATGAGTGGTTTTATAATAGCTAGATGAGTTGACATCCACAAATGTAAAGTAAGATTATGCGATCATGCAAATTGAAATTTAATTTTCAAGATAGGGTTTAATTGATATTGTGACTTGTTCCCACTACCTCATCTTTGTTATGAAAGGGCAGGGATACCACAAGCTCCACTTGATTTTACTCTCTACATTTTACAATGACGTCTTTACTCCGATTGCCCCTCAGCAAAGATCAACTACGTAACTATTGCTGAGTAACGTGTCCTCCTTTTTTAACTTTAGAGTTGTCCCATTTTTATTAATATGTCACTATCCCAATCCAAATTTTTCCAGCTCCGCGTGGTTCAGGTCTGATCTGCAAACCTCTGCTGGGTAGAGTGTGCAAACTGTCTTTTTTGTTCCTGTCCGAAGCCTTCTTGCCTCCTGCAATCATGCAGGGGACTAGAGGACTAATGTGCTCGTGTTCTTTTTTCACTCGAGTTTACTGTCCTACCTCGCAAATACTAGTTTTCATATGTAAGGAGAAGCCATCACTTGATAAAATACAATAGTGAGAGACTCCATGAATTATGTACAGGCATGGCAGCAATCTCTCACGAACAAAGAGAACAAGTTTAGATAATGCGAAGCATTGCTCAAGATGAGATGGTGATTGAATTTACAGTACTGAGGTGAAAAGAGTAGATTTTGAAGAAATCAGAGAGGCTAGCTTATTGTATTATCACTGATCTCCGTCAAATTAACTTGCTGGCACAACTGAAAGGGTGAAAATACATCCCAATTCAACCATATTGGCACTCAATTACCTCATCTGTTTAACAAATTTGTCAAAGCAAAGCAGATTTGGGAAACTAAAAAGAGCATTTCCAAAGTCAGAAAGTTGGTACTTAATGGAAAAACAAACATTCGATGCTTAAAAGGCGATCTAAGCAAGATTGTGAGCTAAGGGACCCTATACCGTATCATGTAAAGTGAGGTCTGTCATGGCGCCATGATGTCGATGTCCCTACAAATCATGGAAAAAGAAAAAATACATTCACTTTGCCCCGTTTGCGTACCTTTCTATTTTATGAGAGAATCCCCATCTTTTATAAGCTTCTCTTATCATTTACTTCACCCTCGTCTTGTCTGGATATTTATGTGCAAAATTGAAATGCTTCTCTTATCATTAGCCGAACAAGAAAGAAACTGAACTGTTAGTTCATCATAGCAATCCTAGATATGCTTAATACTATGTTAATTTGGATATTTTCATGTTAATTATTTAATGGGATTCCTTCATTTCTCAAGGTTTCTAATGTAACCATGAAGGGTTGGATGATGGAAAAGGAAGCAGTGGGGAAAAGCAATGCAGGTCTGGGGACTCTGTTCCCGTAGATCTGGATTGGGGGATAGACAAAAGGGTATTTGAATCACTTGTCAAGAACGGATCATTCTATAATTCAAGTTATACTTCTATGTGTAAGATTGTGAATCCTTCCATTAATCCAACCAGCCAGAGCTCCACCGTTCGATGTTCTTGCAGTCCAGGCTTCGAAGGAAATCCTTATCTTTCTGGTATTTGTACTGAAGGTAAACTCCTGCTTACAATTCCTACTCTATAGATTCTTCTGGCGTGGTTTACTGATCCATCAACTCTGTGGTTTCTCCATGTGTTGCAGAGGATGGAACATACACATCCAATATAATTACCGGCGTAAAATCAAAGCTAAAATGGCAGGCCTAGGTATGTTGTTGCATTTTCACTGATCTATATCATCACGATAGAAATGACTAAAGATTATGTCACACTTTAAATGGGTCAAGAAAACAATTGACTGAATTATTTAATAGCTTTTTTCTGTCAGAAAATATCCAAATTAACATAGTATTAAGTATATCTAGTGATGAAGTCATGAAAAAAGGGACTTAGCAAAGATTTCCTTCTTGGAATATCGATTTCCTGGGCTGTTCATCCTTTTTCTGCATTATTTTTCTCAGCTGTCACTTAGCAAAGACTTTTAGGGATGGATATTTTTCTTTTTTATGAAAGGGGGAACGGATGTCGGTAAAAGCAAGATCGAAAGATGAAAGGAGGTGCTAAGTTTACAAGCATTTTAGCATGATATGAAGCTGATCACAACTATGGCTAAACAAAAGGTGATTCTTCATTTGATTTCCTTTGACTTTTTTCTTATTATTTTAGGGTGAATTCTCAGGAATTCACTTTCCTTCAAACACAGCCTTAATATTATTATAATTATAATCAATGTTTTTAAACCCGTCCCGATAGTTGACCCAAGACAAAGATCCGGGTCACGGGTTTTGACCGGGTCGACGGGTCCCCCTGATCAACCCTAATTTTTTGTAGAAATAAAATGACGTTGTTTTGGTAAAAAATAAAAAAATAGTTAATGGGTTGCAATCGAGTTTTTTATTAAGTCTTGCCGGGTCAGCCAATTTCTAGGTCAACCTGTCAAGCCGGGTTTTAAAACTATGATTATAATTACTACTATTATTGTTATTATTATCACTACCACCATAATTATTATTATCATTGTTATAAATATTACTATTATTATCAATAGTATTAATACTAATACTGTTGTTGTTATTATCATCTTTGCCATTATTGATAATATCATTATTATTATTTTGATTATTTTTTATATTTTTATTTATATTATCATCATAATTACTTATATGACAACCACCTTAATAAATCATCATCATTATTATTACTAATACTACTATTGTTATTGTTATTACTATAATTCCCATCATTATTATCTTAATAAATTATTATTATCACCATTATTATTATTATTATCATCATCATCATTACTATTACAATTACAATTATTATTATTAGTAGTAGTTCAACTACTATCATAATTATTATCATTATTAATATTTTTATCACAATTATTACTATCACTGCAACTATTATTGCCATGAAAAAATATTATTATTACTACAATTATTATCACTATTAGAAATACTAATAGTATTATTATTGGTTTTATCATTACTATTATTATTATTACTATTAATATTTTAATTATTAGTATTATTATTATCATTATCACTATCACTATTATTATTATTATTATTATTATTATTATTACCACTACCACTACTATCATAATCATTACTATTATTAATATTATTATTATCATCATCACCATTATTGCTATTATAATAAACTAATATTATTATCAATATTATTAACATTATTATCACTATTACTAGTACTATTAGTAGTAATATTGTTAGTATAATTATTACCATTACTAGTATTAGTAGTGTTATTATTATTATTATAACGAAAATCATAAACTTGATTTGAATGATAAAAATTAAAAACCATAAGAATTTGACAAAAGAAAAAAGAAAACAATAAGAAATAAAAAAGGGGACCAAACTGAAATTATTATTATTATTATTATTATTATTGAAAAAATTCAAGAACTTGATTTGAAGGATAAAATTGAAAACTATAAAAACTTTTAAAAAAAGAATTAAAAGTAGAAATACTGAATCAAAAAACATTATATATACAAATTCAAATTGAGAGATCAAATTGAAAACAAGTAAAGGTTTAACAAAAGAGAAAATGACTAAAATAAACAATCAAAACTAAGAGGTTGGGCTCTAAAACACTAATAACAATGAGGGATGAATTTACTTTTTTGCTAGTAGGAGAGAGAATTCAAGGGGAAAAAACAGAAAGGGCAAACAATAATAAACAAGCTATTTTTTAGTGACATGTGCCACCTTTATAGGAAAACAACTTGGAGACAAACAAAACTATATAGCGGAATCATATTTTGTAACCATCAGAAAGTGCTGGATGCACCACTCAAAAAACGTGGTACCTCCCACACACTGATGCGTGCACGATAGTAGCTTTTTCAATTTAAAAATTAATATTCAAATGATAAATTGTGTTATCACCTCCAACCAATCAAATAACAAAACAAACATCAATGAAAAGACATAATCGACCTTATGTCAATGACTTAATGTTTTTCATGTGAAGGGTAAATTTATCATTTAACTGTAAATCAAAAGGTTAACTACCTGTAAAGCCCCTTGTTCTTAGATGAATGATTTTTTATTTTTAAGGGTATTAATGCTATTTTGTTGTGCATCAATATGAGAAAAAGAAAATAAAATCCCTAAATAATTCTCACATGACAATTAAATAAAACAAAAATATCTTTCTACCCCTGTAAGGTAGGAATATGAAAGTTTTTTAAAAGGTATCATTTCACTATTAAAATTCATAGTAAATAAAGGCAAATCCATGGTGAAAACACTATGGGTTTTAGCTTTTCTTTTAATTGTTTATTTGATTGTAATGAACTTGGAATCATTGTTGTGTTTTTTCAGTTTTGAAGTGTTGTTCCTCGAGTTTTTCTTCTCTTTTATTTCTTTTTGATGTTGTTGTCTCTCTATGCTTTTAGTTCTCTTATCATTTTCCTGAATTCATGTTTTTTTTTTTTTTGGTATATTGGTTTTTCCAGGTCGTTCATTACCTCCACAATTTGTTTGGATTGTGCATTTCTGGTCAACGAGCATGCTTGGTCTTTGCTAGCTTCATGTAGCTTCTTTTTTTTTTTTTTTTTTTTAAGATTATAAATTAATTTTATTAGAGAATAATATAAATAACATTATGAACCTAATCTAAAAGTTTAAGTTATTGAATTGAGATGGTTCTTTAACATAGTATTAGAGCCTTGATGATCAAGTGGTCATGAATTTGAATCTCATCATCCTTATTTATTTGATAAAAAATTAAGGACAAGATAAAATGAGAGAGAAAAAAGGGAGGGGAGGAGGAAAAACAAATTAGGCAACCATGGTCTTCAAAATGGCACGCACATTTCCTCATCAGGAAGTTCTCGTCGTGGTGAATCCAACGCAACAATGGAAGGCCGTGTTTTGCCATTGTAATCAATCTCGTGCGTTGTTTGTTTGTGGTGAATCGCTCACATACACTGGCTTATGCATAGCACGCACTAGCTCCGACATGATACTAAAAGGCTTCCATATGCATGCATAAAAACAAATCACCATAACCAATCCTAAAGAAACACAACATTAAAGGGTCAAATTAAAAGAAAAAACATATAGAGGTACCAAAGTTAAAAAATGTTTTGGGACCAAAAATTTTTTGTGTGCAAATCTACAATGAAATGAGGCACAGTGAAGCATTGATGGCCTTTAGTTTTCTTTATAGTGCGTTTTTTCTTATATAAAAACAATAGATAATGTTATTATTGTTTAAGATCAGGGAATGTATCTGAATAACACATCCATATCATATTACATGAAATGAAACAAGCAAAAGAAAGTATAGACTCAAATAATACACACTACCAGAAAATCAATAAATACAAACGGAAATATCGAGGGAATATTTCCGTCGGTAAATTTCCGAGGGATTTTACCAACGAAAATATTTCCAAGGGATTTTACCGACGGAAAGATTCCCTCGGTATATACCGAGGGAATTACTGTGGGAAAAAAAATTAAAACAAAGCAAAAAAAAAAAAAAGACGACGTGTCAGTTTTTTACCAACAGAATTACCGACAGAATGTTTCCGTCAGTAATTCCGTCGGTAAATCTGTCTAGAAATCCGTTGGTAAACTATGAACACTGTTCATCATGTCAATTACAAAGGGAATTACCGACGGAAAAATTCCGTCGGTATTTTACAGAGAGCTCCAGAACTGTTCATCTTCCAATTGCACTGTTAATTGTTTTACTTTACGGACAAAATCACCGACGGATTGAAACTTCGTCGGCGTGTTTTGGCGGTTTTCTGAAAAAATTCAATTGATTTAAAAATTTCATTTAAATATTACAGATGGAATCACCGACGGATTGAAAAATCATCGGTAATTTTTGGCGGTTTCTGAAAACTTTTTACGAAATTGAAAATTTAAATTAAATATTACCGACGGAATAATTAAAAAATATTAATATTCAATTATCCATCGGTAACGCGCCCCAATAAAATACCTCAATCCGCTTATTTCACAAGAGACAGACTCATTATTTCTTTTTCTTCTTCTACTACTTCTACTTCTTCTTCTTCTTCTTCTTCATTATATGTAAAAAACATCAATATCTATTTCTTCATCTTCTTTTCTCTCCTCATCTCCTTCTTTTTTCCTCCATGCTCGGGTATGTCTTCTTCTTCTTTCTTCTTTTATCCTCTTAGTTTTTTTTAATTAATATGCTTCACGAATTTTTTTTTCCTTAGCTTCACTTGCAAGTATATTAAGGTAAGATCTTTCTTTTTTCTTATTTTTTCATGATTTTTCACTATATTTGTTTTTTATTTAATTTTAATTGATTTTGTTCTGAATAATTGTATAAATGTTGTTGTGAGATTTTTTTATTTTTTTTTCATATGAGATCAATTTTTAGTTGATTTATTTATAGGATTTTTAAATTTTTAGCAATTGCAACTTCATTTTTTTCATATGAATTTTTTTAGTTGAATTAATTTTTTTGTTTTATTTATTTGTTGCAAATTTGTTTGAGTTAATTTTCTTATTCTTTTTTCCAAGCATTTTGAGTATATATTATACAATGTTAATTTATGTTAATTTAATTATTTTATAAAATGAATTTTTTTAAAAATGTTTTTAAATAATTACTGACGGATTTACTGACGAAAATTTCCGTTGGTAAATCCGTCGGTAATAAAAAAAAATTACCGACGCGTCTGTTCCGCCAGTAAATCCGTCGGTAATTAATTTACCAATGGAATTACTGATGGACAAAAAATTACCGACGAAAGATTCACCGACGAAAATTATCCGTAAGTGATTTCGTTGGTAAATTAATTACCGATGGAATATGTGTCTTACGCCGACGAAAAAATTCCGTCGGTAAAACTGTTAAATCTTATAGTGACAGTAGTGGATCTGAAACTATGAAGGGAAAAAAAAACACATGGATGCTGAGCATAATTGTTTTTTGAATTTACCCCTAAATAATAGAAATTGATGAAAAAAAACCAATGAAAATCCTCTCAATTTCCATCCTTTTCCTCTACAACTCCAAATAGAAAGGAAGAAAACATAACTCATCTTTGCTGGTTTAGTTTGGATTTTAATTTCGGTGATTGTTATTGATTATGATGATCAATTAAGAAGAGATTTCAATATTATTATTTTTTTTCTATATATCCTGCTCTCTTTTCTTCCCATTAGAAGAGAAAATGAAAGGAATTGAAAGATAACCAGCAAATGTTATCAGTTGCCCTGCAACATTTGTTTATTGGATCCTATAATAACACTGACGGGGAAGACAGGTAGCCTGAAACCAACCAAATTTAAAGGGAAATCCGGTGGAGATTTGGTTCTGTGATGACCATTACTGATTTAGGTATGTCTTGATCACCATCACCATAAACAAACACAGCTTACATTCGTTTCTTTCGATTTTTTTATTGTTTTTTTGCAGGAATATTTATTTTTGGAGAGTATTTTGAAATGTGATAGAAATTACTTTTCAAGGTATTTTTTTTACTAGAAAATATATTATAATAATATTATTTTTAGCTTTTAAAAATTATTTTTAATATTAATATATCAAAATAATCTAAAAATATAAAAAATTAAAATACTAATAAAAACACATGCAAATTGCAAAAACAACACCAAAAGGTATATTGCAGTCCTCGCCCGGCGTTGGATGAACACTCATATCAAGTCTAGCTGGTATGTGTCAAGGACTTGTCCTCATGTCATTTGTGACTTCGGATCAGTCATGGGTTTAAATTATTCAGTTGAAAAGAATGCCTCCGCCCCCGAGGTACGGGTTGTTGACCCACCAACCAGCCACCGATTTAGTATTTATTTGAGATTATTGTAGGTGATATTTTTTATCTTGTAAAATTTATTTATTTTATTAATATATTCAAATAATTTTAAAATACATAAAAGAATTAATTTAAGATTAAAAAAAAATTAGAAACACGATATAACTATAATCTCAAACACCCTCTTAATATCTCTTTAGAAACCAAGTAGGTGTTGTTGATTTTTTGTTCCGATCAAACATTTTTAATCATTTATGTGTGATTAACTTATTGCTGGTAGGATCTTCTGTGGATCTAAAATGAGATTAAATTTAATATAGATAGATACTCCTTATATTTGACAAAAAAGAAAAGATTTTATCTGGTGATCGTGAAATGAAGAATGCTAGGGCAGATACCGAATGGAAGCTCTGCTCATCAATGTCATGATAAATGGAAACTCACTGCACATTTGACATACAGAAAAGAACATCTTCTACAGGCAGAAAAGAATATCACAAAGCTATGTCGATCAATTATCTTTTTGTTCTCCTTATTAAAAAATAGACTATGATTATGACAATGATTAGAAGAGGTAAGAACTGCAACAAATATTCCATTTCTTGGCCTCCCACTTGCATAGAAATACAAGGATGTATCCAAAAAAAATAATAAAAAAAGTGGGGTCTTTCTTGGCAAAGAATACTTTTATAAGATGAGAGGAGATGAGATTATACAAGAGAGTGTGAAAGAAGAGAACTCTCTTGATTTTTTGAGAGTATTTTTTAGAAAAAATATAAAGACGATGGCTCCACAAAAACAAAGACTGTCATCTGGTTGCGGCTTAGTTTTCCAACGCATAATTATTCTTAATAAAATAAATTATATAATTGGAAAACATTAAAGCAATTACTAAATGGAAACATTAAAGGTGACCTGCCATGTCTTCTCTTTCTCATTCCTCTTTCTCATCGTCATAGTCCTTCCCTGAATTCTAGGGTTTCTTTCATGGATCCATAATACTGTAATAATCTTTATCTTTTCATCAACGTTGTTGATTTCCTTCTTGACCCTTTATTTGGACCATTTCAAATTTCTCTATGGAGGTAAAGAAAGAAAAAATTCAAGCTTTATTTTCTTTCTTTTTTCTCCTTTTGAAGCTTAATTGGATTTTTTTTTCATTTTCTGTTGGAATTCTTGAATTGATTTGATTGGTGTATAAAGTTTGAATCTTTTGATTGTATTGATCAAGTTCTCTTCTGGGTTTCATTTGTATGTCCGTGATTCTAGCTAATGATATGATTTTGTTTTTTCTGGTTTTGAAATGAAATATGCGTATGAGCTGCTTGTAGTTATCATGTAAATGAAAATAACATGAATATCAAATGGTTATAAAAAATACAGCATGGATGCTTAATTCTTTTTTCGCTGAATTCTTGTTGAGCCTTGTTTGGGTTTGGAATACGTTTAACTATTGATTTAGCTCTATTCTATGTGGTGCTGATTCTGGTAGATAAGCCCAGCTAGTGGGGAATTTGGCTATCTGGATTGTGGTGAGAATTTATGAATTCAACAGGCTTTGTTGGTTTTCTAATCTCTTCAACATGTAATATGTGTTGTAGTTTTCTTATTGATGTAAGGAGTTAACGATTCTCAATTGTTTGGCAATGTCATTGCCTGTGCTCTTGGCATAGAAGCGGCATTTTAAAAATCCTATAAACAGTATATTTGACTTGTCTCAATTGTGTTTTGAATGATTTAGTAGGCTGTAACGGTTTTGAATTTTCTGGGTTTCGGTGTTTTAAAGGTTCTGGAGGTGGATGAAGCAAAGAAACCTGAAGTTCATATGACATCAGCTGCGGCATTTGTGGAAGGGGGGATCCAGGAATCATGTGATGATGCATGTAGCATTTGCCTCGAAGATTTTTGTGAAAGTGATCCCTCAACGGTAATAATTTCTCACATTTGTTCCATTTGCCTCCTCTTTGACCTACATTTACACATGGAATTTCTATAAAGCTTTTTCTATTTATATATTGAATGCATATTTTGTGGCCTAATTCTGTTTTATCTCTTGCTTTGCAGGTCACTAATTGCAAGCATGAGTTCCATCTTCAGTGCATTCTTGAATGGTATAGTGCTATGTGTTTCAATCAATTCTTTCTTCCCTTTTTCCTCTCTGATTCTTCTGACTTTTTCAAAACATATTTGCTCGCTTTGTGTGGTTTTCCTTTCTTTTAAGTTTCAACTTGTATTTGACATTTGAATTGATGCTTATAGCTGGCTCAGTGGTAGGTTTCTTGGAGATAGTTCTAAGGACATATATTGGAATCTGTGAAATGTACTTAGAGATTTGGAGAGGGGTTATTAGTGATTTGGAAACTACAAAGATCTACTAATTATTATTGCCTGACATGAATCTCTAAATACATTTAACTTTGATTTGACCACATGGTATTGTCTTGGCTCCTTGTGCTATATAAGAAATGGTGAAAGAATTTATACTATTCTCTGGTTGCGCTGTATTGCTGCTGTTGTTTGCCACTGTCATCTACTGGTTTTACATGTGCAGTTCTCTTTTATTTTTTCTAATTTTTTTTTTTTTTTGGTGAAGACTTTGTTGGAGTTGTATTTTCTTATGCAATCTTGTTCACATCCATACAGAGAATATAAAGAATTGATTTGTTTTTGGTCAGCATTTGATCTGTATTTCTAGCATTGCTAACTCTGTTGACAAGTCAGTGGTACCTGCTTTCCTACAACTCAACTCAAGTAAATCTTGATTCCAAAATAGATGGTGTTTCATCACTGCCTGACTGTCCAAGTTCGTGGTGACTGTTTCACCTCAGCTAGACATCCCCCCTCCCCTCCCCCTCCCCCAACAAATCAATTTTCATATATAGTTTGCAATTGATAGCTAATTAGTTCATTAAGAAATAAAAACTGTGAGAATGGTACCTAGTTTCATCTGCACAATGGGACTAGTTATCAATGTTTAACTGATGCAAATCATTGTGGGGTGATAGCTGAGTTAAAAAAAGAACAAATCGTAAAACTTTAACTAATTGTGAATTGTAGGTGTCAGAGAAGCTCTGAGTGTCCAATGTGTTTGCAATCCATCAGTCTTAAAGATCCCACCAGGTTGGTTTTGCTTGTTAATGCTTGTGATATTTTCTCTGTGATTCTTTGTTCAATTACATTTCTGAGTCATGTTCATACTGCGGCAGTCAAGAATTGTTTGAGGCTGTAGAACGGGAGAGGAAAATCAGAGCTGCTCCATCAAGAAATGCTACTATTTTTCATCACCCTGCGCTTGGGAATTTCGAATTGCAGCATGTCTGTTTTCTATCATTGCTGAAGTCCTGTGTTTGTTAATGTTTGGTTAAGATATAACAAGTTAATTTTCTGGAGATCAATTTGACATTATTTTTGCATTGTGATACAGCTACCAGTTGGTGTAAGCGATTCTGAACTTGAGGAGCGTATAATCCAGCACCTGGCTGCTGCTGCTGCTATGGGAAGGACCGGCCACTTTGGCAGGGGGGGAGGGCAGAGAAACAGGTCATCTCCCCATGGTCGTCCACACTTCTTGGTATTTTCTACTCATCCTGGTGCACAGCCTTCTGGCCATGTTTCATCCTCTCTGTCTCAGCTAGGCAGGGAAAATGAACCAGCAGCAGGTGTTGTAGCTAGTCCATCCACACCACTCACTTCTGTTGAGGATGAACCATCGCAACAAGCCTTACAATTGCCTCCTATTTTAACTGATCAAAGTTCCTCTGCATCTGGAACCACAGTGATGCGCCAAGGACTTTCCTTTAATAACCGGTATCGATGATTTTCTTTCATCATCTATTTGTGATTAATGTTTTTTGTATGCACAAGTTTTTTTATTTGCAATTTAAACATGCATGAATTATTATTTTGTCCTCTGATTTTCTTTTTTGGTTTTGGCAGGAGCACTTCTAGTCAGTCTGCACTGCCAAATCAAGATAGAGCAGGGCCATCAGAATTCCAGTCATTTTCACTCTCCCTGAAATCTAGGCTTAATGCAGTTTCAATGAGGTAAAATATATAAAGTGAACATTATTTTTTAGTAATCCTTTGTTTCAGATTTAGAACATTATTATTTATTACTTACTAATTTACTGTCGACATTTGTTGTCCTGAAAGGTATAAAGAGTCAATTTCAAGAAGTACAAGAGGGTGGAAGGAGAGGCTGTTTTCTCGTAACAGTTCAGTGTCTGATCTTGGCTCTGAAGTTCGAAGAGATGTAAATGCAGGAATTGCAACTGTATCTGGTATGATGGAGCGCCTTGAAACCAGAGATAACAGTGAAGCCAACCAAGTTTCTGTATCAACTCATTGGACCGATCGTCCAGCTGCTGAGAGGAGCAACCAGAATAATGCTGAGACTCACATAGAGAGCCCTGTAAATGAAGGAAGTACGCCAGTTTCTTTTGCTGCAAGTTCAGCATCTACTTAAGTTAAGATTTCTTCAGCAATTGCATCTGTCCTCAGCATCTCATCTTTGAAGGTGAGTCGTGTTGGTGTAAATTTCTTTTTAAAATAACTAGTTTACCAACGAACCATTAGATTTCACCATATCTGTATTTTTTTTTCCCTTTTTTCAATACTTTAGTTTAGGAGGAGCTTCCAAGAGTTTTGTTAAGTTGTAGTGCATGTCAACAACTAAAATTAATGGCCCTTTGATGCTTTGAATGTTCAATATAAGTTTGCTTAGTTGATCTCATTCATCCCTACACTATTCATTTAGATATGTTGATATATCCAATTGCATGATTTTTCATTCATCTTTACATTATTCATCTACTTTGCTGTGAGTGTTATGCACCGCTATGTTTCCCATTCTTTGGTACATGTGTATGGAGAAAATGTCATTCTACTCTTGTCTTGTTGATTGGAATATTCCTAAGGGCAATGCCATCCAACTTTTCTAAGTTTCTTAACCTTATAAACTGCCCGAGGATATTCAATATTTAACACGAGTTCGGTTCGGGTTTTCAGGTTGTAAACTCTTTTACTCCAAATATGACATGCCGAGGAGAAGATGTTGTGTATTACAGGCCAGAGGATGAACATTCACCTGAAAATGAATAAAAAGGTAAGAAAGATGAAGTCTTAAGGAATTCATGTTGACAGATATACATTGGGTATATGTAAGTAAAATTATTTTTATGACCCAGATTTGTTTCAAAGCTAAAGCCAGAACATCCACGTGTATGTCTGGATGGTTGGATTTTGGTACAAGTTGAAAATTAATTAATGTAATATTATCGAGTCCCGTATTAAGATTTTAGCACTCAAAAGGGAGTTGAAGCCTTTTAAAGGAAAATTACTGGTTACCATATATTTTGTGACGACGTGTTACATGGCACTGTGCACAAACATGTGCTCTTTCGCCTCAAGGTGGCAAAGACAAGGTCACGATTTTGTTTCGACGTCAGTTTTAGTTGCTGTTGAGACTTGTTCCATGGGAGTTTGTATTGGCAACGTTTTGAGATTAACTGAGAAGGACGCTGGTGATGGGTTCTGGTGCAAATTTAGCTGTAAGGGAATTTGAGCTTAAATTCTTCATGGATTAAAAGCAGTTTTTTTTTTTATTTGAATATTTTTTTGTTTTTCTCTTTATTTCAAATTAATTTTTTATATATATTTTTAGATTATTTTGTTGTGTAGATGCTAATATTTTAAAAAATTATCATCATCGCAGTAATACTGAACGGGTTTTAAGAGCCTTCTGAAGCTGGCTACCTTTGAAACTTATTTATATATATTTCTTAAGATGCTCTGGTCACCGGAGGAACCAGTAACGTTCCTTGAGTTGCACAAAAAGCAGCCCTCCAATTCGTTCAGTTGGCAAAAAAGAAATGAAAATCAAGAAATTAAATGTAATTCTTGTTCATGGCCGAAAGCCCACACTCAGATTCTGCCCTGTGGAGGTCAGGCTGTGACCCTTTTATGGAGCCCTACTTAGGCCTCATTCCTAGGCGTGGCTCGTAGCCACAGTTAAAAGGGCCTGCCTTGAGTTGCTACTGGGTTTACAGTCACTTTTACAGGCCTACTAGCAATTGGATTTTTAAAAAAAAATAAAAGATAAAAATAATATGTAAGGTGCATATGTTAAAAATATTATTTGAAAATAATTTATTTTTATTTTTAAAATAAAATTTATTTATACAAAATATTAAAAAATATATAGATTAATTAGATAAACCTCATTAAAAATTAAATGTATAATTAAAAAATAATCATCATTTCAAATAGATTTTCTAAATAACATAAAAAAGATATTAATTTAAATATAATAAAATTAAGATTAAGATTAATTTTTTAAAAATAGAAAAAAAATATTTTTTCTTAAGCAAAAAAAAAGTGAATAGTGTCGTCCATAGTAAAACTTTTGCGGTGAACCTGGATCATAAGCTCGACCAGGTTTAATATTTTTTCTTCTTAAATTTATAGCAAACCTAAAAAAAAAATATAAACAATGTTGTTCACAATAAAACATTAGAAGGTAAACAGTACGGCTGCATAATATTTACTTCACATATTTTTTTCTTAAATTTATATAAAAATCTTAAATAAAAAAAAACAACAATGACCAGTGTTATCCTATAATAAAACATGAGAGTGTGAGTAGTGTGTTCACTTATTATTCACTCTTATGTACTTTAGTTTATTTAAGGTGAACCAAAACTATGAACTCAATTAGGTTTAATATTTTTTCTTCCCTAAAATTTATAGCAAATCTAAAAAAATTGAAACAATGTCATTTTTGATAAAATATGAAAGGATGAACAGAATTACTGCACAATATTCATCTCATATATTTTTCCTTTAATTTATAAACCAAAAAATATATATTTCTATAATAAAAATGAGGGAGTAAATAGTATAACTGTACAATATTTACCTCACGATTCAGATTATAAGTAATAAGTAAGAAGTGAAATACTATGCGTGAAAAATTGGAAAAACAAGGTAGAGTTGTACTTTTCCACGTAGTTTAGACTATAGGTATTAATTAATTAATTAATTAATTAATGTAGATATCAATCTCAATATACTAACTGTAGTGGTAATTGACTTGTGTACTTTATAGGTACTAGTATTCCTGATATCATGTGTTGCAGTTTTATGAAAATGTTAAAATTATTTTTAAGAAAATAAAAAAATCAATAAAATACTATGTGTAAATAAATTTTGAATAAAACCAAATATAAGGTATATACGTGAATAAGAATTTATTCGAGGCTCCACTAAATTTTATCATGATTACATTATAATTATAGGTTTTACAAATCTTTTTTCATAAGATTTTTTTTAAAAATTTATCAGAGGAAAATTTTAAATATACAAAAGGTATATTTTAGAAAAACTATTAAAAAACTATTTTATCTTTTAGAAAACGAGTTTTTTTTTTAAATTTCAGTAGAGTTTATCAAAAGGTATAAATTCTTTTCTTTGAAGGAGTCAAAGATAATATATATATATATATATATATAAAAACCAAGGAGTGTATATATGTCACAATTGCCTCCATAACTGCGATCTTAACAAAAATAGTGATTAAAAACCAGACTCTAATGGTGTGTTCATCGAAGATAGTTGAGGTTGAGATTCATATTGAATTTTCAGTTATAAAAAAAAATGTTTTTAATGTAACTTTTACAACAAAAATAACTTTTTTTTAAGCTAATTGGAAATGCTTCAAAATCATGTTTTTTAAAATTTTAAAATATTTTTTATTTAAAATTATTTTTTTATGTTTTTAGTTTGTTTTAATATACTAATATAAAAATAAAAAATATATATTATTTTAATATATTTCTAAACAAAAAATATTTTAGAAACTTATTACTCTAACATTCTCAATCATCTTCTTATATATATATATATATATATATATATATATATATATATATATATATATATATATATATAAAGATGCTAAGTATATGTAGTTGAAAGAGGGGTGATTAGGAGTGTGGCTTTTCTGTAACTATAAATTGGAGTTAGGGGTAATAAGGTACTTTGATATATATAAAATATATTAAAAAAAAAAAAAAGTTGTTTGCGCCACATTGTAAACTTCAGCATATAAAATGTGCAAGGAAAAGCGTCGGTGAGACCTAAGTTTTGGTCAATTTTAATCTAATTTCTCATAAAATAAAATGTGCCAAAAATGGGTGTTAATTAATTAATTTGTAGCCTTATACCTACAACTCTTCCAAAAAGCATCCTCCCTATTAAAATGTGGACGGCCGTACCAGTCTCGAAAACAGATCCCATGACATCATGGGCCCTACAACATTTAATTATGGTTGTAATCAATCAAGCCCTTATGACAATGATTGATATATATATATATATATATCATTGTCATAAGGGCTTGATTGATATATGTATGTATGTATGTATGTATGTATGTATGTATGTATGTATGTATGTATAATATATATGTATGTATGTATGTATGTATGTATGTATGATATAGTAGCATTATTTTCCAGCTTTCCAATAATATTCTCATCTGATTAAATTGGACTTTCATTATGCAGCACATCCTCAAAGTTAAAACGCACGAATCATGCCATTGGTTAATTCCATTTTGTTGTTTTGCCCTGATTGGTGAGTGATAGTGTCGTGTGGCCTGATCTTCAAGTAACCATTTGCTTGATTAGAACGGTTTCACGGAAGTCTTTTAAGGGATGTTTAAGATAGTAACATGAAAACTTGTCAAAAATACTTTTTTTACACGACACAAAATATATAATATAAATTCGGATAGTAAACTCAAATTATAAAATTATAAAATTATAAAATCACAACTATTTTATTGTTTTGTTCTAATTGGTGAGTGACAGTGTCGCTTTACCCTAATCTTCAAGTAACCATTTGCTTGATTAGAACAGTTCCATGGAAGTCTTTTATGGGGTGTTTAAGATAGTAACATGCAAGCTTGTTAAAAATATTTTTTTGACACGACACGAAATATATAATATAAACTTGGATCGTAAATTCAAATTGTAAATTCACAAGAAAAATATTTTAACTAATTATATATTGACAATTTCAGTCAAGTAGTAAATAATAATATAACACAATTAAAATAAAAGTGAAATAAACAATACAAATATCCAAATACCTTGAAATATATAATTCAAATAAAAATTCATATATGGTTTAAATAACTTAAAAATAAGAAAAGAAAAAAAAAATAAGATTGAATAACTATGTTTTATTGATAGAGTTTCAGAATATTTTCTAGAGGACAGATCTTTAAACATACTGTAGGCAACTAATGAGATGATACAACATTGTAAGATATATCACTAACTTCAAAAAAAAATTAACAGGGATCAATACAGTGAACCCGTGACAACGAGAACGAAAACGTACAAAATGACATCACTTTAATCTCATGCCACCTCACCTTCCACCTTTTTTATGTTAGTAACAAGTCCTAGAAATAATGTCCAAATATCCCACCAAGCAAGACATGTATTACAAGTTCTCTCTAAGTCTTAGACGTCTCTCTTTGTAGTTAACAAATGGTTAGTCTAAAACACAGTATTTCTCTCTATATAAGTATTCATATATCTTATTTTACTCATTTGATTCATCACCATCTACCTTTGTCTTCCCATGGTTTCGATCCTCCGATCATACCTTTCCAGCCTAAAATACAGTATAAGGCTCCATACTGAAGATCCTCTAATGCTGGTGCTAGTCTGCTAAGATTGAAAATTTGAGATTTGGGCAACAAGAAAATGGGAGACTTGGGAGTGGGGACTATGTAGTGGAGTGTTAGGGGACTTGGACAAGAATGTAATAAATTTTTTAACTTTTGCAGGTTAAAATTCAAAATCGATCAAACTTGTAAAATCGTTTGATTTTACCGATTTTAACCGAGTTTGACTAATTTTGACCGAGTTCGAGTTTTAACCCAATTTGACACATCATATACAACCCTAACATGCCCTTTTTTAAATGTTTTTTTTATTTTAAAATATATTAAAATAATATTTTTTAAAATTTATTTTTAACATCAACACATTAAATAATAATAAAAAACATAAATTTAGTTGAGGGCTCAAGCATCTTACACTCTACTTACCACTCTTCAATGAAGAACTTTTACACTTCATACCATCAATTAGAAGATCACATACCTCATACACTTAAATACAATCACTTTTCTGTGGGGGTGCTTTTAAGCCACACCCTTGCTAAGAAAGCCACGAGCCTCCTACTATAGTGTGATATCTCTTAGATATAGGTTTCTAAGCCTCCACACCATCGATTAAAAGGCTACGAGCCTTCCTTTATCTAGTATAATCTCGGATCAGCACGAGGCTTGCGAGCCTTATATCATTGCAGGGAATGACCCTCTAAAGGTTACCCTTAACCTCCTAAAAGTTTTATAAGTATAGACCCACCCTCCATGAAATCTCTCATTCGCTTTGAATTTTTTCTAATTACAAGCTCCTTCTTCAGGAGTTCCTTTAATCTCTTAGAAGTTTTTCTAAATATAGGCGTCACTCCTTCAGGGGTTACCCCTAACCTTTTAGGAATTTTCTAAGTATAAACTCATCCTCCACGGGTTCCCCTCAACCTCTTAAAAGATTTGCTAAGTATAGGCATGGAACCCTCGACCTCTTAGGATTTTTCTTAGTACGGGCTCCTCTTTTATAGGATATAGGTTCCTTTTTGCCTCTTAGAAAATATTTCCAAATATATGATTTCCTCTTTATAGATTCCCTTTAGCCTCTTAATTTTATTTTATTTTCTTATATAGGCATGAAACCCACAACATCTTAGAAATCTATCTTAAGTATGGACATCATCATAGGTTGATACCCTTCATCTCTTAGAAGTTTTTTTTTTTAAGTATGGGCATCATTATGGGTTTGTTTCTCTCCACCTTTTAGAAATTTTTCTTTTTACGGGTGTCTCCATTGGTTTCTTCCCCCTTTTTTTTATTAGAAATTTTTCTAAGTATAAGCTTTTTTAATATGAATTACCCATAACCTTTTAAGAAATTTTCGAAGTATGAGTTTCTCTTTGGACTCCCCTCAACCTTTTAGAATTTTTCTAAGTATAAGTTCCTCCAATATAGTTCTCTTTGTTACCTAGAAAACATTTTAAGTATGGTTTTCTCTATGGATTCCTTTATGTCTCTTGTTGGTGAAACCAAGAATTCTCTCAAATCATAATTCACACCTCTTTGTATAAATTCCCCGCGACATGCCTCGGAATATATACTCCTTTACTCATATAAGAAAAAGAATCATCATCCCATCTAAAATATAAGGTAATTAAGTTTTCACGTGTTTTATATCACAAAGACTTGGGGGCTACTGATAAATCAAGATTTATCAGCATTCTAAAATCAAAATTTTAGCCTAGACACAAAGCATCCTGTGCTAGGCCATTTAGTGTAGTGCCTTTCATATATATATATATATATGGTGCCTTTATTTATTTATATAGCTCTAAACACTTTGATCTGGATCCATATCATTTATTTATATGGAATCGGGTTTATGACTTGACGCCATATAAATAGGAGCCCATGTTGGGATCCCCTCGCCCGACCCTCAGTACTTGGCCCCAGGTGATGCACACCCAACCCTCATGGGCATGGCTTCCTGGCATGCTCGACCCTTCTCAGTTTGGCTCTTTACCGAGCCCAACCCTCTATGGGTTTGACACCCTGCTAAGCAGGAAGCTCCGTGGGCTTAACACCCCACTAAACCTAGAGCTTCATAATCCCAACGCTTCACAAAACCTGACCTTTCTTGAGCCTGATGTTATGCCACACCCAATCTCGGTTTATTGTTTGGGCTTGGATTTATATCCTAAGCCCAACACCTAACCCTTGAGATTTTTTACTAAGCTTAGGCTCTGTGCTTGATGCCCATCTCCCTGTGCTTGTCTCCCCCTACACTGTTAGGTGTACAAAAGTCTCTCATGGCCTAGGACATTTCTATCTCTTAGCTAGATAAATTTAGTGGAACATAGGTGTGTGGTTATGTTGTCCTAGGTAGACTTAGTGGAATACAACTCACAATACAAATTAATTTATAATGGTGAAATAAATTTCCAACCCTTCTACTCTAGTAAAAAAACAATGTTTAGGAGCTATAAACATCTTTAAACTATTTAGGTAAGAGGTTTACAATCTTTATTCTTTACTGCATATATATTTTTAAAGAATCTCTTTTTAAAATATTATTGCACTCCATTTTCTCTCTTTTTAAAAAATATTTACTTAAATATCTAAAAGTTCTTTGACTTACTATGGGAGACCTTTTACAGGTGCATGACCTCCAACATTAAACTATACTTATTTTAGCCAACCTAGCCAAGGATAATAAGCAGATTACAAGAAGTATCTGATTAACCAATTTAGCCACCCATATAAGCCTTTTTTTCTTAAGCATATTATGATTTTTTTTATGACATAATCAATCCCTCATGCCTCCACAATTGATGCACACAATATAATATTTAAGCAACATGTATATTGTACTGAAATTTGTTTCAAGATTTAAATTTACTGAGAAACACAATTAAGACTATACAATTTAATTACTTTAAATTCTCTTCCATCTACAATATATATGATCAAATTTTGTCTACTATGCCAATTAATTATATAAGTTAAGTAAATATACATTTGATAATATGGTGTGTTTTTTTTTTTTAAAGTGTCGTAATTCAATATCTTTTCAGCCCTTTTAAATGCAATATAAACACATTATCAAACGATAAAAAAGAATAAAAAGCATCTATATGGAGCAATTTGGAGATCGTGTGATCAACATTAATCACACTAGTTGCAAAGAGGGTTAAAAATTCGATTCTATTAGTAAAAAAAAAAAAATGATAATTGAAAGGGACAAAAAGAGGTTAGGAAGAATCAAAGATGAAGGATGATCTGGGTTGGAGAGAAGGTAAAGTAAAGCAGACACTGTGAAAATGGGGGTGAAGTCAGCTGAGAGTGACGAGCAATCTACCGGCAGGCGAGACGTCGCCGTATGGCGTTAATGGTTTGCCCACAGAATACGCTCACGCATGAACGCGCGCTTAAAGAGCACGTGGACGCAAGTATTTTTAATGGCAAAAAACTTGGCGTAGAAATAATGGCATTAATCCATTCAGACAGAGAGACTGAGACACCGACACCGACACCCACTTTGCTCTTAACCTCAGGCTTCTAACCTTACTGTAACTGCTACAACTGCACACGTGAAATGCTGAGGCTCCCCCACTCACATGTTACTATATATTATTTTTGTATTTTCTTTTACTTTATAAATGCCCATAACAACAGCTGGTCGAAAAAATGGAATCAAGAAGAATTATTTCTCTCAAGGTTGCAACAATACAGATTTCATAATTCATATTTTACCAAATAGAAAATCTCATTACAGAACAATAATGTTCATCCGTAAATGATTGCAACTGATATTGAGATTAGGTTTCCAAAAACGTGTACTTTTTTTTGTTTGTTTGTTTTTCTTTTCCCACAAAAAGAATGCCTTCCATTCATCTCCAAGCAACTCAAAAGTAGAAAAAAAATGGTGAATTATCAAAATCAGAATACAGAACTGGCCTGCCTTTGCAAAATAGTGTTTCGAAAACGTGATTGTATTTATATTTTTTAAAAAGTTAATTTTTTTTATTAAAAATTAATTATTTTATATGTTTTGGATCGTTTTGATGTGATGATCTTAAAAATAATTTTTTTTAAAAAAATATATTATTTTGATGCATTTTAATATAAAAAACATTTTAAAAAATAATCACAATTATTCTCACAAACAGACTGTAGTTTTGGTTGAGATTGCTTTTCAGCTTGTGATTCCAATGTTTTGAAATTGTGTTTTAATTTTGATTTTTTTTATTAGAAATAATTTTTTTTAATGAATTTTCAAATAAAAAATCCTTTTAAAAAATATTATATATAATGACACTAATTAATAATTATACTATATAAAAAAATTCTTAACTGTGATAAATATTGCTTTGTAAAATAATTATTATTTAAAAATATATTAAAATAATATTTTTTTTATTTTTAATTTCATTCAAAAACAAGAATAAAAAAAATTAAATCTAAAATAATTTTAATATTTTTAAAAGTACAGTTATATCCCCCCACAGCCAAGCACCGCCATGTAAAGCAGAGTCGCCTTCCGTGTGAACCCCACATCCAGCCTGTGCATGTCCTCAAGAAAAAAAGTCTTTACCCCACTTTTATAAGTGTCCATTACTTCCCAAGTGGAGTTTCCCTCCGCAAAGGCCTCACCTTTCTCTTCTCTAAAGCAAAACCCACCCCTCTCGCCTCCACCTCAACCTCCATCTCCCTGAAAGGTCACCCGAACCGTTTAACCAAAAGTACACTACACACCACCCATTTAACCAAAAACCAAAGAGACCCAAAAAATTTCTCGTCGATCTCTTCCAAGTTCCAATCTTTGTCTTTGAGCACCATGGATTCTCACATCTATGGTGTCTCTAAGAAAACCCTTTTTCTCTTTACTCTTCTCTGTCTTTCCGTTTCCTCCATTTCTGCATTACCCCATCAGAATAAAACTGGCAACAGTACGGGTACTGGTCAAATGATAAACTCCAACTCGGTGCTTGTGGCGCTTCTTGACTCGCATTACACCGAGTTAGCTGAGCTCGTTGAAAAGGCTCTCCTTCTACAAACCCTTGAAGAAGCTGTTGGCAAACACAACATCACCATCTTTGCGCCAAGAAATGAAGCTTTAGAGCGTCAACTTGACCCAGAATTCAAACGGTTTTTACTTGAACCCGGTAATCTCAAATCTCTCCAAACCCTTTTATTGTTCCACATTATTCCCCAACGAGTCGGATCCAATGACTGGCCAGGTCACAAATCAAACCCCAGCAGGCACACCACTCTCTGCAACGATCATCTGCACTTGATCACCAAGAATTCAGGCAAAAAGGTTGTCGGATCCGCCGAGTTGACCCGACCCGACGACGTGACCCGACCGGACGGTGTTATTCATGGCATTGAGCGGCTCCTAGTCCCGCAGTCAGTCCAGGAAGACTTCAACAGGAGAAGAAGTTTGAGATCCATATCAGCTGTATTGCCTGAAGGAGCCCCGGAAGTTGACCCAAGAACCCACAGATTGAAAAAACCGGAACCACCAGTTCGGGCCGGTTCACCGCCGGTTTTGCCCATTTATGATGCCATGGCTCCTGGCCCATCATTGGCTCCAGCCCCAGCTCCAGGACCCGGTGGACCTCACCACCACTTCGACGGAGAAAGCCAAGTTAAAGACTTTATACAGACACTACTACTCTACGGTGGCTACAATGAAATGGCTGATATTTTAGTGAACTTAACTTCACTAGCCACTGAAATGGGCAGGTTGGTATCTGAAGGTTACGTGCTTACAGTTTTGGCACCAAATGATGAAGCCATGGCTAAGCTAACAACAGACCAGCTGAGTGAACCAGGGGCACCAGAGCAGATTATTTACTACCATATAATACCTGAGTACCAAACTGAAGAGAGTATGTATAATGCTGTTAGGAGGTTTGGGAAAATAGGGTATGATACATTGAGGTTGCCACATAAAGTCGTGGCGCAAGAAGCTGATGGGTCGGTTAAGTTCGGTTCAGGTGATGGGTCGGCCTATTTGTTTGACCCGGATATCTATACAGATGGGAGGATTTCAGTTCAAGGGATTGATGGGGTTTTGTTTCCTGAAGTTGAGAAAGAGAGTACCTCTGTTAAGAAATCCGTCAGCTCTGTTAAGGTTGCCACTACCAAGCCAAGAAGAGGTATGCTTTTGTTATTTTCGGTTAATTTGTTCTTTTGATTGTTTGTTATGGATTGGTAAGATTATTTTTTTCTTGTTAAGTCAACTCTAGTTACTGTTTAATGCTAATTCAGATCATAGGTCCATACAAGTACAGTTTCCTTTTTTGGATTAGGAACCCAGTTCTGGGGTTAGGTTGTATTGGTTACGGAGGGGGGGTTTGTTTGATGAGTGACGAGTTAGGTGAAATTGTGCTAGGGATGGGATTAAACTCTTGCCAAAAGTTCTGGTATGTGTGGTTATGATTGGTGTCGGTGATGGGGCAGATGGAATCATGGAAAAGGCAGTTGTTGATTGTGGTCTTTATAGCCTTTGATTACTCTTTTCCATAGGGGATAGCTTGGCTTGCAAGCAGAGATGAGTCCAGATTGCTTTGAAAGGAATTGGATGAATTAGTGCATTCTGGTAAAGCTAGAGTGCCTAAAATTGTCGATGTCAAGTTCACTCTCTTTCCCAACATTTCTGGTTGGTGAGGAGAGGGAATCATGCTCTCAAATCGCATTAAGTTGTGATGATGAATGACTGCTGTCGACCTGTTAGAGGATTGCCTTTCCATTGGTTTTCAGCCTGGATAGCAGAAAGCTTAATGAAACAGTGCAGGTTTCGTATGAAGATGGGTTTTACAGCTTTGATGTTCTTGAGTCTGTGATTAAAAGAAGTTGAGATGGATGAAAAGCAGGGTGCCACCGACGAATCCATGTGAAAATGTGAAAATTGAAAAGCAAAAAAGAATGCAGTTTTTTTCCTAGCTGTGAGCCACATTATTATACCCCACCCCACCACAGCTAAGATGCCAACAACAGCTTGTCAATAATAAGTTCCACGCCATAATATTCCTGCATTTCTTTTATTAGCTGACATGAATTGGAGGGCGTAGTTGAGACGGCGTTTAATTGAGATCTTAACAGCTCAATTTATGATTGGTCTTTGCATGCCTGTGATGTTGATACATTAACACGAGTTGACTTGACAGTTTTTATTGTGGATTCTGTCTTGCAGGGAAATTAATGGAAGTAGCCTGCATAATGCTTGGAACTCTTGGACAGCACTCGCGTTTCACTACATGTCAGTGAATATACACAGTAAAAATCGCAAAAAAAGAAGAGAGGGAAGATGGCTGGAACCAAGAAAACAATAGAGAAATGGTAATTAATTGCAGGAAGATGTCTGGAATACGAACACAATTGGAAGGGAAGGGTTTGCCTTTAGGACTTTCCTCTGAATCCCAGCCATCAAGAGAGAGGTTGTTGTTTTTGTCATAAATACTGTAATTACACATCATTTTTTTAATTATTTTTTAATGTATGAACAGGCTTGGAAAACTACTACTATATATATATATATATATAATGGGCTGTCTTCTTTATGATCCACCGCTTGTGAATTGAACTTGAAACTTACTTCAATTTTTCTCCGTGAATTATTTTAGTCAGGCCAATAGACTAATTTATCGGAAGAAAAATATCGTTTTAAAGCTACACTTAACTCGAGGGATTCCTTTTGGCCTTGCTTGTCAAATCTGGTATAACTCAGTGAGTTAATCCAAGAAATCATTGACTTCGAAATCATTTATTTTTTTCTGGGCATGAAAGCTATGCTTTTGACTTGATTAATTAATTTAAAGTAATTAACGAACCTACCGATTGTCATAAGAAAAAGCCAAAAACCAAAACAGGGCGTGGGATATGGGATGCAGGCTCGGAGTACATGACACCAAAGCATATCGCTGGACCCAGCATGCAAGTAGATAGCATAATAATTTCATTTCCCGAGGCCTTCTTTTTCTTTTTGAGATGGAGGAATCTCATAGGTTTAGTATATTCGGTAATGTAAGTAATTGTTGTATTTTAAAATGTTTTTTATATATATAATATATTAAAATAATATTTTTTATAATTTTTTAAGATTTATTTTTGATACTACTATTTAAAATAATCTATATATATATATATATATATATATATATATATATATATATATAATGTTTTTTTTAATTTTCCAGATTAAACATTGGTTGAATACGAGATGTAAACGTGAAGAGAAAATCCACTCGTAAATGGTAGCATTTTGGACATAAAAACAACTCTTTTTTAATAATGATCTGAGCTTTGAAGCAAGCAATCACCGTCGTCCACTCCGAGCTGGTCCTGGCTACCCCATGCCTTCAATTGCCGGAGAATTTGGCCTTCAGTAGGGATTTTCCTTCTTACAGCATCAACTAAAACCTGTCGCGCTCTGTGAGGGTAGGAAATTAAAGAAGGTTGAAATGAGCTCTCCAGTTTGGCATGGCAGCACAGTCACCTTGCCACCATGTCCAAATCATAGAACTAAAGTTCGGTGAGATTTCAACAAAGGTAGAATCTTTACTCAACAACAATCACATTTTGCTTAGCAAACAAGTGAAGCTTTACCTTTTCACGAGCCTCGTTTTGTTATTGTTATGTGCTTTCAGTTTTCAACATCGAACTTCACCTTCTACAACTTGCAGCTTCATAATTGCTTCACCTTTCTTACTTCTTTGGAAAATGTTTATCGTTACTGGTTGCATTAAAAGGCCGGCAATTTAAGCCTCGCGTTAGAGGACTAATTATGAAGTTCCTTTTATTTTGCCAAACACTTCAATAAAATTTAACAAAAGAATCCAAGCTTATATCATGCACAATTTGGTAGATTAATGTTAATTTCACAAGTACCCCAAAAAATGCCATATACCCTTAACATACAGCCAGGCTATTCACAACATGATGCAACTTGAACAAAACCTACAGACAAGATGAAACAATCAAGTTCTCACCCTCCAACTGTGACTTGAGGGAGCATAATCTCAGGATTGGGCGAGGACAAAACTGGTCCATTGTTCTGAGGAGTGTTGTTTTCGGGCATGGTCTCAATTGCATTCTCACATACAGGAACTTTCATGGAGTTATTCACGTTTACTTCCACTTTTTCGACATTAGCTTTCTGGGTTTGACTCTCTGCTCCTGGTAGCTTCGCTTTGGACTTGACAGTCTTTCCTTCCATTCCATTGGCTGTCATTTGGTGAGACTGAAGCTTAGGCTGGGACTTCCTAACTGGTGTCTTTGAAGCACCATTATCCACGTTACCATTTCTCTGAACTCCTTTGGTTGGGTTGCTTGATTCTTGGTTCAGAAGTGGGCTGTGAGAAGCTCGTGGGCTAAAAGAAGATCCAACATCTTCCAAAGAATTGTTCATTGAAGTGGTAGAGCTCTTGCGCCTTCCAAGCTTCGGCGATTTTGCACGAGTAGTCGGTATCTATAAGAATCAGCACACAAAACTTTATCTCAATGTTGCATAGACAGGGGGGGAAAAAGAACAAGCAAGGAACATAAAATGAAGGGGGTGGAAAAAATGAGCATTAAAATGTGAACTTGAGGACTTGAGGCTAGCACTGGACCTGATGTTCACATTCAATATAGCAGAAGCAGAAATAACCAAGCCGTTATGATAGTTCCCGTTAGGGTTCATGAGATGTAGAACAAAACAATGTGAACTTTCCTCTTTGGAAAAGCAGAAAACAAGGCTCCTGAGTCATAACAGATGAACATGACCATATGCCATCTTCACCCTTCAGTCCTTCAGAAACTCCTAGGTCTTTTTTGAAGTAATGACAGAGACAAATGGGTCTTTACAAGCCTCGGTAAGACTTGGGCATGTAACCGTCAATTAAGATCTAACTGTGGACCTATATCATAATTTTTTAACGAGTATATTCCTCCTACTTGATAACATTTGGATTAAGGAGTTATCATAATATTGCCTGAGTTATTCAAAAAAAGAAAAAGGATTAAGGAGTTAAGCAAACAGGTTGTGTCCCATTTTTTTTTAAAAAAAACCAGCATGCACGCAGAGATGGCCTCACTAGCTATTGTCAACACCTTACCATGCAAAATAGACTCGTGAAAGCAGGATCCTAAGCTAACACATCACCAACTGTCCTAATAAACAGCACTTGCAATTTGCAAAGGCCAAACAAAAGCCTAAAAAAAATGCTAAAAACATTTGTTTTATAAATGCGTTGTCGTTAAATATGCCCAATTATATTTAAGGACTTCCAAGATTCATAGAAATTGTAGGCCATACTTAGAAAACTAAACTTAATTCAACAGATCCAGACAAACAAACACACTGACAGAACATGTGGATTAGAAACCAGAGTGTACGCATTGGTTAGTCCACATAAAGCACATGATATTAGTAAGAACATAATGAGCATTTGAGAAATAGTGATAACTTTTAGGCATTTAAAGAGTTCAATTGGTGTGCTTTCAATCTTATAGTTGATGAAATGCTGCAATACAAAAGGCAGGAAAAAAAAAAACACAACGTTATCAATGGATATCTGACAGTTCAAGCATTACCTTCTTTAGTTCCACTTTTGGAGGAGGCTCTTTATAAAAACATGGCATAGGTGCAGCTTTAAATGTCAAACTCTTCCTCAGTTTCTTGATCTCTGCTTCCTGGCTCTCCTGTAATCCACCAAAAAGTAAAATATGATATGAAGATTCATTATCCTTTAGACTCGGGAGAGAAAAGTCAAATTGTTAAAAAAATATATGATAAAGGTCAAGAGGAAAAATCAGGTGAAAGAAAAATCCCAATACCTTTGATTTTGCCTGCAAGTTAGTTTGTTCTATTTCTTTAGCATGGATCTTCTCTTCAAGCTTTGAAAAGAACTGGTGAACAAAGGCCACAATACAATCATGTCATGGATTAAAATAAAAAAATAAAGAATCTAGGAAAGAAACTAAAGTCCAGCAACAACCTCCTTCCGTTTCTCAGCACGTTCTTCCAATCTGAAGGAGAATCCAGAGCCACTACTTCTCCGCCCACTAAGAGTGGCACTACTGATGTTAATAGAGTATAATGGCACATTAGCAAAATAGATACCAGTATACTTAAATAATTACAAAACAAATTGTGTTCTATAGGAGCAGTACGAAGTTGTGGAATGGGTGTCATCTTCTTCTTTGCTTGACAATGTGGTTGTCTCAGGTTTTGAGTTTTGATCAGCAGCAGACCTGCAATTAGATGAATATTATATTAGGAACTTTTATCCACGTAGCAAATATATAAACAGGTTTACTCCTTTTCAAGGGCAGAAGGTGGAGGTGGGACATGGGAAGCTTCCATGAATACATTTGATGGCTTCAACCGATAAAAGGGGAAACAAAATTTTATGTAGTGCATGGATGTTGACTTACTCAGAAACCTGGGGTGGAGGGCACTTTGCAGCTTCAGTCAAAGAACTTGATTTCACAGACTGTTATGAACAACAAGAAGTTACAAAAACAAAAGACCTAAAATCACAACATAAATGTTAATGGCCACAACATAACAGCCGAAAATCTTACCGCAGCCTGTTGACTGCTAGACTTGCTTGTGGAGGAAGTCTGCTTACTTAAAGTCTTACTACCATTAATATTTGATTCCTTTGAATTCGCTCCAGCGGGTGCAAGCCTGTTGGCTTGATTGAAACGGGGACTTGAAGTGACTGATCCATTGGAAAAGGGAACCTGCACCTTTGTTCCTTCATCCCGGGCAAGCTTGACAGCAGTTTTGAGTGGGTGTCCCTCGATGCTCTTCCTCATATTATTAGCTCGCACGCCTTTTGCTGGAAATGAAAGACTCTGCGAAAGTATTGGCCTCTGGCTATGAGAAAATGGACCTGAGCCTTTCACATTAGGCTTATCCTTGGCCAGTTTGCTGTTCTTTGAACCAGCGCCTTTCCTCAGAGCAGGTTCCTAAACACAGGTGAAGACATACCAACACGGTAAGAAGGTAAATGTGTCTTTCATTTAGTACTATGAATCTGATAGCCACAAATTGCACGGCACCTTTAAGGCATTTGAGAGTTTTCTTTCAGAAACACTTGCTGCACCTCTACTTGCTATGCCAGAGGAATTAAGACCTTCAGTTTTGGCAACATGCTTAGATGTTTCATTGGCTTTTAGAGGTCTTTCACCATTGGTAGCTTTTTTTTCTTCCTTTTCTGGTGCCACAACAGGTGCTTCGACATGAATTTCCTCAGTAATAGTTTCCTCATTCGTTTTAACTGCATTGTCACCCTCCATTCCTTCACTGATTCTTATAGCAAGGAACTGCAAAATTACAACAGATATGAAGACCTGAACTTCATGCTACTCTATGATATGCATTTTGACCAAGAAAAATGATCTTACTGAGCTAACAGCCAGATAGATTGCTGAAAATGAAAACCTTATTCTTAGTAACAAAAATGAACAGAAATTGAACGAATACAAAAACTGAAATCACAATACAATTGAATAAGCTACACCAATAAAATGAAAGGCCAGAAATAAAATTAAATTAAATTAAAAAATTCAGATCCCATATAATTGATCACTAAAACAAAGAAAAAGGACTTAAACTTCAAGATTTAGTACAGATTAACATAAATAAATGAAATGAAAGCCTACCAAATCAAAATACAACAAATAAAAGGTTTAGCCAGGCTGGTTTCAGGAAATTGAAATATGCCCTTCGATGTTGAAACTCAAAATTACCAAAGCTCGAAGTTCACATTTAAAGAAAACGTTACCTCCTTTTAAATGTAAAATTCAGACAAACCAAATTCTATCTTCCCTACACTTCCTCTGCAAATAAACAAAGGACAGATCAAATCTGAAACTGCAAAACTTCACGCAACAACTACATATCATTTAAAGGAAAATCCCGCATCATTTTTGGAAACTAGGAACACGATGGAGGTTTAACTACAGTAGTTTCTAAAGAATGCAAGGTTCAAGACCTTCGTTTTTCCTCCATGTCACAGCAACTACACAACACTGCAAACTCTCACAAACTTTCAAACAGAAAAGATTGAAAACGAGAGATCAATCCAAGAAAAAATAAATCCAATGTGACTAGACGCTAAAACACCAATCAAGATTTATTCCAAAAAACAAAACCTTACCAAAAAAAATTCAAGAAAAGTTGTCCAGATTCCAAAGGCAACATTACAAGAACATAAATACCACGCAAAAGCAAAATTAGAAAACAAAAGCAGACCTTTAGACGCTAGCAGAGGAGTGAAGTTTGAACTTTTGAGGGAGACCAGGGAGCAAATGAGATAAAAGACTGAAATGTATGTGAGAATGGTAAAAGAAGTGACAAACTCTGAGTGTAAAGCTATAAAGATAGATGTGTAAGAGCCGGTTGTCGTGACACGTACACACACTGCCACTCTATCTGGTTCTGGTTCTGGTTCTGGTTCTGGCTCTGTTCGAGAAATACGAGAGAGAGAGAGGGTGGGGTGGCTGCGAAGAGTTAAAGTAGGATGTGAATTCCAATGAAGTGGATAGAAATAGATAGATTTATGAGACACTGTCATGGAATGTCTAATTACTAACATGCCACTTCCTTCCTTGCCACTTCATTTTATTTTTTAAAAAATTATCTGTTACCTTGTAACTCCCATGATTCTGAATCCTCAAGGTCGGAGGGGATTCTTTGCTCTTTTTTCTTGTTTTTTTTTTTTTTTAAAAAAAATTTCCAGTTTATATTCGAATAAAAAAAAAGTGTAGGGTGGTTCAAAAATATCTTTTGTTTTCGAATAATAATAAAAAATATTTTTAATGTAGTATAAAACACACTACCAGTCGAACAAAGAATTCTGTTTTGGAACCACCCTATTATTTCTGTTATTATTTATAGAAAACATAAAAGGCTTGGAAAAATACTATAGCCCCACACTTGTAGCCACTATCATAATGATTTATTCATTTATTTATTTTATTCATTAAAATTTTATTCTCATCGATTACATGCTTACGTGGCCACAATTGCTTTATATTGTTAGGGATGGGAAAAATCTAAAAGACAGGAAATCAAAATAAAAAATATAAAGAAACTAAATAGTTAGTTTTGAAATTAGACTAAAAAACTAACTTTGGTCATCTTAGTTTGAAACATACCTATTTTTCATCCTTTTGATTTTTCATAATTTACTTTTGGCCCAAAATTTTATTTCTCTAACTTTTCGGCTCCTAGTTTAAGATAAGAGAAAGAATTACCAGATTTTAGTGGTGGAGAGAGAAAATTGTTGGGTAACAACGATTTTGACTACCAAAATGGTCAATCTTAGTTTCAACATGTTTCGTTTGATGAAAAGAATTCCATCAAGATGTTATTTCGCCTTCAAATTACCTGAAAAGTAAATCTAACCTCAAGAATATTTTAGGTTTCAGGTTGATTTTTTGTTTTAAAGCTATTTTTTTGTTATTAAAAGGTATAAACGGGTTTATTTAGATCTATAGAGTGTTTTTTAGGTCAAATTGGTTAAGTGGATTTTTAGGTGTAAAATTGGCATAAATAAAAGCAAAAGATAATAATGTTTGTTACATATCAAAACCCTCAAAGACCAAAAACATCATAACTATAAGAAAATACTCAAATATTTAATTTTTATTCACCCAAGTCTTCATTTGCAAAAAAGCTATTACAACCCTTTATATATAGAAAAACTATAAAACTCTAATAATATTAAATAGAAAAAATAAATTAGGAAGACTACTCCCTTTAAATAGAAACACAAAACTAGACAAGTATTATAATACATAATAATAAACAAAATAAAATTAACAAAGAAATTTATTTTTCTATAATAGCTTTTGCATCACTCTTCATGGGTTGAAAGGAACTTGTTCCTCGAGTTCAGACATTAGTTAGCAATCGTCCTCTATGAATATCTTTTTGTGTCCGGATCACCTCATCATTAGTCTCTAAAACTTTTATGTGAACCACCTCATCATAGGTTTCTAATACAATATCTTTGTACAAGTCATCCTATCATTGATCCCAAACACAACATCTTTATACAGATCACCCTATTTATAGGTCTCACCACCAAGATTTCCAATAACAACATGACATTTGTTTTTATGAGAGGGACCTCTTCATCCTTTCCTATATAAGCGTGTATTGTTTTGCAATCTCTTCCAGTCATAGTTATTCAGCAACACATAACAATTAACTACTAGGAATCACTGAGCTCTAATACACGTTCTTAATGACCCCCTACCAAAACCACCAGGAATCGTTAGGTTCTGATATCAATTGACGTAGATGAGAGACTAACTAAAATATTCAGTTTTTATGCATCTATGTCTCCACTCACTAAAAGACTATTGCAACTTTTTATATAGAAAAAACAAGGAAACCATAATAATATTGAATATAAAAAAATAAACTAGGAAAAATATTCCCTTAAAATAGAAAAAAGAAAAAGAAAAACATCGATATAAAGAATAGAAAAACATATATTTTCCTAGAAAAGCTCTTGCATTAGTTATTGACACAAATGAGAGCAAATGATAAGGGGGTTTGTTACATGTCAAAACCCTCAAAGACCAAAAAACAATATAAGTATGGGGAGCCAACCAAAATATTCAATTTTTATTCATCTATGTCTCCACTTGCCAAAAGAACATTACATTCATTTATATAGAAAAAAAAACATGAAAACCCTAAAAATATTGAATAGAGAAAAATAAACTAGGAAAAATATTCCCTTAAAATAAAAATAAAAACTAGAAAAACATCAATATAAAGAATAGAAAAATATATATTTTCTAAAAAAGCTTTTGTGCTAGTTATTGACGCAGACAAGAGAGAATGAAAAAACAGGTTTGTTACATGTTAAAACTCCTAAAAACCAAAAAAACACCAAAAGTATGAGGATCCAACTAAAATATTCAATTTTTATTCATCTATCTCCATATGCCAAAAAATACTACAATATTTTATATATATATATATATATATATATATATAAAACAAGAAAGCCCTAATAATACTGAATAGAAAAAAAAATAAACTAGAAAAAAATCCCTTAAAATAGAACAAAAAACTAGAAAAGCATCATTATAAAGAATAGAAAAATATCTATTTTCCTAAAAAATCTCATGCATTAGTCTTCTTGGTTTGGATGAAACTCATCCTTGAGTTCAGTTTTCAGCTAAAGAATAATCCTCAACCAAGAGTATCCTTTTGTGTGTGATTCATCTTAATATGAGTTTCACCACTAGGATTTTGAATGACAATAACTGACATAAACAAAAACAATACTAGTTCATGAAAGTATTTTTCTCGAGGGAAACCTCTTCATCCCTTCCTACACAAGCACGTCTTGTTCTGTAATGTTTTTCTAGCCATTGTTATTTTGCAACACATAGCAAAACAAAATAACCTCCAAAGATCGTTTGATTCTCTTCTAACCATGGTTGTTTTGCAGCACCCAACAAAGCAATATAACAACTAGAAATTGTTGAGCTCTCTTCCAACCATGATTATGTACTAGCACATGGCAAACAAAATAACATGGGTTTGCAACACACAATAAATAATAACATGAGATCATTGAGCTATGATACCAATTGACATAGATAGGAGTGAAGGATAACAAAGTTTGTTACCTACCAAAACCCTCAAATACCAAGAACACCATAATTATAGAGAGACACTTAAAATATATAATTTTTATTCATACAAGTCTCCACCAGTTAAAATGTTATTACAACACTTTATATATAGAAAACAACTAGAAAACCTTCATACAATTGAATAGAAAAAATAAACTAGAAAAAATATTCCCTTTAAGTAGAAAAAAAATAGAAAAGCATTAGACTACATATTTTAAAAATAAAAATATGAAAAAAAAAAAAAAATTAAGTAAGGAAAATATTTATTTTTCTAAAAATACTCTTGCATAAAAAAACACCTATGACCTGGATTTTCGGCAACCTCTAATCGCCAAAATCTAGGTAGAGCAGGTAACATGTCACGAGTTTAATTGGTTAATTTTGATTGGTTAGGAATTAAAATTTATAATTTATTTTGATTTTTTTTAACAAAATTATTGAAGTTTCAAACAAACATTTTGACATTGAGTTGATGGATCACTAGTTTGTCTGTTAACTTTAGTTGATTATAAATTGAGTTTCATAATTTGTTTCTATTTGTTTTCTATAGAATTATCAAAATCTTAAAAAAAAAAAAAAAACATCTCAACTTTGAGTTGGTGCTCTATTTTACAATCAATTATTTTTTTACTACATGATTAAATAAAAAAGTATGAAAAAAATATTTTAAGTTGGTAGAGTTCATGATCTAGGTTACAAGTGAACGAGTTAGGTCGCAAAATTCAGATTACTTCAATGAACAACTTTCTTAATTTTTTTTTTTTTAAAAATTATATTAAAAAAACATGTTAAAAAACCTATACATTCATTTAAAAAAAAAAATTATTCTGCCTGCTGCGAAACCTAATATCCAGTCTTGCTTCGATTTCGCAATGGGAGACAATCAGGCTACAGTCCACTTCTGGGTTCCTGACGTTGGATACTTGGAGCTGTTCGAAGTCTATTAATGGCATCATTTCAAGAGAAACCTAGAGCTTTCCAGGTAGTTAAAAGAAGATACAATTACTGTACCTTCTGCCTCCCGACCCTTTTCTCTTTGTTCTGTTTAGTGTATTTCCGTGGTCATTTTGCTTTGGTGGTCCTTACTAAAGTCTAAAAACCTTAATAGTTTCTCATCTTCTACACTATTTTGTCTCCCCGTAAAAAAATTTACAATCGCTAGAAATAGTTCTCATTGTAGTTTGCAATTTGGATTATAACAATACAATTATAATTTATTCCTTTTCAAAACAAATAATTGGATTAGTTAGTAGGGGTAATTTTATTTTTTTTTTATTAATCAGGTATATCTTGGTCTTTTTTATTTTTTTTTAAATAATAATAAAATGATTAAATTATTTTTTAAAACAAAACTTATTTAATTGATGTCCATAGTCTTTTTGAGTTTTCAATTTTTTAAAACACAATAAAGTGACTAAATCATTATTAAAAAGCAAAAATTCTTTGACCAACGTCTAAGATCTTTTCTAACTTTTTATTTCTTTTTTAGTTATAATCAAGATGATTTAGAGGCGATTTTGTATTTTAATAAATATAAAAATATATAACAATTTAACTGGCATACATTATATATGTTAAGGCATACATCACTCTGCTATTTTCAAGTAGCGGGTACAGCGAACAAAGATGTTCGTCATTGATGTGGTTGGAATCGTTTTGGTAACCCCTTTTTTTCTAGACAGCGTGTTTTTCTTACTAACTTTTGATCTGGCATTAATGACCTTTTCTTCTTTCCCCATTTTTTTTCTTCTTTTTTTCCTCGATTTCCATGCCTAATTTTTAAATTTTCAAAGCAACCCTTCAATTTATTTTTCCTTTGTATTTGGTCTATGTTTTTTTAATTACTATATGTTTTATTCGAAATAATTTATAAAATTAATTACTTTTTTATTTTACCCTCCAATTTTTTTTCTGTGATTGGATCTTTATTCTTTTGATAGCTATTTATTTTATTTTAGATAATTTTAAAACTTTTACTATTTCAACTTTCTTTACTCTTTTTTTTTTCCCATTAGATATGATCCTCATTCTTTTGATTGTTATTTTTTATACTTGACAAAAAAATTTAAATGGATATTTTTTCTGATTTCATCGCTCGATATTAAATTGGTTAGGAATTCAGCTTCTTAATTGAACTCGGTTCTAAGAATTCACGGATTAAGAGTTTGAGAGATTAACCTAGATTTAAGAGATTCGTTCAGGTTTGCTTGTTTTGTTTTGTTTTTTTTCCCTTTGTTTAAGCTAATATTTTTTTTTTAATTTTATCCTTCAATATTTTTTTAATTGGAGATTCAACTCTGTTTTTTTTATTTGCTACCTATATATATTTAATTAATTTTGAAAATGACTCGAGCTATCTTAAGTCTTTTTATTTGTCATTCTTTGTTAAATTCAGCTTTTTATAAAAATAAAATATTTTGAGTTAAATTAAATTAATTGATTAAATATAAGCATGAGATACTTAATTTATGATATTTTGTTTGGTTTGGTTTGCTTTGCTTTGCTGGGTCGTTGCTTTGACAACATGTGCGACCTATTTTAGTATCTTGTGCAGCCTTTCACAATGATATTAGAATCGTCTTGATGATTTATTTTTTGTTGTGTGGCGGTGTATATGATAGAATATATGCTTTTCTTTTTTCTTCTCTTGAATATGATATAACAACTATTTTTTTTATAGTTAATTATTGTTTTTTTTTATCTACCATTGTTTCTTTATTTTTATTATATCATTCAATTAATTAAGTTTATTTCATCCAGCCAAGTCAATGCTAGATTAATCTTTAATTTTTTATTTATATTTTTAAAAACAATCATTACTTGAACATCTTTTTGTACATTATACAAAATTGATTCTAGTGTGGCAGAAGACATTTATCAATCATGGGTGGGGGGTCGTTGGTTCTATTGTAATCAATCAACCCTTTCTCCTGCAAGATCTGAATGGGTCACACACACTCTCTCTCATATGTCTCGTTCATAATCAATCAACCACAAAATTAATCTACCTTGCCTGAAATCACTGCCAGCCCACATATAATGCCAAATACTTTCCTTAATTATATTAATCGTCACTTCTTGTCTTTTTCCCAATTAAATAAAATAAATAAAGCTTCTTTTCAAATTGAATTAGCTGGGTGCCACTCCAAAAATATTTATTTATTTATGGCATCAAACAACGGATCACCCCCCAATGCTCATCAAGACATTATCAGCACGTGTCTGAAACCAATCAAGGGAGATTTTACTGTGACGTTACCATTTTATTTATTTATTTTTGAGAATAAAAAATCGCAAGAATCAGAGCAAACACTCAATAACCGAGGAGAATTAAAGACTCATCTCTCAGCAATCAATAAGCAGAGAAGAGAGGAAAAGCCGGGGGGCATTATGGTAATATAGAATAATTAGCGAGGAAGGGCATTAGAGTATAAGTACAGGGAAGACAATGATTGAACACAACAGAGGAAGCTGTTGCACAACATGGGATGTGAGAGAGCTCTCATTGGATGGTGGTCCCACTTCTTACAGGGTCACAAGTGGGAGTGTCACCCTATATGACGTGGCTTGACCAAGCAACATGATTGGTGTCACGTTGGAGCCCAACGAACATACAAGTGGACCCCACTTACACCGCGAACACCAACCGCCAGCGCGTTGAAGATTAGAGTTTCCCTGTTGAGGATGAGATAGACGATCGGAGGCGTTGGATTTAAGAGTTCAATCATTTACCACGTTTTGGGCCCCATTGATTTTCTTGGGGATTTGTAGTTTACAGGATTTTCTGGGTGGCACGTTGCATTCCTGAGCAAGGCTGGCCTGCCCTCGGCTCTCTCTACCACCGTGTTTGAGAATAGATACTTATTTTTTCCTCAACAAGTGGATTTTTTTATAGTGTGGGATAACATGGTAATAATTATTTTTAAAATATTTTTTATTTTAAAATATATTAAAATATTTTTTTTATTTGTAAAAAAATATTTTTAATATTAATATATTAAAATGATTTGACAAAACAAAAAAATATTAATTTAAAATAAATAAATAAAATTTAATTTTTTAAAAAATATTTTTAAAATTAAAAAACAAATAATACACTTTCTTAAGACATTCTCTAACTAGCTACTAGAATGTCCGCATTCATGAAGATGCGTCGGTTTTCCTAACGGACGCATGGCCATCATCCACTGTCTACCAAATTTATAGCACTATATATATAAATCCTGTCTTCAAAGTATTTTTAAAATTTAATTCTAGTCCTTAAATTTTTAATTTCTTCATAAAAATTATGCATTTAACCCCTCTAAAAATAAAATATTTGCTCTCCAAACTTATAGTTTTTATAATGATACCTCCAATTAAAATTTTCTAGTTTCACCCCTGCATGTACCAATAATGCTAAATATCATATGAATTGCGACTGCCCTTTGTGTTATCATTTATGAGATTATATACACGGTACAAAATATATATATAATGTATTCCTAAAAATTTCCGAGTAGCCTTTCTAGTCTTAATCCGAAGTAATGCTCCATAGTTTCACCCAAAGTAGTATTTCATAGTTTCACGGGTGATTATTTTTTAAAATATTTTTTATTTAAAAATTTATTAAAATAATTTTTTTAAAATTTATTTTTGGTATATCATATTAAAATAATTTAAAAATAAAATAAAAATAATTTTAAAAAAAAAAATAACCATGCAGCAATAATAAAGAGGCTGTCATGTATAGAATATCAAATGGCCCACCCATACATGCTTGCTCTTCTTTTTTAAAAAAAACTTAAAAAAACCTTGAGGGGATAAAAGTAAACGTGATATCATCTTAACCGAAATAAATTTAGTTTTTAAAATTGTTTTTTTTTTTTTTAAATGTTTCTATGATTGTCCATTACGATCTTGAATAATACCGCAAAGATTGTCCCTGCATTTAAAGCTGGGGCTGGGCCATTGATGGCTGAGTAACAGTGTCGACCGGGTCTCTGACATTCCTCGCCAGCATATAAGTTGAGCTGCCTCTTTCAAGATTAGAGATGCCTTTCAGGTATCCATGATTGTCTTCGATTATTCTCTCCACACGTTTATGCCATACATTCATAACCATAGCTTGATATTGAAACCTACCCCTCAACTTCGTGGACGAAAATTAAAAAAAAAAAAAAAACATTATCGTGCAAATAGTTTGCTTCTAATCAATCCATTATTTATCTGAATTATCCCACTTTATCAGCCCAGATTCACACCTTGAAGTGGGGGATCAGTATTGATATTAAGTTTTGGTAGAAGTAATGGAGTATTATTCAAGATCGAAATGGAAAATCTTTGCAGCAGCTTTTGTTTTTAGGTGTTTTTGAAAAGTGAATTTATCTGATGTTTTTTTTAGTGTTTTTTTTTTTATATAATTTTGATTGTTAATGCAAGAAATAAAATAAATAAATTATTTTAATATATTTTTAAATAAAAAATACCCTTTATCACAATACCAAACATATATGTGTAATTGAGCTAGAATCTCAAAATTCAATCCCATGACAAATGTCATGTAGCTCAAGATAGAGC
This sequence comes from Populus alba, assembly GCF_005239225.2. Lineage (NCBI taxonomy): Eukaryota > Viridiplantae > Streptophyta > Magnoliopsida > Malpighiales > Salicaceae > Populus > Populus alba. The sequence goes on from NC_133289.1 coordinate 18,558,587, forward strand.
CTAAAAGACACAGGCCCAAGAGTATGAAGTTCACTCGACATCCTAGTATCTATATGAACTCATATCCATTTATGTCTAATGCTCTTTTAGAGTTGAAATTATTGATTTGGGCTTCTAGTAGCCTTAATTACCCAACAAATTTATAACACCCACCATTAATTTGAACTTGGGGTGTCCAAGAAACTCTTCAAGACAACGCACCAAATAGATAACATGCCGAGATCTCATGTAAGTCTAATTTTAGATCAAACGGATATATCTTGAAGCTATCTACTACCCTCAAGTGCATTTTTTTTTTTAAATTCATGTGAATATCTAAAGCAATTTGTAATATCTTAACTAATTTATTCTAAAGTTAATAACCATGTAAATTTTTAATGACCTTAAAACAACTCTAACTTGTAACTATTAAAAATACATTACTTTTTAATTAAATTTATTATATTTATTCGATCACAAGAATAAAATATACAATGAAGACACGTATCTTAGTGCCCGTTTGGCATTGCGGTCAAACCTGCTTTTCAAAAAATTTCAATTTCTTTTTTTTTTTTGCTAAAATTGAGTGTGGTTTGTACTTTTTGGATCGTTTTGATGTACTGATATCAAAAAAAAAATTTTTTAAAATAAAAAAAAATTATTAGCATGCTTTTCGGCACGAAAAGCTATTTGAAAAGCAACCGTTACCACACTCTCAAACACCCTCTTAATCACGTTGTCCGCTAAACATTATTTCCATTATCATTACATAGCCCACAAAACCTAGAATGAGGGCAACCCCTTGCATATACATACTGACGTGAGCTAAAACATCCTTAAATCTCGAGGGAAGTCTTTTTCTAAGCAACCATCTCCTTCACAATTTTTTTTCATAAGAAAACACCATCTTATTTAAGCTATGTAACACGGACAACACAACCTTCTAAAGCTCACTTTCTCCGCTATCAATGATAACTTAAACACCGCAGGAGCTCCTAAACCCGACAAAGGGCTAGTGTTCTCACATCAACATCCTCTACTTTTCAGCATGTCCCCAGCTTTGAAAATGAATTAATTTTTGTAAGGTTTTCTATGATCTCATTAGCTTGCAAGAAGGATATACATATGCGGTCTTTTTTGCAATACAAATGTGTTGAGTTGAAAAAATTATTAATTTCCAGAAGAAAAGCTCATCATCAGGTTAATAGACTGATAGGGCCTCCCTAAATCCAATGCTTAAATTCTTACCCTGTAAACCGTTCTTAACCAATTCGGTGTTGCCTCTCTGCATCATGGCCACAAATTCATTGTAATCTATGCTACCATCCTGTAAACACAAAGCAAAAGTATAATCAATGAAGGTTGCCATATATCACAAGCATTAATCCTGCACAGATACGCCCTCGCGCACACATGCAGTCAAAATGTTTTTTGCAGATTGAAAATAGTTTCTTTAATTGATGGAAACATCTTAATAATAAACAAGTGCTCACATTATCTTGATCAACTTCTCGAATCATTTCTTCTAAGTGAACGTCATCCATGCCGAATTCATTACAGGCTTGTTGGAGTTCATCTATGGTGATATAGCCACTACCATCCTTGTCAAAATATGAGAAGGCTGCAAATAGATGATCTTCCTTTTCAACTTTGTGTAAATGTAATGTGGCAGTTATGAACTCCATGTAATCTATTGTGCCACTGTTATCAACATCTGCCTGCGATTTTGAAACAAAAATTGTGGTCAAGATCAAGAGCAGCAGCTAGCATAATGACAGTACTTGAGTAGTTGGATGATCTTACTGCTCGCAGTAGAGAATAAATTTCAGCCTCAGTGAGATTTGCACCAAATCTTCTCAGTCCTACTTTGAGTTCTTCGAAAGTAATTTGACCACTATTGTCTGTGTCTATCATCTTAAATATCTCTTTTAAGCCAGCAATTTCTTCTTCAGATAGGTTATCGGCAATGATCTGTGGGCAATAGATTTAAGAACTTGCACTCTTCATTTACAATAATAGTAGACAATTCGCGAGTGGTAACAACTTCAATGGTTTGAGGACCAAAAAATGTAGAATTAAATATGCGAGGATGCAATTGTTAGACTTACTCTAAGAGCCATTTTCTTAATCTTGTTCATTGCAGAAAACTGCTTCAAGCGACTTAATACTGCAGGATCTAGAGGCTTGTCTGGAGCCACCCCATCATCACGAACCCAAGGGTGACCTGCAGGGAACCAAAATTTACGTTCAGCAGTGGTACTGGCACGTACAGCAGAGCTTCAATGCTGCAACAAATGAATGCAGAAGAAAATCTTTCTGCTGAGATGATAATAGACAATAAATTGATTATTTATATCAAGTTTACACATCTGATCACATGAATCAAAAGCCACCTATCTAGAGGTGCCACATGAGGCCAGAAACTGAAAACTGGCGATGAACCAGGTGAGAGTTTAACTCAAGCAGGTCATTCTATCTAAATAAATCATACTTGTTCAAGATCATCGATATATTCTGATCAGAAAACTAATTACAAGCAATTTGGCATCCTAACCCACAACTTTCAGCAATAGAGACTCATCGTTTCTATGATAATATGAAATAACATTCATTGTGTTCCTCATACCATCTAACGACAAGGGTCTTGACCCACTATGAGTCCTATGATTTCAGCAATCTCATATATATTTCAGTGATAAAAAGCTGGATTGAGGAAAATAAGACTAATTGAGAAAATGTATCACAACTTACAAAGAACTTCATGGGCAGTAAGTCGCTTCTTAGGGTCTCTGACAAGCATTCTCCTAATCAAATCTTTTGCACTTGCAGAGACCTTAGGCCAGGGATTTGATGTGAAATCCAGATGACCATGCAAGACCTCCTCAAATATGTCATGTTCCTTTTCTATGTCATAATCAAAGAAAGAACAAGAACAGGAAATCAAATTGCTGAGAACACTATGAATATACCTTAGAAGTAACGGACATCAGAAAATTCTCACCAGCCCAAAATGGAGGTACCCCACATAAGAGGATATAAACCATCACTCCAGCACTCCAAACATCTGCTTCTGGACCATAGCGCTTGCACAGAACTTCAGGTGCAACATAATATGGGCTTCCAACCACATCATTTAAAATCTCCCCTGCAATTTAGGACTGTCAATATTCAACTATATATAGCATATCATTCATGAGTGGAAAAGAAGAGATGAGATCCTCTTAAATAATGCTGTATATCATCACCGACAAAAAATCTATGTACATGAGAAACATAGGGATCATGTGTTAGTTAGACGCTACTTCCCTAACACGCAAAGATCTGGAGTCCTTTATATTTATTCTAATTGGAAGCAGAGGATATTCAGTTGTGCATTTCCTTGTATTATGGACTTCATTTATTGTTCATAGACCATGGGAAAAATATTAATGCTCAGTTTTTTCTCTGGAGTTAGAACGACACTCTTGTGGGATCTAATGGAGATTAATGCACCAACTACAAGCATTACTGGGAAGTGAGCAAGTGAGATGATTTCAAAAGAAGGAAAGCTACTGAAAGTCGGAAACATACCAGGCTTGAAGAATACTGATAATCCAAAATCTATTGCCTTGAGAGGTGAATCCTCACGCTCATTGACAAAGAGAAAGTTCTCAGGCTTGAGATCCCGATGCATGACCCCTAAGGAATGGCAGGCTTCTATAACACCAACTATAGTCCTAGTGAGTTGAGCTGCCTTTCTTTCTGTGTAATGTCCTCGCTTAATAATCCTATCAAAGAGCTCACCACCAGCACACAATTCCATCACAACATGAACTGCCACAGCATCTTCGTACGCCCCGTTGATAGAGATAACATTAGGGTGCCCTGCCAGGTGATGCATTATCTGAATTTCCCTCCTTACATCCTCCACATCATCTGCTGTCAATAGATTCCTTTTCGCAATCGACTTGCAAGCATACTCTTTTCCAGTTGCTTTTTCCACACAAAGAAAAGTTGTCCCAAATTGACCACGGCCAAGCTTCCTCCCCAAGTTGTAGTACTCCCTCAAATGACCGGTTCTTGTCTTCAACACTGAATCTACCTGCAGTCCTGCACTTGGTGTCCTCTTAACGAGAGGCTTATTTGGTCTCGTGGGCTCTGCTGGTTTTTTCACTTCCTTTTCACTTGCTGGCTTTGCCGGTCTACTCTCTTCAACCTCCATGATAATCTCCGATGGTACAGTTGCATTTTCCTTTGTTTTTGGAGGCGATGGTACTTGATTAATTATCTCTTCCCTAGCTATCTTCATTTGCTCCGGAGGCTTGTTTTGAGCATGGAAAGGAAGTTCTTGCACTCTATACAAGGACAACCCATCAACATTTTCTTTCATAGTGATCAAGCAATCCTTCGATCGAGCCCACCAAACAGAAGAAGAGATTGTTTGAAAGATACCATCCCTGGAAACCCTTGATCCAATACAATTATTATTCCCCATATTCAGTTCTCTATCATATAATAAGACCCCACTTCTTTGTTCTCTAAAAGGCCGAGTGATTTTGAAGGGAACACAATCAAATTAAAACCTTCACCGATCAGAAGAGTTTGACACTACGCTTTGATTCCTCAACTCCCTCTTACTCTAATGTATGCAAACACAGAATTCTGTAACTGGAAATTATTAATTGTGTGCTCCAAAACTGACATTCGCATTCACACACAAGAGTCAACCCAAAAAAACTATCAGAGCCCCCCTCACAAATGCACTCAACCCTGCAATCTGGATAATATTATCCATATAGAGGACAGATTCTAGGATTCCACGTCCAGTGATTGAATAATATTGCGTAAAAAAAGAATAAAATAATTAGGGTCATGAAAGCAAACCATTAAAAAAAAAAAACGAGAGAGACCAGGGGAGGAGAAATTGAAGAACAAGACAGAATCTATGCGCGGGTGTTGACAGATTGTTTTTACCAGGTCTCATCGAGCTTTGAGAAGGATGTTTGAGCTGACAGAGATTAAATGGTATGCAGTACGTACGTTGTTTAGAGTCTTTTCCTTCCATTGTGTCACAGAAAAGGGCAGGAAGGTGGAAAAGAAAGACCGTTTATTCTGCTGGAAACTTTCAAAATTTGCGTCCTGAGTATAAAATATCGCGTTTAATGCATTAGTCTCTAGTGTATTTGGTATCGTGATAATTAATGTATTTATTATTTTATAAAAAATATTTTTATTTGAAATTGATTTAATATTTATATATATTTAATTAAAACTATAGTTGAAATAAAAAGTAATTTAATGTATTTAGTTAATAATATTTTTGAAATTGAGGTTATAAAATAATTTTAAAAAATATATATTAATATTGATGGTAATAATTTTAAAAAATATATATTAATATTGATTTTTTTTTAATTTAAATATTATATATTTAATTATTGTTATGACATCATGAAATAAATCATACTTTATATAAAATAATTTTTATTGTTCCATTAAACTATTTACAATTCCATCACGTATGAAATACATCATATAAGGACTTCAGTTTTTTTGGTTTCTTAAGCGTGGAACAATATCAGGTAAAATATAATCAGGAATAAAATTGGGATTGCGATTAAATTATGTAAATGTTACGTTATCAAGCGATCTCTGTCTAATTTATGTAATGTCATTAAATAATGTTAAACACTAGTTTTTCAAATAAAACACAATTAAAAAATAAAAAATAATTTTTATTTTACTGGGTCAAACTTGGTTCAATGTATTTTAGATTTTGAACCGAAACTGATCTTGTCGGAACCTGTCCAACTAGCTACACTGTTCACGCTAATTAAATTTAGCATGAACAGTGTACAAGAAAAAGCATTTTGTAGGATCTATATACAATAAACTATGTATTTTCTTTATCAAACAGGTTACATCTATATTTTAAACAAAAATACAGATGAAATCTCATTACCAATCGTACTCATAATATACAGTATAGTTTGAACTTTGAATTTTGAGATGGTGGGTCCATTCGGAAATTGATGGTTGAGATTGAAATGTTTCTAAATTCTCCTTTTATTTTATTTATTTTTGGAAATTTGTCTAAGGGTGTTCAACTTCTTGGAAAATCTGGTGAAAGTGCTTCTTGTTTTTGTAGAAGGGCCTGTGCAGCTGGGCAGTCTGGATCTGAGTGAGGCTGGGATTGTCGCAGGCCGGCAGCCGGCATGTGCCGGTAGTATTCTGCTGATGCCACATATTTTATTTATCTGTGTTGACTATTGACCAGTTTAACCAAGTAAATCTAATATTGACAAAAATTATATTTACTTAGTCCAAAACCTGTCATGATAGACGGCTTGATTATGGTTGAGAAAATAAGATGAAAGGACAAACAATGCATCCCATCATGTTACTTAATGCGTAAGTTTGGTTTGTAGCTTGACTTATCGGGTCAGTCTTCCCATCATTAATAAGCAGAAGAAGAGGTGATTTAAAAGATGCTTCGTGAATTATTATTTTTATTTAAATTTTGTTTAAAAATAATTTTTTTTTCATGTGCCTTATTGTTTTTTATGTTTTTATTAAAAATAAAAAAAATATTATTTTAATTTATATTTTTAAAAATTAGTCGCTGAAACACTTTTATAAAACCATGTATCACTTCTCTCAAATTTTGAATTTTTTTGTTAAAAAATATATTTTTATATTGTTTTAATATGGTAGTATCAAAAATAATTTTTATAAAATAATAAAATAAAATTTTAATGTATTTTTTATATAAATGCTATCACAATTCCAAGTATATTTTTATATATACACACACAAAAAGGAGAAGGAGGAGGATGATCAATCCAGGACTTTACAGCATCCGCATTAGTTTTTCTCATGTGGAGGCTTTGACCTCTCGACCTGTTTTTGGATGTAATCTTAGGAGGATGCACATAAATAACGAAAAATATTTTTTATTAATTAATAATGAATAGAAACATAAAGTAAATGATTAAAAAATTAAATTAAATTACCAATACTGTCATTGAATCTGTTCAATAAAATAAAATAAAAATTCATTACATATAACATTACTCACGTAGAAATGGTCTTGGACTCAATATGTGCTCCAAATATTTATTATCCACATCATCATCATCAATGAAGCTAATAGATTTTTGCTTTGTTTCCTTTGAGCCTAGAATTTAAGCATTGTGATAATAATGGTTAATTTTGAAGTATATTTTTTTGTTAAAATAATATATTTTAATTTTTTTTATATCAGTATATCAAAATAATTTAAAAAATAAAAATAAAAATTTAATTTTTTTAAAAATATAGCCACAGGGACAAATAAAAAGCTTTGACTAAAACTTCAGGACCTGTAGAATTAGTCAAGGTACGCGCAAATTAGCCTGGACATCCACGTTAATAAAAAAGCTTTGACTAAAACTTTAGGACCCGTAGAATTAGTCGAGATACGCACAAACTGACCTGAATATTTATATTAATAAAAATAAATAAATAAATAAAAAGCTTTGACTAAACGTTATTTCTTCAGTTCAACCATCACTAAATTGAAAGACGCCGGTCAAAATCTATGATCAAATTTTACTCCTAACTTGATGTGATATTCCTCCATTGCTCAGCAATAAATCGATGCTTAGGAATTACCGAATTAGCATCTCCTAAACAGTCATTGCAATCAAATGATCAGCAAATATTCTATGAAGAAACACATGCAAACAAAGAAAAACTGCAAATTAATTGATTATTACTGGCTCAAGGAAGCAGGATTATGCTGTCTCATGGAAAAATGGATAAAAATCTGACGGCAGATATATATTCTATTTGTTTTTATATTTTAAAAGTATTTTTTAATATTTTTTATATTTTAAATTAAGTTTTGTTGGTATTTTTAAATTATTTTAAATATATTAATATTAAAAATAAATTTTTAAAAAATATTATTTTAATATATTTTTCAAACAAAAACAAGTTTCAAAATCAATGTACATAAAATCAAGGGAAAAGGAGGTTGTGTACTTTCATAAATCTCATGTGTGAACAAAACCATATTCCCAAAGCGAAGCATGAAGACCAAGCGAACATAACCTTTTCAGTGGAATGCTGCCGTAAGATGGAAAATATAAAAACAATAAAGATATAAATATATTTAGTTGAAGAAATAAAGATAAAAATATAAAAATAAATTTATCTTTATAATTTTTTAAGTGCATTTTTATATTTTCATGACGTACATAGTGGATATATTTTTAAAATAATATTTTTTATTTTTAAAATATCATTGTAAAAAATCCTTAATTCTAAAATTATCTAGCTAAAACAAGTAATAATAAAAATAATTATTATCATAATTTTAAAATTTAACTTAGGAAATGGATCCAAAACAAGTCTTGAGTTACAGGTCCGACTGACCATTGAACAAGGTCAAAGTAAGGATAAAAATAGTAATTATCATAGTTTTAAACCCCGATTTGAAAGTTAACCCACGGAACAAGACCTGAGTCACAGATAAAAATGATCGATATATAGATAAAAATAATTATTATCATATTTTTATAACTCGACTTGAAAGTCAACTCGAAACAAGACTCGGGTGAAAGCATTTATTCCAAAATTTATCTCCTCCCTTGCTACTCTTGTATATTAGTTATTCACTGCCCCAGTGACTGCTCCATCTGCATCACCACCCATGTCTTATACCATAAAGCATCCCTGAACCTAAAGCCACCGCTTAACCTGAAACCTTAGATGGATAGCTGCCCAGATGTATGAGCATTTCGTATAATTCATGTGTCTTGGAGGAGACACACTGAACAGTTCCTAATGCCAGAAAAACAGGGACAGGAGCAAATCCACATTTTCATATAGGAACTATAATTCTATCGTCCTCCACAAAACTAAAACCATTTTTCACGTCTTATAATTGTTCAGATATACTCGGAAATGAGTGAGTTCAAGGCAAGGCCTTTCCTCCCATTGCATGACCAAAAGTGACCATTAATGCTCTACCATGAAGCTAATCCTTCTTCACCACCAATTTCCCAGAATTTATTCCTTAAACACCACCGTTGTTTATTCTATGGGAAAAGAAGCTATTGGTTGGAAATTGAAGCCTTTTATTTGAAGCTAATGACATCCTAGACTTCGGGTATCTATAATAAACTCTTTTAAAATAAGAGGGGGGGGGGGGGGGGGAATTCCTCTCCATCAACTGTAACAGCATAAATGAGGAAATGGCCACTCCATCTTCACAATCAATCCTTAAAAAGTTAAATCGATCATCACCATTTCTTTTTCTCAGGAACCAAACAGAAACCAAAATATAAATAATAAAAATCTGCAATAACTTACTTTCAGAGGCAGTCACGATGGACCTCTTCGGTCTTCCTTCACTGTGACCTGATCACCACCGTCCTCGTGGAACAAACCTCACCAGAAGAAGAAAATGTAAAACATTGCTATGAACACAAGAGAAGAGAGAATCAGATTTATTATGTTAAGAAAATTTACGTCTACTGGTTAAAGCCCACTTCTTTTGCAATACAGTTTGAGCTAAACTTTGCTTGCCTTCTCTGTTTAGCCCAAAGAAAACAGTTCTAAAATTAACATTACTGGGAACAATCCCGTTATCCACCATATCTGACAGAAGCTGAAGGGCTTCTTCAGATTTTCCTGCCCTACATAGACAGCTAAGAAACATTGAATAAGTCTTAAAATCAGGCGCAGGCCCTTTCGTTTTGAGAGAATGGAAGACGTTCCAAGCTTCAATGACATTTTCCGTGTCCATGTAACCGCGAATCAATGCCGAATATGTAACTATTGTTGGCTCACAACCCTCCTGTTTCATGCTTTCGAAAATTTCCAACGCTTTTGATGCCTGCTTTTCCCTGAAGAAATGAACTATCAAGGATGTGTAAACATGGACGGTTGGATTAATGCCTACCTGCTTCATAGAGTCCACCTTAGCTAAAGCCTCTTCTAGTCGTCCCTTCTGTAATAGGCCATGAACAAGGCTTGCATGAGTATACCGATCCAACGTAGTTTTCTCGGTGCTAACCTGGTCTAGTAATGATAAAGCTTCTTCTAACATTCCTGCTCGACAAAGCGCTCTAATGAACAAGGAGTAACTAGCAGGAACTGTAAAACCAGCTTTACAAAGAGAGTCTACGGATTTTCTGGCTTCCAACAATTTGCCAACTTCACATAAACAGCAGAGGTACGTTTCAACCAGCTCTTTGTCAGGGACATGTCCAGCACGAATCATCTCCCGGAATAATTTAATGGCTTCATCAACCTTTCTTCCTTTTCTTCCACAAAGACAAATTATCAAGTACTTGTAAGTGCTGTCATTTGGATTACAACCGCTAGCTTTCATCTCACCAAATATCTTAAGAGCAATCTCTGTTAGACCTGTTCGACCATATTGCATTATCATGATTGCCCATGTATCTGGTGGTATTAAGAAGCCCTTTCTCCTCATTTCATAAAAGAGGCTTCTCATGTGCTTGAAATCTTTCCCACGACCTGAAACTTTCATTGCCATGTTGTACGTTTCTGTAGTTTGGCGAAAACCATTTTGCTTTCCTACCCACGCAAAGAAATGCAATGCAGCATTTCCATGCATACCACAATTGCGTAAGGTCTCGGCAACAAGTTCTGGTGTGAACTGAATGGTGCATTTCTCCAGGGCATCTTGAATGATGGGCCAATCCTCCAAGGATGATAATATCCTCAGAACTTCTTGCAAGTCCTGCTCATCGTAAGCCTTTGAAAGCGGCTTCACCAAGTTCCAATCCACCCTTCCTTGCACTGATTCATTACAGTTCGAGTCAACATGGAGCTCCTCTTCCCTGGACAAATCATTTCTAGATACCTCATCATTTAGCGAAGGAAGTCTGCAGATTCTATGCATCTGCTTTACTTTTCTAATGTTGTCCATCTCTCCCTTTCTCTCCATACAAGATATAACCCAGTCAAATATTTCATCACAAATAAACATCTTGGAAGCCTGCATTTTCCCCAAAACCTTGATAATTTCATCTGTTCTCAAAACTTTGCAAAGCTCCTTGATAAATATTGAATAAGATTTCCAAGTCGGCTTGATTCCCTTATCCTCCATAGTCTCAAACACTTCCCATGCTTCAGATATATGGTCTTGGCGAACATGACCTGCAACAATGGCCATAACTGCCACACTGTCTATCTCAACTCCTCTTTCCAGCATCTCATCATACAGCTCGCAGCCTTTCTGATACTCATTTGATCTGAAGAGGTGTTGCATTAGCTCTGTATAGGTAGAAGCAGTAGGCAAATGTCCAAACTCTTTCATGCTCTGGAACAGATCGAGTGCCTTAGAAAGTTCATTTCTCCTCAAGTACCCATTGATGATGATCCCATAAACCTTCCCATCAACAAAATCTTTTCTCTTCATAATTTCAACAATTTCTAGAGCATCTGCAATCCTATTAGCCCTGCTTAGTCCTTTCACCAAGGTCTCGGAAAATTCATAATCAAGCTGTATTTCTTTATTCTTGAGATCACGAATCAATTCTAAAGCTTCTCTAATTCTCCCAGCCACGCAATAGCTCTTCAGGACACAAACATGAACATCATGCTCCGGAATCTGAGAGACCCTAATCATGTCATCAGCCACCGATTGAACAGCACTAACATCTCCTGACTTTGCCAAGCAATTCAATAACATCTTGTACAAACTTAAGTTAGGTTCCATTCCCCTTTGCACCATTTCCTTGTAAATTTCCAAAGCGATTTCACCTTTTCCTGCATCACAAAGTGAATGCAACGTCACTTCATAAACTTCTACATCAGGTTCACACCCAGACTTTCTCATCTTCTCAAGGACCAACAAGGCTTTGCCTATCAACTTTGCCTTCCCATACTGTCGAATAAGAATAGTCCAAGTCTTAATATCCCTTTCGCAAGAGTACTTCTCCATGTCCTCCAGTAAAACATCCACCACCGAGAACTCTCTGGCTTCCCCAGCTGTATACAGCATGGTGTTATAAGTCTTCGTTGTATGACAAAACCCATCTTTCGTCTTCACCCAATTAAAGAATCTATAAGCTAAATGTGGCACTTTATAGCACCTCTTCAATACTTTCTCAACAATCTCTGGTTCTAACTGAAACCCCACTTTATCTAGCCTTTCCTCCATTGAAGCTGTGCAATTTTCTGCACGAACAATGCCAGTAATCTCATGAACTACAGCACTAAGGTCAGTTTCATTCAAAGCTCCCACCTTTATATCTCCGAAAGCCAACAAAGACCCCTCCTTTTGCAACCCATTATTCAGTTCAGCATTTCCACAAACACCTTCTTCGCGATACTTGAATTCTCCACTTATCTCGTTATCTCCCACATGGGTTTCTCTTGGTATAAAAAACCCATAAGGAGTTCTATCTGGGATCACAACATCAGCACCCAAGATCTCAGTTATCTCTTTAAAGAGTGAATTAATGGTTTTAGTTTCTGCATGGCCTTTCAATTGGGGTTCTTGAGTTTTCTTCGAATGGGAGGGTTTAGATGATTTAGAGAGGCTGGAAAAATGAAAAATTTGGTATGCGGAGAGCTGGGAATTAAGAGGTTTATAGCTTAAGGACTGGAGTTTGAATGTCTGCCTCATTGCTTTAAGACATTTATTAGCTACTTTGATAAGTAAAAACTGAGCTTCAGTTCAGCAGAGAATGGTGCTTCTTTATACAAATGTTAGCAATCACACCAGGAATTTGAAGATTGTATGAGGAGTTATTATTAGTAGTTAAAAAAAAAAAAAAAACAAATACCATGTAAGAATAAAATTTGAATAAAATCATTATGCATAACATATTAATACAAATTTAAGCCTCCACTAAAATTTATCATAATTACATAGCTTTTACAAATTCTTGTTCTTAAGACTTTCTTTTTAATATATGTTAGGTAATATTAAAAAACATAGACACAAATAAACATTCTATTCATATTTTAATTAAAAAAAACTCCTTTTTATATTAATAAGAATTTTCAAAAGGTATAAATCATTTTGTTTAAAAGAATCAAAGATAAAATAAGAAAACATCCAAGAATCCCTTATAAGAAAATAATAACAAAGGTCCGATTTAATAATTTATTGAATTTTGATGTAATTTTATTTATTTTTTTTTATATTTTAGTCATATGTGTGGTAGATATAGATTTAAAAATAAAGGCACAAAATTTTTTTTTATAAATGTTTTATTTTAAAAAGCTTTTTTTTATATAATTTTTAGTAGTGATTGTAAAACAGAATAACAAAACTGTTATGATTTTTTTTATTATTTAAAGATGTAAAAATAATATAAAAGATAACAAAATATATAATCAAGGATCTAATTTAATAAATTTTGATGTACTTTTATTATTTTTTTAGATTTTAATTATTATCTTGTGGAACTATTTGTTTTTATCATTTTTAGAGTTTTAATAGTTAAAATAAAGTTTCAATAAGGTACTATATAGATGGAGGTTGAAAGGTGATTTAAAAATATTATTGAGAAAATTGTTCTCATCCTTTTAAGGTTTAAGCAATGTAATACTTTTTCTCTATCTCTTAAAACATTACAATTTATACTCTTATAGTCAAAGCCAATTTAAAAATTTGTTGAAAATATAAAAGTCCTATTTTAGTAACAGTCCTATAAACAATTCTCTCTTTTCAACCAAAATATCTAAAATGTGAAACATTTTTGGAAAAAAAATCAATAAAATATCATGTAAAAATAAAATTTGAATAATATCATTTATATAAAACACAAATACATAACATACAAATATGAATACAAATTTGAAATTTCCAAAAAGATAGGATTGAAAAATAGGTTTTTAAACCAAAAAATTGAAGCCTTGTTTTTCCAATGACCAAAAAAACAAATAATGCGTTGTCTGTCTTCTTTAAAAAAAAAAAAAAAAAGGAATGAATGATTTTAAAAATTAAAAATAATAACGACATACCCGGGCAAGTGGGCTGGGATTGGAAGGTCCCTCATGCCTAAGCTATTTTTTAAAATGAATGGGCTCTTGAGCCTTGACTCCTTTTGAGTTTTTTTATTTTTTTGTTATTTTATATTTGGGTTAAAGGGATTGATAAAAAAAAAATATTGAATCTAATTAAATCCATGAACCAAGTTATAGGTTTAATTGGCTTAATTCGCAGTATCCAAACTATTATTTTTATTTTTTATTTTAATGTTTTTACCACTCCTCATTTTAAAAAAAATACAATTTCATCATTTGCTATCAATTAGGTACTTTACTATTCAGCAACATGTTTTTATCATGGTTTTTTTTACCTTTTAAAAAAAATATTTGATACAAAAAATTAACAATTGATTTATTTTCTTATAATTAAATATATATATATATATATATATATATATATATATAACATGTTTAATTTGCGTCACAAGTTGGCTTTGTTAACTCAAATTCATCTGATTGTATTTTATTAAGTAAATATTACTTTTTTTACTAATTTTATTCCTTCATCATTAAGTTAATTCACGATTGAACTTTTCAATTTATTTCTTTCAAAGATTATCCCCACAAATTTAACATGTAACTTGTCAACCCATATTAACCTAAAGAGTTCAAATATCTTTGATTTCATAGTTAAAATCTATTTTTTAAAAAAACACATCACCAATAATTGAATATCTTCTTTTGCTCTTTAATTTTTTTTTGCTTCAACATATAATGTGAGTCAATAAACTAATCCAACCCTACAACATAGCAAGGGTGGTGGAGCTAGTGATTTCTTACAAAAACAATAAGATCTTTCAACGTTTGGATATAGTATGAAAAATGAGTTAAGATAATAATATTTCAAGTTATGAACCTTCAAATACGATAGAAATTTTGAATTAGCAAAGCTTAATAACTATCTCATTGTTTAGCTGGCTTTTTTTTCTTTTCTTTATTAGCGACTTTCACCCAAAAGAAACCAAATTAGACAAAAAGAAAGAAAAAAAAAAAAAACAGGTGCAGGTTCATGCCCCAACAAAGCATGAACCGATGGGTTATAACTAAGCCAAGATAAGTCTTGGCTTCAGATTTCTCCATTTGTCTGACTTAACACGATACCTAGCTGTCTCCACTAGGTCTGCCACCAAAATTCTGCCTGGTCAAAAAAGAAAAACAATGAGAAACAAACAGAAAATTATCTAATCACAGCTTTTGATGTTAATATGAAGGAGAAAAGAAACACCGCATTAATCATTCCCACGAGAAAGCAAACATCACCAGAATAATCTCTGGAATAGAATGGGTGGTGATTGCTTGCAGTTTAACGACAAAGATACTGGCAACCAAGTTAACCATCCAAACTTGGTGGCTTCGCTAAGTTTTTCTTATTTAGAAATATATTAAAATAATATTTTTCAAAAAAAATTATTTTTGACTCCATCACATCGAACCAAACTAATATAAAAATACTATAAATAATTTAATTTGAAGTAAAGAAAAAAATAAAAATATTTTATTATTTTTTAAACGAAAGTGTTAGAGAAAAACCAACTGAGAGAATTGGGCGTGAATCATGATAGAAAACTTCCAAAGTTGGCAACATAATTGGTGGAAATAGGAACAGAAAAATTCAATCGCAAGTCACTTATTAAAATGGAATCTCAGATGAATTGATCCAGAAGAAATACACTACAGTTACAGTTGTTTTCCTAACAAATGAAGGATACATACCTACAAATTTCGTTGAAGATGATAATCCAAAGAATTGGAATCAAGCGTTGTTGACCCTAAAATGACATGCTGAACTGCCAAAAATGACACAAAATCAAGAGCATGATGACATAAGGACTGGTCAAAGATGTTCTATATATTCAACATAAAAAAGCATGGCTGACGTTCAATTTAAGATTAATAAGAAATAAAAAATTTCACCTTTTCCCCCTTCTTTCCTTTTCCACAACGTAAATTCCAAAACTCATGGGTAAGGATCACAAGCCAACTTTCGAAGAATATCCATTCCCATTCTATACCTTACACTGCTAGAGTTAACATAACTATTTAACAGACTGAATTAGAAATTAAAGGTTTGTTAAGATTTGCAATGTTGTGGATAATTATAAAGAAACAAAGAGGAAGTTGCAGTCTTTTGATCATTTGTGATTCCTACAAAACCATTGAGGATGTCCTAACAGTAAGTCGCAAGAAGAAAACATTTATTTTCTTTGTTTTTTTTTTTTTTCCTGTGTCACATAAAGGTAAAGCCCGTTTTTCAGATTCCATACTAGAATTTGAAAATATATTGGACATCCCAGAAATAGCCCAGTGCACCCAATTAACAAAAGTTAAGATATTCACCCCAAAAGTCATTAGGCAAGTTATGGTAAAGAAAATTTCGCTGTATGGACACTAAAAACATTCTTTTGCTTGATGTACTCTGAGGAACTCCTTTTTTATCATCCACAGACCTAAAACTCTCTTTTGCTTGTAATTAAATGTCACCCAAAAAGAAATACTTTGAGGAAAGTACCTTTTTCTAAAGCCTCTTCACAATTTCTTCATTTACACGGTCATAATAAGTCATTCTCCGGATGCAATTTTTAGCTTCTTCAAATTTATGGCCACGGAATGCACTTGCAAAGGAATTAGACCAGTTTTGTAATTTCTCTTGCATCTGCATAAACAATTTGAAATTGTAAATATAACATAAACAAGATATAGACATACTTTGGAAAATTACAGAAAAATGAAGCCAGTCAGCCTGTGTCTCAGCATATGAGGCCCAATATAGCAATCTAAAAGAACTATTTTGAATTTACAATGAAACTCGTCACCACCTTCCAAATTCTCATAAAATTTTCCAAAAAAGTCATACCGAAGACTGGATCTCCTTTAAAGCCTGATAGTCAGGTGCCTCTTCAACTGCTTCCCTGATTTCCATAATCTGCAGTGTCAGAAATTAGAGTAACAAAAGATCCAAGTTCAAAGACATAGATCATCTGCTTAGGAGCTTGCATGCAGTAATCTACCCAAGAAATCTATGCCAGGAATGAAATACAGAACAAAAACAAGAAGCTCTTATAAATTACCTCAGCTAGCAGCTCCGGTTCTGACACTGTTTCTTCTTCATTAACATTTACACCTTCAAGTTTCAGCTGTAAGAAAGAAAGTATATAATTTTATGAATGTTTAGGAACAGGATAATTTATACAATGAAATACATGAAGGAGGAAAACAGGCATTCATCGATTGCGTAATGAAGAAATATTACCCTGAAATACTTAGAATCACATTGTCCAAAAACTTGATGACACCAAACTATTAACAAATTTTAAACATGTCCATATTATTTTTCTTGTGTAATAGCATGATTGTTTAGCATATGCATCCTCTGGCCCCATGCCTTCTGTTATCCATCAACTATTTTATACCAAAACAACCAAAAAGATCTAAACACATCTAATTAACAACGCCCTTGATTTTTCTTATGATAGTCAATTGATCAAATGAACCATGAACTACCGTATCATAAACTCTACAAAAAAGTTAAAACTCCAAGCAATTTAAGCACTCCAAGTTGTACAAATAAGGACTTATCAAAAAGGTTCTTAAATATTCAACTGACATGAATCAATGAGAAAATCGGCATTCTTAGTTCAAACCTGGAAACCCCTTATACTGTTATTACCAAAAAGGCCATAAATGCCGGTAAAATAGCACAAATAAAAATGCTTCAATTTATGCCGGGATGATATCTAAATGCATACAATGTATATTGCCCTTGACAAGGCATTGTTCAGCGTCCGGTAAGCATCAATCACCCTAGCTGATTGTTCTGCAGCAAACTCTCTCTCTTTCTGAAAAAGCAAAAACAAATGAACAATTGAAACCCAAAGCTAAAAAATACAAAAGGAAAAAAGAGTACCTTCTATTAAAAAAAAAAATTAAACAGACTAACCTCAGGTTTTGAATGAACTAAATCAGGATGCAATTTTTTCTGCCAATTTTTATACTTCACCTCCAAATTATGATCCTCCTCTATTTCATACTTGTTTTCCCTGTAATATTAAAACCCCCACTCAAAAGAATAAAACCTTGCCAATAAAATACAAAACCCAAATCCAAAATTAACTTTAAAAGCAGGAAAAAAAAATTAACAGGGTGTACTTTACAGGCCAAATATTTGGAAGTAATCAACAGAGTGATCAACAGGCTGGATAGTTGTACAAGACTCGCAGACCAAAAACGGTGCGTTTTGAGGCTCGGCATTACAGTTCCAGCATCTGAGGTTGGTTTTCTCGGAAGATTGGGCGGAGCAGAAACTTTTCCCTGAAAAAGGGAGAAAGTGGGAGGAAAACCCACTTGATGATGAAGTCTGGATTTTTTTGTTGTTGTTGTTGTAGGAAATGAAAGGAAAGGGAGAGTGAGGTTGTGAATTGGAGAGATGCTGTTGTTGGTTCTGTAAGAAGCCAAATGTCGTTGAAGAGATGGTTCTGGTCTGGAGGAGACGATCGGAGAGAGGACTCCATAGCTTCTTCTTTGCTTTCAACATTTGTTTTGTTTTGTTGTGATTTTGTTGAATGGGTGAAGCAAAGGTTAAGAGAGAGTCTAGTATTCTTTATTTTTTTAAGGTTTTATTTTTTATTTAAAAATATATTAAAATATTATTTTTATATTTTTTAAAAAAAAATTATTTTTTATATAGCACATTAAAATATTCAAAATTATATAAAAAAAATAATTTTTAATAAATATTTTTAATAAAAAAAATACAATTTCAACTGAGCATCAAACACAAGCTAATAAATTAACAGCATTCATAATAAATAATAATAATAATAAAAAAAAATATTTCACTATACACACAATTCGTTTTGCTTTTTAAAAAAAAAAACTAATATACCTGGTGTCGGAGATATTTTAATTTTTTTATACATCCCATTAGTTATTAAAAAAATAATTAGAAGTATAGGTATCATTTTAATTTTTAACACTTAAAATGACTTGCTTACTTTTCAAGTTAAAATTGACTTAAAAAAGTATTTTTATCTTTTTATTTTTAAAATACAATAAAATTAACAAATTTATGTTAAGAGTATTATATATATATGTAGGCGTGCACGTCTTTTAATAAACACTTTTTCATAAATATGAGATTCTTTAAAAATATTTTAATTTTTCAACACACTTTAAACGATACATATAACACCTCTTGATAGCATAAAATATCATTTTACCATGTTACTGGAACAGTTGGTTAGGTGCATGTCAATGGCGGCATCATAGTTTGTCATTAGTCGGCTTTTTTTTACTTTTCTCTCTCCTCCTTCTAAAATTACAAGTTTATCATCTTTATTGTTAATGTTTTAATTTTGGTTTTTTTTTTTTTATTTTTAATTTTTTTTTTAGTCTTTTTGTAAAAAAATTACTTGTTTTCAATTTAAGTCTTCAATTCTAATTTGTCATATGTTTTATTTTCTAATTTGGTTCTTATTCTTTTAATTTCTATTTTTTTCTTAGCACTTTGTAAAAACTTTATTGGTTTTCAATTTTATCCTTCAATCCAAGTTTATGATGCATTATTTTTTTCAATTTGATCCTCATTTTTTTATTTTTTTTTCTTTTTATTAAAGTTATTTTTATTTTTAATTTAACCCTCCAATAAAAAATTTAAAGTTATCCTCTAATTTGCCTTTTGTTTTGTTTTTTACCCTAATTTTTTTAATTGCTATTTTTTATTTTAGAATTTTTATGTAATTGATTTTATCATTCAACGTTGAATTTGATAAGAGGATTGAAGTTCATATTTTTTTCATGTATGTTACTTCTGTTCTAATAACTTGACTCACAGGTTTGTATAGTTAATGCAAGTTGATATCTTTTTTTTATGCTTATTTTCCTTTTCAATTCCATAGTTTAACATTAGTTTTTTTCAAAAAAAAAAAAAAAGACTTTGTATTGTTCTTTAATTTTTTTCTTTAGGATTATCCTAATCTCATAACTTAAACCATGAGTTTTGCGAGTTGGTACGTCCTTTATTACCCAGGTTATATGTCTATCACTATATTTCAGGTTCACTCGAGAATTTTTTTTTTTTTTTTTTTGTCTACTTCTCATCCAATTCAATACTTCTAAGGGTTTGTTTTTCAAATTATCATAATTTTTTAAAAAATATCAATTTATTATAGTTATTTTTTTATCATTTAATTAAAATAAAATCAATTTATTAAATCCGGTATAATCCAAGGTCAAGCCCAGCACTCTAATTTGTAACTTGAATCATGCAACAAAAGATGATTCTGTGACACCCAATGACAAGATTTGACTCACTTTACTGCTAACTTGACCATTTTTTCTTTCCCAAACACCAAATTCCCATCAATTTCTACAAATTATTGGCACAACTTATTCATAAATATTTGCTAAAAACAATAAAGGAAAGAAAAACTCACTATTGATACGTCTTTGAAAAATAAGAAACAATGATACATTGGTACATATATCATCAGTACAAGGTGATACAAATCCACTCTCATAGTTTAGCTGTGAATACAACAAATGTATCGAGCTGATCACTAAATCTTCGACCTCTTTGGTTATCTCAATTCTTATCTCACTGTAACATCTACTCATATCTGGAACCAAAGCAACAGTATCTATAATTTGTTTGCCGAGTAAGTTTCTTCCCTTCAATGACAACATTTTCATGGGTGCCATTTACCTCAAGGCTCGTTTGCTTGTCGCCTTGCGTGGTTAGGTCCATAGCTGGTACCTCTGTTGTTTCATCTTTCCCATTTTCAGAAGAATATAAAGCAACATGGTTAGTTTCACTAGGAATTGAAAGGTATTGATCTGGTGATGCAGGCGTTATCTTGTTATGGCTTGTTTCCCTTGAACCTGCACGCCTGTAAAGCGAAGATCGAACCAGCAATGTCATTATCCTAGAGCAGTTGAAGTAATAATTTATCATTTCCATTAGATTCATTAATTAATATGTTTTGGACAGCAGTACGCAGGCATGAGTACCTGATTTCACGGTTGCTGAAGCTATTCCTGGATGAACTCCTCCCAACACGTTTTCCTTTATTGGATGCTTCAACAGAGACCTCAGCAGCATTTGAACGGCCTCCACTGTGTTGTAAATGAGTTGGATCATTTTCTGCATCCTTTTCAAGGTTTTTATTTTCTTCATTTGTTTTTCTAGAGAAAGACCTGGTAAGAGAATTACCGTATTCCCGGACCATAGAAATGGCCTTCTCTAGAGTTTCTAAAGCTCTCCCTACATCAGAACTGATACGTATATTCCTTGTAGAGTTTCCAGGACTCTTTAGGGAAATATTATTGCTTGAAGTTTGACCTATAACTCTGCAATCCCTCATTAATCGTCTGCTATCTTCACTTTCTTCTTCCTCAATCTCAATAAAAGTTTTCCTACCTGTAGCCAGTGCAATGTTTCGCCCACTTTCATTTCCATTGTCATTGCAATGAACTCTCTGCTCCATCCCTCGCATTCCATCGTTCAAGTGTCTGCTTTCTGGATTCTTTTCTTCCTTGATACCACCAAAGGATTTATTGTCCATAACTAGTGCATTGTCTGGAAAAGCTTCGCTTGCACCATCATCTCCATGAATATTCAGTTCCATAACTCCCAAGCTTTCATCCTTCAAGTGTCTGCTTTCTTGACTATTTTCTTCCTTGATCTCACCAAAGGATTTGTTTACCACAACTTGTGCATTTTCTGGAGAAGCTTCACTTGCATCATTGTCTCCAAGAATATTCAGTTCAACATCTCCCAAGTTTTCTTTTATATCTTCAGCAGAATGCTCTTGCTGTAGAAGGCAAGCATCTGCTTCAGGCTCTTTCCATTCCATGGCCTCATTTGCGTTTTCAGTAGAATAAAGAGCCTCGCGTATTCGAGCATACATTGGAGCTTCCAAAGCCTTACTGTAGTCTTCATCATGGTTAGACACAGAAGCCACTGCCTGTAATAATTTGCAAAATGGATGTCAGAGAAATATATTGCACAGAAACCACAAAAGTTAGAATGCAATGATGGTTCTTCATTCTTCATGCATGACCCTCCTGACATAGAAACTGGGTCTGAAACTTCTGTAGATCCTACTATAACCCTTAATTTTCCTGCCCCCTATCTTTATTACTCAGGCCAAAAGAGAGAAAATCCCAAGCCCAACTAGTCTATCACCTATTGAACCCAGATCCTCTACCTTTAAAAATTGTTGTGATTAATACTGCAGAGAGCGTATAAAGAGAGGGTATAAAGAGCCAAATGAATCGAATTCACTGTTGCATGCAGCAGGGTATACGGAAAATAAATAGAGAGAAATATATAACCTTCTGGTAGAGTCTGAAACCATTGCCAACGAGCTGCCTTGTGATGAAGTTCATGAGAGATGGAGGGACAAAATCCAGCTTCAAATCCATATTTGCAATTGTCCTGCAAAATCTAATGGTTTTCAAAAGCTCCACAACAAAGGAGCTCATGCAATGGGAAAGATCAAGCCTCAACTTGTCTACTTATGTAGCAGATGATAGATGGTAGAGCTGTACACAGGAATGATTACGTTTACATGAAATTCAATTAGAAGTTTTCCTCCTTTGAACCGTAGGACTTGTGCATGTGTCTTATATCAAAGAAGACTCACAATATAAATCGAACTAACTGTGACTCACCGAAAATAACTTCTTTCTGGGGTCACTTTTTGGATGGCGAAGCCACCCATCATATCAATCCTTACCACATCCTTTGCTTCAGGGATTCCATCTTTTGAAAATCCATGGGTATTTTTATCAATGCCCTCCAAATCCGAGATCTGAAAGCAACATAATCCAAGAATTTATCTTCCAATTTAGAATTAGGTATCCAAAACTTGGGTAAAAAAGAAATAGCAACTGATAAAATGATGAATTCAACCACTTCAAGCGAGTACCGTGCTTATGATAACAACAACAAGACCATCTTGGAGGTGTTCAAACAAAACATAGTGCACAACAGCCTCCCTAGCCGTCATCGGCCATGTAACCTTCACCCTTCCTTCCAAAATTTGAGGAAGAATCAGAATTTTATGTTGCAGAATACAAGCAAAAGGAATCAAACAAGTAATTTAAATAACTAGAGTAAATTATATAAACTAGTCCCTAGTCTTGATAAATGAATTAAATAGTCCCTCTTGTTTCAAAAACTAATTATTTAGTCCTTTCCGTGGAAAAAAAAAAGAATTTTGGAATAAAGTAGTATTGAATTAAGCGTGATCAACACGAATCAAATGACTAAATAATTAGTTTTTGAAACAAGGGGGGCTAATTAATTCATTTATCAAGACCAGAAGGGCTAATTTATAATTTACTCCACATAACCGCTACAGATTGTGGCGGGCAAACCTCACTAAAGATATCTGTTCACTGATCCTGATCTTTTGCAAGCATTCGCAAATGGTGATTTTAAAAGGTGGGAAACTATACTGGGGCCACCTGAGAACACGAAATCACCAGATTAAAGCAAACCTTGCAATATAAATCTTGATTTCAACCATTTAATTTTTAATCTCTTTTGTCAACTGTGCACCGTCCCTCAACTAAAACTGGAGAAATAAGAATAATCACATAAATCTAGAAGGACGTGCAGCCACATAAATCCTTGACATTTCTAGGGCAAGGCTGCCAGCAAAGATTGTTGTTCCCATAAGCCTAAAACTCCTCATCAATGCACTAATTGCTATCCGTCATGCATGACCATGGGTCGATATGTAGAAGGATGAGACAAATATGACAAGAGACAGCCTCTTATTTTGTGCTCATGAACAAAAATGTCAAACTTCCAAGGAAGAAATCCTAGTCTATGTGCTTATGTACATATTGTCTTTAAAGAAGTTGGAAGCAGGGCCAAAATGTGAAAGAATTTAAGCACAATGTCACTTACACAGATCCACCAACCTACACATTCTTGAGGAAATTCTCAGAACTGTCTCAAAAGTATAAAATGCAACTTAAGGAACTTTCAATGATGCATTTATAAAAGTTCACAATCAAAATTAACAGCTTCAACTCTCAAGTGATCTGATTTCCTTGGCATTACTGGATGTAAAATCAGCCCTCATAAGGAATAACTATAATTAGCAGTGTTAAAATGCAAATTTTTCAGCAATTGTGTTTTTTTCCCTAAAATAAAAGTAAAATGCAGTATTTTTATCAAGTTAAGATGCCGCAACAATATTGTCATTAAAGCTGGACAGAGGAATGAACTGAAGAGAGGTGTATAAATGTTGTTTCACAAAACAGAGTATCTCCGTAGACATTATATGTCACAAAGTGAAGAGAGATGCCAAGATAGAAGCAATCCTTACCATTTCCTGTAGAGTGTCGCCTCCCAAGAGACGCATAAACCTACAAGATATTATTTGCACTTGTCAAAAGAGTTTTCAATTTGTGCAGCTTCAAGATGTCTCAAATAATTGTCTGCTTTGTGCTAGTCTACGAGGATAAAGCTCAAAATTTATTAATATTTCACCTAAACTTACAAGTATCGACAGTTCCATCAACATAACCTTCGACAAGTAATGAATGAAAGGGAGTACCCTCAGGTCCTGGGCGATACATAACACGGAACTCTTCATGATCCTCTTTTATCTGTCAAGAGAAGTAAGCTTCAGCATATCAGTATTGAGACCATTTTTCTACATAGACACCAATTATATATATAATTCTGACTGTGTGAGAACTAAAGAACATATGAAAGAAACCTGAGAGGAGCAGAAACATCAAACTTGAACAGATAAAAAAAATGAAATCAGCTGATTTTCTTGCTTTTTTTTTCTGAAAGAAAACGTTCCTAGGAGTAAACAGAAAGAAAAGAAGCCAGAATGAATAGTTAGCTAAAAGGGCATACTTTCCATCCACCATGTGATGTCTCACTGGTTCTTGACACCTCATTTTCACTAACAGAAGCACTCCTCAACATGTCAAGAAAAGAGGATACATGTTTAGTTCTATTTTCTATTAAATTGTCGCTGCATCCTGCAAATTCAGAATCCAAAATTAGAGTCTTTGACAAATGCAGCTGATCATCACAATTAGCAGGTTACAAAAGATAAGAATCTAACAAAATCAACATCCCAGCAGTTTGAAAAGGAGAACAACAAATTCTGAGAAATACTAGCCTTCGGTTTCATCAAGCGAAGAGTGAACAAGTTGATTCCTGATAAGGGTTTTAAGTGCGTCAAGATTTGTCAGTTCAGGGGATGCCAGTGTCCGGTCCAGCCTCTCTCTGTATTGAGAGATCTTTCCACTCTTCCCCATCTTTGCATCTCCAAGAAAGAAAAAGGAACCCTCTTTAAAATTTCCAATTACTCACGTACTGGTATGTGATTATGCTATCATCTCCTGAATTCAACATTACAAAAAATGTTTAAACTTTGGTATAGACTTGTAGCAACAAAATATGCAGGAATGCCAAAGTCTCTAAAAATCATTTGCATGGATAAGCATATTATAATGAAAATTTACATATTTTGGTTCCAAAAGTACTTAACCAAAAGAAATCATAATATTAGCATCTCAAAACATTCCACACAAATAGTGATGAGTACTATTTTATGTATGGAAATGGTTTCTCACAGACAATTAATCAGGTTAGAAAAGAGAGCCTTTGTCTGGTAGTAATAACTCCTGAATACAATATGCAGATACATTTAATACAAGAGCATCAAAACAGATGCCTCAATAACACAACTTTACTAAAACTTAAAAAGACTCCAAAACTTGCCAACCAATTCCAAAATTATCCATAACAACTTGACAGCTCTGCGAACCAAAATATTAACACGTCTTAGCAAACAAAGCCAACGACCATCAAAGAAGTACAAACAAATTCATAAAAACTTGTCCAAAACAGAAAGAAAGAATAAAATAAAAGGAACCCAGACGAAGAAATCGTGAAAACTAACCAAACTTCAAGTAATCACGTGAAAGCTCTCTGAGAACAACCCAATTTTCCTTCAAGAACTCAGAGCACTACCCTGAATAAAAACAAGAACTGAAAATTCTTTTCTTTTTGTTGGATAAACAAAAGCACAGAACTCACAAAAGCAAAGTGCACATCTCAATATATATATATATATAATATATATATATATATATAGAACGTGGTGTGAGACAGATGCACCTGATACGGGTGCACCAAGACGGAGAAAGAAAAGAATATGAAACCATATGCGTTAGGACTTGACGAAACCAAGACACGCTGCAGAATCACAGAAACGAGAAAGAATGAAAAGAGAAAAGTCGCTCTTTTAAAAAACTTTGGTGCCTTGCGCTCTTTGCCCAAGTCTGGACCAATTTGAGGAGTCAGTATATTGTGGGAGCCACATGTAGGTATCTTCCAGGCTGAGGCTGCCGACGTGAATTGAAAATTAGTCCATTTGACAAAACTCACATTTTTTTATGAATGTGGTAAGTTAAATGAATTTACCTCGCGATTAGTCTAAAGTTGTGGGTATGTTTTTGCGGTTTTTTAAAACTGTTTTTTTAACTGAAAAAATATTCTGTTTTCTTTATATTTTTAACGTATTGATGTTAAATTTTTTTTTAAAAAAAAAATTATTTTAATATATTTTTAATTAAAAAATAAATTTACACAAATATTCTACACCGCATGATCAAATATACACTTCAAAAAATACAATTAGGCTCGGGGATCACAATTTAATTCAAATGGATTATAGTATACTGCTAAAATTATTGGGGTTCTTATTATGTTTTATTATTCATATAAACAGTAAACTGAATTAATATATTTGTTTCATCATTTTAATAACAGCTTTGTGTTGTTGCTCAGGTGGTTAGTATGCGAGTCAAAACCTAGAGGTCACATATTTAAGTGATGTTGGCAATAATATTTTCTTTCAAACAACTTATTAATCTATGTTTTTTTTTTTTCTTAAGAAAAATTAAAGGGTGCAAAGAAAAAAAAGCAAGGTTAAGCACACGGGCCTTCTAGTAGGGGCCAAACACACTTTTTTTTTCTTTGGTTTTTTTTTGGTGCCACTCAAAGAAAAATTATGAGTCACTTACTCTTTAATTTTGATATAGTTCTTAAATAGTATTATAAATTCTTATTTAAATTTTAATAATTTATTTTTTAATTATTATATATCTGATATGAAAATAATAATATTAATAATAAATTGTTCATGAAAACTCAATTCAAATCATTTTTTATTTTTTTATTTTTTAAATAACTTCTAAATATAATTTTATCAACGACAAATACTTTTATGATAAAATGAAAAAAAAAATGACTACTTCACTATTCATGTAAATAGTTAAATAGCTAGGGAAAAACCAATTTTTTTTAGTATGTTGTATAATTATTTCAAACTAATTTAAATGAGACGGATACTTTTAGATAGTTATATTGATGAATATAATATAAATATTGTTAAATTCAACTAAAAAACTCTATTCAAAATAAATACATACATTACACATACATATAAATGCTATGAATGCATGCGTGTGTGTATTATTGTATGTTGAATAGTAAGTTGTATTTAAATAATGAATATTCGAAACTCAATAAACATAGTATAAAAGTGAAGAATTTTTTAAAATAATAGTTTAATGTTTGGTATATATAAAAAACAAGTGTTGAAGATGAGAATTTAATGATAAAAGTATCCTTATCTCATTAGAATCATAAGTTGTGTTTTTTTCTTTTATCATAAAGTATTTGTCGTTGATCAAGGCTTCTCAAATGAGTTTAGTTAGGTGTGAAAATCAAGAAAAGAGAAATTATTAGCTATATAAAGAATTGTATTCCTCTTTTTCACAAAAATATGAGACCCATTATAAAAAATTATTCATGCACCCCACTATTATGTGAGAGAAAAGAGTACAATTCCCGTTGTAATGAATAATTCTCCATAAAAAAAAAATTTACAAAACCATATTTTACGTGAAATAAATAAATATAGTCAATGATATGGAGATAATTAATATATATATATATATATTCAGTTTTTCGATTTAATAAAATATGTTCATACATTGAATCAATTGGATGAATTTGATAACTTTTGTGATTTCAAAGTGATCGCTTCATGGATTTGAAAAAGAAAAGGCTAAAAAGCGAGTGCTTTGTTTGAAAATAACTAAGTAATTTTTTATTTTATTTTTGCCTAATTTAATTCGAGCTTGATTCGAAGAAAATATTTACTTTTGCAAAGGTAAAATCAAATCTAATATTCAAGTTTTAGCAAGAGATGACTTGACTGGATTTTTTTTTAATTTAATTTTGATATAGGTAAACGGATAAAAAATAATGGGATATGAAAAATACAATGTATAAAAGGCAAAGATTCCTAGATCACAAAATATATACTGTAATTTCTGGTAAAAAGCCATTTAATATAATTTGTTAATTGATAGTTTAATTTCAATTTAGTTGGCAAAATCACTTAACTTCCATACACTTGACAGACTAGCTTAAAATACATTCTTATGAAAGATACATTCTATTTATTTTATTTTAGTATTTTAAAAGTATTCTATGAAAGGTTTGGTTAGGTTGAATATAAATTGTCGCGATGCCTTAGGTGGTCTTGTAATTCACGAGATAACTTTATAAAAACATGGAGTTCATGAGAATCTTGAAAAGCACCCACCCACCCCCACTGAGCAAATCATCTTAATTCTAATGGCTGATCACCGCAAAAACAGTCGCCATCAGCCAACAGCCAACAGCCAACAACCTTAATTACAAAGTTGGTGAGGACATGACAGGTAAGAAAAACCGGAAGATCAGAAGCTTTGAGAGATTTTTTTTTTCTGGAGTTTAGCACCGTAAAAAAATTAGGACGAGAACACATAAAATATTTAGAAAAAAAAAAAGTACAATTTAGAGTTACATATGAAATCTCCCACTTATAAATCACATTTGTCAATAGCTATATTGTTAAATGGGTTGATTTAAATTACAATTTAAAAAAAAAAGTGAGAGAGAACAAAAAAATAACTCTTGAGGCACGTTAAAACTTCAATAATGGTATCACTAGTATAATTAAAAAGATATTAACTAGAAAAAAAATAAAAAATACCTTAAAGATACACAATAACTCTGATCATGATACCTTTGGTATCATCAAAAAAAATCTTAACAAAATAAATCTAACAACAATAAAAAAAATCATCAATAATAACTAGAGTATATCACATTTGTTGCTAAAATATGATGGATGACTAACTTGCATTTAGCGACAAATATGGTTAACTCTAGTCATTGTTATGACTTTTCATTGTGTTGTTAGATTTGTTTATCAAAATCTTTTCAATGATAATAGTAGTGTTGTAATTAAAGTTTTGGTATGCTTCTAATATCTTTTTTTTTTATCTTTTTCTCTTCTCATTATAATTTGTGTAATTCATTTTTTAAACCATGTTATTTTACTATTTAAAAAAAAAAAAACCCAAAAACTAAAGCGTACATGCCATTTACCATGCAATTCCATTTTTGGGTGGAAACAGAAACGACAGCTCCGTTTTCGCTCGCAAAGTAGGATAAGAAAAAGCAAAACACTTTATTTAATTTTTAAAATGATGCAATTCAACTTTTATCAGGAAAAAACCAAGTCAATGAACGAGTGGGATCCACATGCTTACCACTTGGTAGATAGACAAGAGTTTTTAACAGAGTATTGTTGACAAAGTCAAATATTTTTCTTATTTAACAGTTTAAGTGGCCGTCTAGGAAGTAGTGGTTTTTTTGCATTTTTTTCTTATGACTTTTAAATATTTTGTACACATTTATATTGAAATTAATGCGGCAATACAATATTTTTCTCGTAACAGAAAGCGAGTGAACAAAAATTAAATAACCATTGAAAAACTATACATTAAAAAAAGTAAATGCAAGAAGGTAAGCATTCCCAAATCTTTAGTCATGCATTTACAGCCATCAAATCACATTTATTTTATCCTTGTGTTGTACATTCTAAACAAATCTTTCGTGATGGGGAATGAAAATATTATTATTCCAATAAAATGCATTTGGAATGAATGGAACATGCAATGGACTATCTTATTCACTCCAAGCATGGATTATTTATACATATACACACTCCTAATACTTTCAGGATGGCCACTCTGAAGTGAAAGATTCACTACCAGAAAATTAAAAAACAGCTACAAAAATGCTAATGAAAAATACTCCATCGTAGTTTCCTAACTAAAATTGCGATGGAAAATTTTCATTTATCAATTATAATGGAAATAATGATGGAATAAAAAAAATATATCGTAAACAATTCCTTTGGCTTGATGATGTGTTAAGTTACTGATGAAAGTTTTATTAGCAATTTTAAATTGAATTAAAACCTGACAATCCCTCTCCTCTCCCCATTTATTCTTCTTCTTACGTTTACAAAACAACACAACCAAACACAACAAGAACCCTCCCCTCTCACAAATCCAACAGCCCACTCATAAATCCGGCACCGAGAGTACCTCTCATTCTACCCATATCAGGTTTTACTCCCCCCTAAATAAACTTAGGGTTATGATTTTTACTTGATTTGGGGTGATTTTGTTAGGGTTTTAATGACAAAATTCGCTTTAATTTATTGGTGTGTAGTGTCTGCTTTAAAATTTATGTTTTACCAAGTTAACTTTTGGATAAACTAGTATATCAGTACAGTTCATGACAAATGGACTAAACCTTTGGGATCAGTTTAGTGAGCAATGTCCCATGAACAAGGTTCAAAAGGCTCCAACTCCAATATCATAAGTTGATGAGTTTGTCCTCCATGGCTTAACAAGGTTCGACTTCAACTCCAAGATCAAGCAATAAAAATGAACCCTTGTAAGTCTTCTGATCCTCGTATAGATTATTGTCTTCAATCAGATCGAATGAGTATATTTGTGCAAAACGTTCAAATAAAAGAAGAAAGTTGTGTCTAGGATTTTACAATGACTAGTGAAATTGTAAATACAAATAAGAAAAATAAATCTATAATTGAATTTTCTTTAAATTTAACCGGAATAAAATGAAAAAGTCTTCATTACGGTCCGTGCCCGTGAGAATCATCCATCACCTTAAATATAATGCAGCAGATAATTAACTGGTAACTCGGTCGCTTGCCCTGCACTAACTTGAAGTCATCAAATTCTGCTCATACAAGCGGTGGGAGAGGATGGCCAGGCAGCCATGAACATACAGTGGGCCATGTTTTCTCATATAATACACCGAGTAAATCACTGTACCCTATATACACATTCAAGGAAATGGCAACTTACTCTCTTTGACAAAAAATGTTATAAAATCTCAAAACTCCTGTCAGATTGTATGGAGCATATATACATAGTAAATAAAAGGTGTTTGATCAATTTGTAACATCACCGACACCCCTAAAAACTGTACAGCAAATCCTCCCCCTACTTCCTCTCATTCGCAATTGTTTCCTGCTGCTGAAGAGTAAAATGCTTGATCAATTTGTAACATCACTGACACCCCTAAAAACTGTACAGCAAATCCTCCCCTGTACTTTCCATTCACAATTGTTTCCTGATTCTAATGAGTAAACTGCTTCAGCAGCGATGCAGGCCTTGAAATGGTCATGAAATCATGATAAATAATTATATGAAAATGCTTATGCAACTCTCCTGTAGAAAAGTACGTAGGCAGCTGATGTTTTAATATCATCCTCACTAACAGGACTAACACGGCTGTCGTCAAACTCGTACCATTTGCGATACCCAAGCTGCATAGGAACAAAGATAATTTTAGACCACGTACTTGAAAACAAGAAAATATATGAATTTGTCCTCTAGTCTACAAAGTGGAACACACAAACACATTGCTTGGTGTTTCTTTCTTCTTCCTTTTTTTTTTTTTCAAACTTCAGCATGAGCAACATACATAGAGATTTCAATGGCCAAGAAATATAATAATCCGCTGGGGCACTGTCAATACTCAGAGCGAAGAAAATAACTGCATATTAAATAAGATACCTAACAGAGCCCGGAAAAGAAGTCATTGAGAAGGGATTTAACAATCAATCTTCTTAGAAAATCTTAGGGAACAGGAATGGAGATTAAATATTGACGCTCCATCCCCCCTCTATTACCTTTAAATATTTCCACCAAACCAGGGGTTAATGGACTGGGAGGGAACTAATTTATGATTTTTGGTCCCAAACTCCCTATTATAGCTCCACTATTAACTTCTTAAAAAAACAATCTTACCCTTAGCACCAAGACCTTTAAAAATAACACATAATTAAATTTTATGATTATTAGCCTTCCTCAATCTCTAACCAAACAAAAAGAAATTGTTTGACTTCATAACAATGGGCAGGTAAATCTCCCCTTCCTCTCCTTATAATTCATTTCTATACAGATTAGCTTCCCTCCATCTCTAACCAAACATAGAGACTGTTTGATTTGCATTCCCTTACTGAAAAAATCATAACAATGGTTAGGTAAATCTCCCCTTCCCATCCAATCCCTTTACCTTCCCTACCATACTAGATTCAGAAACAACTAGGATAAAGGACACAAGCCATCACGTTAATGCATTGCATTGAAATCCTGATGTACCATTAATTATAGCATTGCTGTTCACCTTATTAAAGACCAACGAACTGAGCTGGGACTATCACGATCACAAACTTTCTAATATAACTTTTCTCTCTTGGAGGGGGTAAAGAAGACAAAAAACTAGCAGTTGGTGTCTAGGAAGCTCCAATAAGAATGCATGTTGCCAATTTCATTTCACAGCCTTTAACTCAACTTGTTATTATAAATTAAAGAATGCATGGCACACACTGCCTGCCACCCTGAAGGAGACATGCATTGGTCAATTTTTATAGTCAACAATTACCCCACAAATGCATGTGCCAATTTCTAAACAAGGTATGCCCCCTGATGATAATTACTCAGCATATCCATCCAGCAAATTCTACAACACCTAGGAAAACTTCAAATTCTTGTTAAAGTAGGTGAGAAACACTAATATCAAAAGATCCTAGGTTAGTGAAGCCAGCCCAGACAGAAAACAAGCATCAACAAAAATTAATATTTTCTAGATCTATGTTACATGACTCTGTCCAATGTGTGCGCATGACTGTGCCCCTCTGTCAAATGGTTCTATCTGCAGTCTCTTGACCAAAGGCAAAAAAAGAAAATGAATAAATAGAATGAACACCACTTACGTCAATAAAGGCATCATAGTGACCACATCCCATGCCTCCATGATGATTACTTATTGCATACAATACATAACGATTGGAAAACTGGCTGTCCTTCTTGGAAGTGTAGGTCGAAAGATCAAAATCATCAATTGGGAAGTCCACATATGTTTCCAACTTGTTCCTAATATATCGACTGTATGAGAACCTCTTCAAATGAACAACCAAGATTTCAGGCAATCTCCAAAGGTCTAACTTTTTCCTAGCCTGCCGAGGCTTCTTGCAGCTGGGGCAATCCCTAAAATTGGATACAATCACACCATCAGAAACAGCAGGTAAAAAAAAGGTATCAACTGTATTGATTTTTGTGTGTGCACACACAATAAATTCAAACAGACTCGTATTACATGTAAGTAAACACGTGCAGGCACAAAAAACAGATGTAAAAACCGAAATACATCCTCAAGAAAAAATATGCAAGTAGAGCATATTTATGGCAAATAAATGAATAATCTTCAAGCAAAAATCTGCAAGTATTGAATGAGGGAGGGAGACACACTAACCACATGTCTTCTGGTCCTAAAGGCTCTTCTTTCAAGAAAGCTTCAAGGCATTTATATAAAGAAACAGACTCTTGAGGCCTCCTAGCATATAACTGGGGCTTTAAAACCTCTGGCAACGAGCTGAGAAGGCATGTATCATACTTCTCAATCATACTTTCCGACCAAGTTACATAGACCTCCAAGTTATCGCTAAACTTTGGGACTGGTAACGGCTCATTCATCTTTATCTCTGTTGATCGCATTCCATCTTTCAAATAGAATTGAAAATCAGAGCTGGAACACTGGTCATCCTCTGTTCCAGTGTCTGAGGCTGTATTACTGTCCGATATTGTAGGGCTAACTACATCCTCCATTGTAGAATCTTCATTAGTTGTGATTCCCACATCATCATAATCATTGAATGCATCATCAGCGGGCATAAGAAGTGGGCTTAGTAATTTCAGATATTGTTTATGGAGATCAAATCCAGTATAAAGATTCTCTAATCTTGCAACAAAAGGAATGCCAAACAACTTCAGATTTGGTATTGCTCGCTCAAATTCACAAGGCCTGAACACCAATTGTAGAATAAATCAGTATATAGCAAAATTTGAGATTATTACACCAAGCTAGAAGGAAAATCGAATATTAAAATAAGTAAAAAGAGCAAAAGAATGCCAGCAGGCCTGAACACCAATTGTAGAATAAATCAGTATATAGCAAAATTTGAGATTATTACACCAAGCTAGAAGGAAAATCGAATATTAAAATAAGTAAAAAGAGCAAAAGAATGCCAGCTGGATGGCCCAGAACAAGAGTACAAATAAGCTCACCTTTCCACCCTTTCATGCATAAAGACAACCATGGGTGAATTTTTGTTATCTTTTAGTAACCGGTAAGCAACAAGTTTGTCTTCGTCTCTGATCAAGGCTACCGAGTCAGATGGCTCACTTAGGCGACGAAAAATTCTATTCTTGTATATCTACAGCATCAGAAATTCAGAGTAAAAGAAGGTTACAAAAACATTAATGTATATGCAAAACTTGACTCAAAATGCACAGCCCTTGTCTAATCCTGAATCACCAACATATTTTAATTCTTGAGTAAAACAAGAGCAAATATCGCAAATTAAGTGTTCTAAATAAACTAGATCTAATGAAATTATGCAGTAGCAATCTCTCAAATTAAGCACCAATGCCTTTGACTGAAGCAACTAGCTCCTCAAGTATTGATAACCAGTCACGCTACTCAAAAACATAAATGCAGCATACCTCAACCACCATCAGCATTTCATCATTTCTCAAAGAACAAGCAATGCTCAAGGCCTCAATGAGATCTTTTTGCCTCCCACATTTGGGCACGGTTACAGTAATAGGGGTTGGTAAATTCATCCCATCGGTGCTCAGGACAGTCAAAGTCATTGTCCGCATTGTTGTTGAAGGTAATGGCAGTGATAAGTACATAAATGGATCAAATGTGACAGACTTCTTGTTGCAAGCAGGGCAAACCAGTGTTGACTGATACTGACCCTATAATGATAACAAAAAAATAAATTAATTAAGCTAACAAAACCGAGGATCATCAATCGGCTTAACTTCAAGGAAAAAATTTCAACACAACACAAATTGAAAATAGATTAAAATAGTCAAATTATAAACCATGAAAGATTGATGATCTCTGATATTAGTTATTGGAAGATGCTTGTGGTAGTAGAACTACCTATAAAAATCCCTGTTAGAAAGGAAGAATGCTAGAACCATGGACCATCATCAAGTATTGATGATTGCATGATTAAAATGACAGGAGACAGCTTAGCATAAAAGAAAATTGGCACAATCTATATGACACATGTTACCCCCAAAAAACAGAAACTCACTTGGCACAAATCAACTATGATTGAGTCATTGCGAGCCAGGTGATTCCTCCAATATTCCTCTGCTGCCTCTTCATCCGGGCGACCCTCAGCATCTTTAATGGCTATATATGGCTTGGACTTTACACGATTCAAATCTTCATGGAGTCCATCCAACAAAAAAGAAAGAAACTCCTACATTAAAAACATGTGTATTAAATGGCATCATTCCATGTGCCAAAGAGGATCTAAGAAGCTACTTCTATTTTGTACCATGCAACAAGACAGAAACTTATCACATGCAGAAGATAGAATTGGAGGAACTAAACAAACATTAGAATCAAGAGGTATACTAACTTGCGAGTCATGCTGGTTGTAGCCACTGAATTGAGGAGCAAAATCTGCTAGTTTTCGCTTGAATATTGCAGGAGCCACTGGGGTATCTCGTGGTGTCCATAGTTTACTTAGCAAATCCCCAAAAGCTAAAGCAAGCTCCCCCTGGACAAATAAACATTTATTTACAATGGCATGGCTGCGCAAAGGAAGCAAAAGTTACTAGAAGAAGATGAATTAATATAAAATAAAGTTCACAAACCTTTGTCCCTAGAAGATTTTCCTGATTTATCTCTTTTCCATAGTCCCCAAGAAAATAGTCAACTAGCTTTGGGGTGTGTGCCAAGCACTGAATTGCACTATTCATGAAACATGTATTCCCAAGATTCTGCAAGCCCCTCAAACCCAAGTAACCAAATACCCTAAAGCCACTCCCAGATTGTGAGTTCCTTAGTGACGAATAAGAGCGCACATGGTCAGTGCACCCATTCATTTTAACAGAACCAGATTCAAAAGAAGTCTCCATCTCCACCATCTCATCAAAGTTTTCATCTCTAACAGTCATAGAATCTGAAAATCCATAGGCTTGCAATTCAAGAGTAATCTGCATGCAAAATAAGATAAAATATTGACACTAAACAACAACTACAATATGCAAAATTTGTACATCAATACTTAAGAAGTTTTCATGGTTAACATCACCCAAGGGCCTCAACAACTTAAATAAAATGTGACACCTCTTTGCCGTGTTCTCCCAGGGTATCATTAGGCAGATTGATCTTATCATCGATGAGAAATTGGGTTGTCTGCCCTGAGAAGTCCCATATATGCAACTGCACACGAGGTAAACCGAATCAAGAAAGGCTTCTTCCCAAAATAAATCCTTATATCTTAGTGAGGTAACAAAAGTTCATAAAAAACTAACCAGCTTAGATTTGGGAACAAAAATATTGCAAGCTCTTCTGTAAGAAGAAACTAGATTGTCCTGGAAATTGCAGTCAATTGTCAAATATAGAATCATAGAGAAGATTTATTTAAAAAAAAAACAGAGGCTCTTGTATTTTTGTTCAGTTATGTGCTGTGATATATGCACACTAATAAGATTAACTGAATTACCATGCTGGCTAGGACTAGCGATATACCCCATGTACAAATTAAGAATATCAAAAAATTATACTCATACCAACGAGATAACAGCAGTACTAAGTAGAGTTTCAAAAAGTAGACAAATCACAATGATCCTTCAACCGAAATTAAACATGGTTCCACAGGAATGGAGAATGAATAGTACTTATTGCTTAAGTTCTACATAAAAAAACCTATAATATGTGTCCAGTTATGTTACAAAAAAATAGTGGATGACGTGCAGACTTGTAACTCTAACCAAACTGGTTAATCTCAAGACTGGTCTTGACTTCATCTGACTAAAGAGGTGCCTGGTCCAATAACCTGGCCCAAGCCAGTTTCGAACACCATGGCACTAAGCTTTTGAAAGCAAAGCATTCAAGAAGGGATCTGACTTAAACATTCACTATTGAAGCAGATACACTTGGTTCATAAACCTTGTCCTGCACAAAAATAAAGAATGAAGGAAAGAAAAAGAAAAAGGTTTAGGAAGGAACTTGACCTTTGAGCTGATCTTCACAACCAAAGAATTTGTTTCCCTAGAAACTGAAAGCCTTATTTGTATGGGAAACACATCCTGTGAATAATCTTCAGCAATAAAAGAGCCATTAACATCCTTCATTACTCCTTTAGAATCATTATGCCTGTGGAGGTAGAACAAATCAATGCACAAATTAGTAGAAATCCCTCGCTTCTATTGAGTTTTTGAGGATACAACAAATTTGCATAATTCACATAACACATCAGCACATGCATTGACTAAACGGATAGGGGGGTCACAGTGTAATGCTTGATCAGCCCAACATGTTTATCAACAACAATTGGGAGAACAAAAGGAAGGTTCCAAAATAAATCTAATATATTTGTAAGCCAAATGCTCCATACTCCTAAACAACTCATGCCTTGACCACATACAGGTAATGAATACATATTCCATAAACATGAATACACATAATACATCACATGCATATCGACAACAGGAAAGGCAACCAATAGCTCTCACCGTTTAAGCGCCTGTAACCACATTCTTCCAGAGATTATAGCATACTCACGGCCAGAAAACCCTTCTTCAGTATCCTCACTCCTCTCAGAACCTTCTTCCTTCCTAAAATCAAGTACAACCTCTGCATCATCACCACCAAAGTTCGATATCACATTGTACAAAACTCCTAATTGTTCACCACCAGTTTCCACCTCACTCCACCACCTAAAAAACCAGCACAAAACACAACAAGATTTAACTAAAACACTGCATTTAACACCATAATTACTTTTTTTTTGTTTGAATTCAAGGAATTCAGCTTCTTTGCTTTCAACACAAAAAAGAAAAAAAAAATCACCGAAAGTTTATTCCTTTCCTTGTTTTTCTCAGTAACCAAACAAGAGAGAGAGAAGAAAACGTTACCTAAAAGGAACCAAATAAAGCTTGTCAAAATCATTATCATCATCATCGTTACTAAACCAACCACGGTAAAGAGTAGAACTGAAGAAACCAGAAGCGGAGGAAGAGGCGGCGGCAGCGGAGGAGCGGGTGTTATCGTAATCCAAGTCGAAGATTGAAGAATCATCAGTGTTGGAGTTACGGAAAGAGAAGAAATCCTCCCCCATAATTGAAGATGGAATAAAAGTTAGGGTTTTGAAAGTTAGGGCTTTCAAGAGATTGAGAGTAGAGAGAGAAAATTGAGAGATTTTGATTATGATGTGTAAGAGATGAAGTTTCTCTGATAAGCGGGTCATAGAGAGAAGAGAGACATCACGGTGACCTTTTCTTTTTCCCCTTCCTTCCTCTGAACGTATGTGTAGAGTGCGTGAGGTTTATAAAAAGAAGTTTTTTTTTTTTTTTTTTTTTGTGGTTTTCACTTCTATTCAATAAATAAATTAAGAAAAAAATAAAGCCCTTTTACTCTTTTATTATTCAGAAAGCCATTTACTTCTTGGATTAGAACACTGTTGCAGCCGTGCTTGCAACTCTTTATTACTTACCTAATACAATAACACTAAATATAGCGTTTCCAAAAATATCACCAGACCATAGGTAAAAATGACTGGGAAAAAAATAATTTTGATATATAAAGATTAATAGGAAAGATCTTATATTAAAAAAAAATGGAAGCATGAAAGATTGAAGAAAATGATTTAAAAGAGAATGGAATGGAAATGGTAGCTGTGGAATACGTTTGCCATTGTGGGCTGTGCTAGGGAGGAGGACTGGAGGAGTAGGAGGAGCAGCAGTGGAGGAATGTTGACGAAGTTGGTGAGTTCGTGTGGACGCGATGTGAGTGAGAGTGGGGGAGGAGAGTTGTGTTCTAATTGTATGGAGCCTTGTAGGTGAGGAGTTGCGGCTTTTGGTTTACTTATCCAAGTTTTGATTGGATAAATAAATTAATGAAAAGTAAAGTGATCGGATCTGAGGCTTGTTTGTTAAGGATTTGGTTGGTGTTTTTAAAATGTTTTTTTTATATATATTAAAATAATATATTTTATTTTTTAAAAATTTATTTTTAAGATTAATGTATTAAAATAATTTAAAATAAAAAAAGAAAACATTTTCTCATTGCAAAAATAAAATGACTCTTAATATTCTTTTAATTATCATAATATACATTAAAATGTTTGATTGTGATAAAGAACATTCATTTAATTATTATACTATACATTAAAATCTTAGGAGTTGAAACGCTTAATAACAGTTAACTATCTCTTTTTTTTTTAATTTGAATCATTTATTTTTAATTTGGTCCTTCAAATAAGATGGGTATCTTTCTAGAATTTTCTATAAATCTCTTTTTGATAAAAATTACTTTATATGCGATTCTAAGTATGAAGTAAATTAGTGAAACTTACTATTTTTAAATTCAATTGATCTCATGTTTTCTTTTTTTGTTTTCTTGTGAAATAATAAAAATGAATGAAATTTTTTACTATAAAATAAAGTCATTCCCCTCCAGCCTTTTTAAAATAGTTTTATTAATTAGTAATAATAAATAATAGAATATTAATTAAGAATATTAGTTCATTTGAATTTGGTATACACATCAATCTTTAATTCCTCAGGGATTTCTAATTTTATCAAATAAAATTTATCGATAATCAATTCAGTTTTCATTTTAGATATATATATAATTCAATCATCCAATTTTATTTAGCTAAAAGGAAATATATATGTGTGTGTGTGACAAGTGCACCTTTATTGAATTTCTAATCGTGAACATATATTAGACCCACTTAATTTGGGAGTCTATCTTTTCTTCTGCAAAGGATTCAAATAAGACCTACCATAATGGCAACTTATGATATTCATATTAATCTATTATTCACCTCTACATATAGCATTGGTTAGACCTTATACAATAACTGTATTAAATCTATCATATATTTTGTTTCATTTCTTTTGGAACAATCACAATGTTTTATTATTATTATTATTATTATTATTATGGATCTAAAGCCAAAAAATTCAATGCATAATATTAGCATTAAATGTGTATTCTTGAGTAATCTTATTTTTTAATTATTCAACCATTTCATTTTATCAAGTTCAATATTAGTCATAGTAATCAACAATTATATGTTTCGATGCAACAACAAAATGTTATTTATAACAAGTAGTTTTGTTGGTTTATTAATTGGTAACATCTTATTCATGAAATGAGTTAGATTTGATATTAGTTAAGATACAACAAAATATGTCACGTTATTGAGTTATATCTTTTCCCTTGCTCCAATCGAGAAATAAAACTAATTAATCCTAAGTTAAGAGGTCGAGAAACTCCATGTCACTATTCTTAATAACTTGGAGTTAAGCTTTTTTTTTGTACTATTATGCATAAGAAAATAATATAAAAATTGGATTTAATTGTCAACTGCTCCTATTGAAAATAGGATTGATTACAAATTTAAGCCATAACATATGGTTTCAAAAACAAATATATGATTTTTTCGATCTAAATTAAGCAAGTTTTATATGAAGAAGATTTAACTTAACATATTTTATTTGATACGAGTAGGACAAGACCCCAACTAGGTATTATTAAATCAATATTCTTTAAAAAAAAATAGGAAAATCATAGCCAAGTCAATATGATACGAATCAATCCCTTTTTTTGCAACAAAAATCTTATCATTTTCAAAAGAATTGGAGTTGCGTATCTTTTTAATTTCCATTAAAGTGTTCTTATATGTTTCTAAGCTCCTTTAAAACCTTAAAAATTTGACAAATTTCTTTTTTAGAAACACATATAAGATCCATCACTAAAAAAAAGATAGTAGCAACCTCACTCTTAACTATTTTATTTTATTTTATTTATTAACTACTTCATTTATGAATTTCATAATAATATAGGTAAAATACATATATATATCCCTTATGGAAAAAATGATTTATTAGGATCGATATGACAGTCCAACTCCATTAAATTTTCAAAATTCATATTGAATACTTTAAATAGGCTAACCTCTTTGCTTTTGTCATGGTACAATCCTCTTCTCACCAAGCCTTTTTTTCCTCAATCCATAGAGACAAAATGTAGAACTTGTACTAATAGTTTATCTTGGAAGAAAGAACTCACTGGGTATGATCACTAGCTAATATTAATCTAATATTAACTAGTCATAATCTAATGCTAATTAAATATAAAAAAAATGTATCCTCTATACTTTCCCAG
This sequence comes from Populus alba, assembly GCF_005239225.2. NCBI lineage: Eukaryota > Viridiplantae > Streptophyta > Magnoliopsida > Malpighiales > Salicaceae > Populus > Populus alba. The sequence goes on from NC_133289.1 coordinate 18,600,258, forward strand.
TTTCATTGCTACCGCGTGCAATCCTTTTAACATTTTAACACAACAATCGGATAATATAAATATAATTTTAACACAACATAAGTCATTTATAAGATCTTAAAGACCCATTAAAGCATGAAAGCTAGGATCTTTCAGAAAATAGATTCATATTCAAAGAGTACATAACTGCATAGATAAGTTCAAACGAACCTGTCAATTTAGGATCCAATTTAGGATTCCCCTTGGGACATGTCAAGAAAGAATTGGAATATGATAATATTGATTTATACAAATAAAAAAAAAAGGTTTTATATTGATTCAAACATTGTTCCGATAGGATAGGGGTAGCGAAAGAGGAAAAAACAAAATATTTCACACAATACTTTTAATTGAAAATCAATTTGATTTATTTTTTACCCTTCGCTCCATGAAAAAATAGATAAGATTTTACATGATCAAATCTATAGGACTTAAAGAATGATATAAGTGAATTAAAAAAATAAAGGAAATAATAAATACATAAAGAAGAGCCCATTTTTCAAATAAACAAAATCAAACTTGACAAAATGTTTCTGATTCTCGAAGAATAAGGGGAAAAGGGGTTGATCGAAAAATATCTCTTATTCTTGTTCTTGTTCTTATTATAAGATCATGATTGGATCCTCGTATGTTTGGTAAAAAAAAATCTTCTTCTTTGAAAATAATTATAAAAGAAAAGGAAAAATATTCAATTTGTCCTAATTACATTTCAAGGACTAATGGATGAAGGGAGAAGATTCTTGACCGATAAAAAAGGTCCAATAACTTCAAAAAGAATTAAACGAGGAGTCGTATGAGGTGAAGATTTCATGTACGAAGAGTTTATATTAAGTATATGATTTTTTTGATCTAAATTAAGCAAGTTTTATATGAAGAAGATTTGACTTAACATATTTTATTTGATACGAGTAGGACAATACCCCGACTAGGTATTATTAAATCAATATTCTTTAAAAAATAGAAAAATCATAGCCGAGTCAGTATGATACGAATCAATTCCTTTTTTTGTGCCAAAGATCTTATCATTTTTAAAAGAATTGGAGTTGCGTATCTTTTTAATTTCCATTGAAGTGTTCTTATATGTTTCTAAGCCCCTTTAAAACCCTGAAAAATTAACAAATTTCATTTTTAGAAACACATATAAGATCCATCGCTACAAAAACGATAATAGTAACCTCACTCTTAATTATTTTATTTTATTTACTAACTACTTCATTTATGAATTTCATAATAATATAAGTAAAATACATATATATCCCAAATGGAAAGAATGATTCATTAGGATTGACATGAGAGTCCAACTCCATTAAATTTCTAGAATTCATGTTAAATACTTTAAATAGGCTAACCTCTTTGCTTCTGTCATGGTACAATCCTCTTCTCGCCAAGCCTTTTTCTCCTCGATCTATAGAGATAAAATGTAGGACTTGTACCAATAGTTCATCTTGGAAGAAAAAACTCATTAAGTATCATCACTAACTAAAACTAATCTAATATTAATGAGTCATAATCCAATACTAATTAAATATATAAATAAATGTCTCTTCTCTATACTTTCCCTAGTTTCATTTCTACCGTGTCATATAAATATCATTTTAACACAACATAAGTCATTCAGAAGATCTTGAAGACCCATTAAAGTATGAAAGTTAGGATCTTTTAGAAAATGGATTCATATTCAAAAAGTGCATAATTGTATAGATAAGTTCACATGAATCCACACGAACCCGTCAATTTAGGATCCAATTTAAGATTCCCTTTGGAACATGTCAGGAAAGAATTGGAATATGATAATATTGATTCATATAGATAAAGAAAAAAAAAAGGTTATATATTGATTCAAACATTGTTCCTATAAGATAGGGGTAGCAAAAGAGAAAAAAACAAAATATTTCACACAATACTTTTGATCGAAAATCAATTTGATTTATTTTGTACCCTTCGCTACATGAAAAAATAGGTAAGATTTTACATGATCAAACCTATAGGACTTAAAGAATGATATTAATGGATTAAAAAATAGAGGAAATAATAAATAAATATAGAAGAGCCTGTATTTCAAATAAACAAAATCAAACTTAACAAAATGTTTTTGATTCTCAAAAAAATGAGGGGCAAAGGGTTGATCAAAAAATATCTCTTGTTCTTATTCTTATTATAAGATCATGATTGGATCCTTATATGTTTGGTAAGAAAAAGAATCTTCTTCTTTTAAATAGTTATAAAAGAAAAGGGAAAATATTCAATTGTAACTTGAAAACGTGATTCAATTTGTCCTAATTACACCTCGAGGACTAAGTGGATAAAAGGAGGAGATTCTTGACCGATAAAAAAAGTCCAATAACTTAAAAAAGAATTAAACAAGAAGTCGTATGAGATGAAAATTTCATGTATGAAGAATTTATATTAACAATTATAATTTTTTATATGAAATTTTAATTACTAAAATTTATTGTGTTTATCATATAATTAAATAAATAAAACTCAAATAGCATTCTATATCATGAGATCAAATATCTTTGTATACATCTATATTTAAACTTCTCAATTTAGTTTTTAGCTAGCATTAACAATTTTTATAATTTATTAGTTCATATAATTTTTAGTTTATCTTATAAAAGCATGCATTAATTTTCTGATTAGGGAATCAAGATTTCTTATGATACCAAGAAATATTTTCACAACGCATGCACATTCTTGTCTTACATTAAAATCCAACACCTGCTAGTACTTGGCTAGTTTTCTACTGCCTTTCGAACACCAATGAATCGTATTTGGGCTTTGGTTTCTATGGAGCCTATGTGGGCCTTAGCTAAGAAAAAAAAATAACTAAACAGGCCTTGTATATCGAGCTGCATGGGATGAGCTTACCCGAAATGTTGTGGCACTCTAAAATCTAAATATATAAAATCAAACCCAAAATAGCTGATCTGTATTGGGGTTTCATATTTTTAAACTGTGGTCATTTGGAAAGTGCAAGGTCTGTTCATGGTGGCAAGGTGACCCATGGTTTTGCCACCAAATGTGAGATTTTATGCTTGGTGATTCACTGCCTCTTCACCGCTCATTTGGTCAGATTAGAACATTGGAATTCAGACGTTCTTTGCAAATTACAACCTTGCTGACCGGCAAATTCAGACTAGATGATCGGCTGTCGCTAGCTTGATTCCATTCATTTTGACCAGCTTGTTTCTTTCCATCTAGTTAATCTCCTCCACATCTTGCTGTGGCCTTAGGGTTAGCTCGAGTGTCAAAATATTCCCTTGATTGTTCCTCATCAATCTGCTAACTATACCTAATTTATGGCTGTATATCAAGATTTTAGAGACCAGACAGGTTGTCCTAGATTGTTTCAGGTGTGGAACGGGACTGAACTGGAGTCGTAAAAATGTGCTGTAAGAACATAGCTGGACAAGACTTGATCTATAATTCTGGTTTGGTCTGCTCAAGAATCAAACAGGCAAGGGAGCACCTCCTGATTTGAACGAAAGAACTAGCTAGGAAAAGCCAAACCCACTAGCTTTACTTTTGTGTTTTTCAAACATGTTGGAGCTTTGATGAAACAAATGGCGCTCGTCGGCTGGCTTGTGATGTCGTTGTATGTGAAAGCACCATCTCATGGGATTCCTCCATGATATCGTCCCCTCTGAGGATGAAATTTGAAGTGGCATTTGTGGCCCTCACTTCCATCCTCCCACCCACTAATGGCCCGTAATCATGGCGTCCATACTAAGGTCAAAAAAATCCCTCCCATCATTTTTTCTTTACATAAAATATATCGGCTTTTATCTCGTGCATTAATTTGATTTAACATTCCAACAAGATAATTGGAGTCAAATAACTAAACCCAGAGAAAATAGAAGACCGAACCAATTACGAGTATGTTTGATAGTGTGATAATAATTACTTTTTAAATAACTTTTCATGTTGAAATATATATTAATAATATTTTTTTATTTTTTAAAAAATTATTTTTGATATCAGCACATCAAAACGATCCAAAAAGTACAAACTGCACTCAATTTTAATAAAAAAAAATTAAAATTCTTTGGAAATGCAGATTGAACCGCGTTCCTAAACAGCCCCTACATCTAGGTTCATAATTGTTTCGTAGCCCTTCAAAACTAGTTTTATTTAGGTAATGTGAGAATAATTGTTTTTTAAAATAATTTTTATTTAAAAATATATTAAAAAAATTTATTTAAAAAAATTATTTTTAATATTAATATATTTTAAAAAATCCAAAATTATATAAAAAAATTGAATATAAAAACTATTTATTATATATATTCAATTGCTTTCTAGTTACTCTCTCTCTTTTCTTGGCAATTTTTTTCTGGCTTGTCAGCTTAGTGACTTCTTGAGTTGTCACTATTATTTTGTTTGAAAAATAGAGTACTTCATGAAAACACGCTTCATAATGCTGATCGAAGGGATCATGGAGTGTGTATAGTATATGGTTTCACCATGCCCAATTCATGAGATTTTATGTCGGGAAAGATTTTGCTTCATGGCTTCTGGCTTCCTTTTATTGAAAACGATATCCATAAATAATATAATTTTATGAGCATCCAAAAGAGAACCTTCATTTATTTCTTCATGCTTAGAGACTGTTTGGCTAAAGATTTGCGGCATCGTTTATTATTTAACATTTACAACATATCATTTGATTATAAAATTAATTGTAATTTTTATACGTGAATTTTACCATTATCTGTGTTGAAAACTTTATTTTGTCGAAGCTAAAATTGCATGATTTACTTTAACACAGCCTCTCTCTTAGTGCATGAATAAGCTCAACACTAACGAGATTGAAATCTTATAAAAAGAAATTAAATCAGCTCTTGATCTTAGCAAGGTAAATTAAATTAATCTAAAATTATTTGATCCATATCCATTGAATTAATAATAATGAGGGGATTTTGATTGAAAAACAAAATCATAATTTCACCTTTCCATAAACTTGAGAGTGCGGTTCCCTTTTTAAAAAAAATTAAATCACATTCCTATTCTCAATGTTTTTCACAATTTATTGACTTGACTGCAAGGTCACACGACTCACACCCATGTGGTGTCCCTAATAAACTGGCTAATATGATGGAATATCCAGCCCATGCATGTGTAAAACAAAAAATAAAATAAAAGGCTACAATATAATTATGTATTTATCTGATTTAAAACAATCATCTATAAACTTTTTTTTCTTAGGGTAATTCAGTCTTTGGATATGGTCTATAGTTGTTATAAAATTGTTTGCAGTCAATTTTTCTTATTTTTACCACGATTCAATTATTGATTTACCCTTGGAAGAAGAAAAATAATAAATTTTTAAACACAGTCATTTTGGTACTTTTCTTTTTATTTGAACAGTGAAAAGGCAATTGACAATTATGTCCTCAAAAAGCAATGATAGATAAATTGTTGTATAGGGATTGTTTCGCATTTTCACTCTGTTTTCTTTTATTAAATATAAAATACTAAACAAAGGTTGCTTATGTGTAATGTTCCATTCCCTTCAAGTATTTCGTGTAGAAGATTCTAGCGGTGAACGCTGAATTTTTTTTTTGTATTGTTAGATTTGTTTCGGTGGTTTTTTTCTTTCACGGTGGTACATTTTGCATTATGATCTCAAGTTTGGTGCTGCTATATTTTTTTTTTTATTCTCTGCCTTGATTTCTGCGCGTGTCTCTTAAAAATTCAAACCATTCCTTTAATTTCTTTCATTCATATTTAATCCAAGTTTTTTTTTATTACTATTTTTTAACTGAAATGGTTTATATTTAGAGTTGATTTTTTATTTTATTTATTTTATCAAATTTGATTATCATTCTTTTAATTTTAATTTTTTTTTTAACAATTTCTTGAATTGAAGCTTTTTTACAATTTTATCCCCCTTTTATTTTTTTTCTTGTATAATTTTATCCTAATTATTTTTTTGGCTATTTTTTTTTTTTGCTTTGGTAATTTTTTTTTTTTACATTTCATACTCTGATATTAAATTTGTTAAGAATTGAACTTCTTGATTAAACATGGGTCTAAGATTTAACCGGTTGTGAGTTTAGGGGATTAACTCATGTTTAAAATATTCACATGAGTTTAATTGTGTTTTTTTTTCCTTTTTTAAGAAAAATATTTTTTTAGTTTAATCCTTCAATATTTATTTATTTTTCAGTTTCATCCTCCTTTAATTTTTTTTAATCTTTCATAATTGTTCCTCATTATTTTAATTGTTTTTTTTTAGATGATTTTAGAATTTAAGTTCTTTTTATATTTTCATCATCCTTCAATTTTCTTTTTGATGTGATTTTATCCTCATTATTTTTATTGTTATTTTTTTTTTTAACATTTTTTAAAAATTAGATTTTTTTTTTTTTTAACAATTTCATCTTCTGATATTAAACTGGTTGGGAATTGAGTTTCTTGACTAAACCCAAGTCTAGGATTTTTTGACTTACAAATTTAAACAATTAACCCCAGTCTAAGATATTTACACGAGTTTACTTGTTTTTTAAAGTTAATATTTTTTTAATTTTAATTTTTAATATTTATTTATTTTTTAAATTTCATCTACATTCTTTAAGTGGACCCACAACTTGTTAAGACCCTATCAAGGCCTAACCGGGAAAAGAACAAGAAAAGAAAAGGAAAGTGACAAATTATCTAATCAGGTTATCTCATGGTTGTGTTCTCCATTACCAGAGTTGTCTATTTCACGGGTTAGTATATATCAGTGTGTTGTCACCTTTTTCATTCAAATCCCTAGATTTCTTTGCGATTTAATCTTTTATTAGTCTGTTGCTTCACAACGGCATCGTTACATTTTCTTCAACTAGATCATCATTTGGATTGGATGATCAGTTCCCTATTGGATGGTTAGGTAGAACAAGTTACGCAGTTTTTTTTATTCTCATTTTAAATATTTGATAGCATGTTAAATAAAATAAAATAAAAAAGAAAGAAGGGAAGCTGAGACTTTTTTAATGTAGTAGTTGGATCTTGATGCGGTCCGTTAGTGAAACGTGGGACCTATATATATATATCACTCCATCTAGTTACTGTTGTTATTGGGTGTCGTTCCAGCTGTGTGGTCTGCACCACTTTCGTTTGTTTTGTGGCTGCTCTTTAACTTTGTCCCATTCGATGGTCTTTGTGTCTTGGGAGTGTACCCTCCTTGTTTTTATCTTCGGGTGGTGTTCCTTTCAATGTGTCCTTCATTTTAGAAAACGACACCGTTTTTTTTGTTTTTTCTATAATATGTGAATGTAACAACCGCTTAACATTTATTCATCTCCAACCACCCTTTTTTTATAAAAATAAAAAAAATGTTATTTATTTTTTTAAAAAAAAAAATTTTAAAATATTTTTTTTATAAAATTATTTTTAATATGAAAAAATTAAAATAAATTTTATTTTTAAAAATTATTATTTAAAACGCAATACAACTTAAACAACATAACATTTATTCATTGTTTATATGTAAAACATAAATTATCTATTAATTTGTTCAAACGTACAATCAAGTAAATTTCTAGATATATTTTTCATTATTTTTTATAAAAATAATTAAATTTATAAAAAATATATATATATCTCTTTTTCAGTTTAAACTATCATAATCACTTACATGATTTACAATCAAAAGCTTTTTATTTGCCTGGTTTATAAAAATATTTTTTAAATAAAAATAGTCAAAATCTAATAATCAAATTTGCAAACCCCATAATTATTTTTTTTATAATTTGATCCAAAAATATTATAAAAAAGATAAGTTATAAGATTAATTTATATTTAAAAATAAAATTACCTCAAGAACAATTTAGAGAATCGCATTAATATATAAAAATTGATTGAGTCATTTATTTTATTTTCGCATTATTATTGAGATTGACTGATCATGTTCCGTCATGCAATCTCTCGAGTCTTGCCGGAGTTTTCGAGGTTGCATATTCATGGTTTCAATATAAGATTCGTTTGACAATTCATAATCCTATTAGTTAAAACGGACCTTATAATTATATCAATTAAATTAATTGTAAGATTGAAACAAAAAAGTATTAAAATACACCTCTATTTATTTATTGGCTTATAATCAAAAGTCGGAGAGAGTGTCGAGGCGTCGCAAATGAAAGCCTATACCTTTCCTGCGTGATGAAATCACGGAACAGTGTAGAGCCTGGAACGTGGCGATGTACCATTGGGCAACTGCTCATTTTCAAACGTAATTGTCAACTGGTTGCTTTCTCACTGGCAAACCCATCTTGAACCTTTTTGCTTTTTCTAGTTTATGGTGTTAAGAGAGTCCGTTAGATATTATTTTTTAAAAATATATTAAAATAATATTTTTTAGTTTTTAAAATTTATTTTAATATTAATATATTAAAATAATTTAAAAGGCTAAAAAAATAATTTAAAATAAATTTAGTTTAAAAAATTTGACCGCTCTCCTCTCAAAGCCTTGTATTTTTTGTTTGTTTTTTCAACAGATATTACAAACGTGTGCTAAAATGGATGTTACGTTGGATTCGAGATTCATATATTTCCTTGTTATTTTATTTAAATTCAATATTCTATAAAGTTATTTTCAAGAGAGAAGAAAATTCATTCAATTTAAAGATTTTTTATTCAACTCTCATCAATAATTTCATTTTAAAAAATAATAATGACGATGACATGTACATTTAACTAGAACCGAGGGATCTCGCAACTCAACCGTTTCATTTGGCACCGATGACACGTGTCAATTCAAATTAAGAGTCCATATGAAATGGCACAGTGGCGATAAAACTCAAGTAGTGTCTGCGTGCTCTTTTTTGACTGTTAAAGGAGAGTCCGAGTCCTCCACTGATTTTATTTTTTTTGGTTCGTTTCCCCTTTCCACTAGATGTATACATGAAGACAAGAAAAACAAATTAAGAGAGAGAGAGAAGGGTGCTGTTTATTAAAATAAATATTTTTGAAAAAATTTGAATTTTTTTATTTTAAATTAATTTTTTTATATATTTTTATATCATTTTAATATACTGATGTAAAAAATAATTTTTTTTTAAAAAAATAACATTTTAATATTTAAATAAAATATACTTTGAAAAAAATCACATTTCTAAAAAAAAAAAAAAAAAAAAACAGGCTAATTAGCTAGAAATCAAAACTGAAGGCAATTGCATAGAGATTTTTTTCCCAACAGCGTCAATTAATTCACGTGAGAATGGTTGGTTTCTACAGGAGAGAGGAGATATAAGCGATCGATTCGTTGTTTTTTAAAAAATATTTTTATTAACTATAATTATATTTCCAAACAAACTAACCAACTTAAAATCCAAAACTGAAAACAGTTGCTTTGAGATTTTTTTCACAACTACGTCAATTAATTCACGTGGTTCCTAAAGAAGAGAGAAGAGATAAGAGCTAAATAGTGGTTGTTTTTGAAAATATTTTTATTGAAATATATTAAAGTAATTTTTTTTAAAAAATCAAATAGATTATTAATACATTAAAATAATTCAAAAAATAATTTAAAAAAATACAAATTTTTGACAATCACGATAGTTACTTCATGCTTGTGTGGTGTCATTAGCAAGATTCTGGCACTAAAAGTTAAATGACATGCTTTTTGGCAAAGGTTAAATGACATGATTTTGCTTTACAGAATACCAAAAATCATGTTTATAATTTAGTAGCTGATAAGCAACGTAACAATTTGATAATGTTTGTTGATGTAATGAGTAATTTCTTTTAAGTTAATGGTTAGTGGTGATGTCGATTCTTAAGACGTGGAATTCTATCCATTGTAATTATTGATTATTAAAAATGAACTACCAACCAATTTAAATAAGTAATTAATTACATGAAACTCTGATCATTATTTGTGTACATCCACTTCTATGTTTATGTTTGTAATTTAATCAAAATAAATAATATAAGTATATGATATATAGAATATATTCAAACTTGCAAATATTTTATCCAAAATTGATGTGATATTCAAATAAAAACAATCATAACTCATTGCACACAGCTCTAATGAGCATGATTGGATAGTTTAAAAAGAGCATGTTATGAACTTTAAGATCATATGGGATAAATTTATTTAGAGATGTAAATTCAAGCTCAAAGTTAACCTATGAGCTAAAAATAAATAACATCAAAAACTTTATTTATTTGCATCACTAACCTAAACTTAAATATCCAAATATCAATAAAACAATTAAAGCACACTTCCTTGTCAGTTCCCGAGGTGTCAAAAACATATTATGACATTGTTTCGATGCTCAATTTAATGAAAAATAATTTATTTATTTTGTTATCATAAAATTAAAATGAAAGGGACTGAAATTGACATTGAGAATAAAATTAAGGGTTCTCTCTTTAGCAACATTGTATGTATCAGCATTTTTTTAAAAGATTTTGCGTTTTAGTTTTTTGATAAAATTCTCTTTTGGTCCTTTGAGTTTGACAATTATATATTTTGGTATAACTACTCATTTTGTTTATGTTGTAGTCCCCTGATTTTCAAATGAAAGAGAATCTTTGAATAATAGTATAGGAGAGAGAAATTCATTTATTTTTCCACATTCCAGCAATCAAAGAAATTGTTCTTTGATGGGTTTCATTGGATAAAAAAATATTATTTAAGTTATTAAAAAAATATCAAGCATGCTAAGCATGTGGCCTTTTTTTAAGTAAATTTAATTTGATTTTTTGGTTCTTTGATTTAAATTGAAAATAACTAAACTAGATTAATTAAATATACCTATTGGATGCCTGACCTTGAGAGGTTTTCAGTTTTAATTGAGATTAATTAAAATAGATAAATTTAATTTTTTATGGTATTTTTTTAATAAAATATTATTTGGTTTTTACCTGGTTCTCAAATAAGACAATAATATTTATTTAGTAGATATTCTTATAGTGCATCCCCACCTAATCCTTTTTCTTTAATTTTATTCAATTATTTTTTAACATATCTAATTTAATTATTATTTTATTAAATAAAAACTAAAAACCAAAGCTATTAAATACAAATAGAGTTAATGAACTGTGCTGAGAAATTAAACATTTTCATTTATATTTATCTTTTAATTTTTTAATTAATATTAACATTTATTTATTTATTTATTTATTTACATATATAATCCTCTATCTATTTAATTAAACATATGTATTGACTTTTTTTTTTCAAAAGATTATTTTTTTCATGTCAAAAAAATATGTTAGAAATGCCTCCACCTTCAAAATTTTTTCATTAATTTGTTTTAACCAACATGCGGTGAAGTGCGCACAACTTAACTAATTCAGCACTAAAAATATTTTAAAAAATAATTATAATTATATTCTCAAACAGTCTCTTAAACTTCCAGTGTTCTCATTTCCCCTCTATTCATTTCCTTACCAAATAACAAGTATCATACACTTTCTTTGACCCAAATCTGCTATTCAATTAAATATATCCCGAATTATAATTAACTTATCTGACGTTTATAGCTTACAAAACACAAGAATAAAAAACCCGTAAATACCTATAGATTAGACTAGCCTTGGTCTCCATCATGTATTCTTTATTTTATTTTATTTTATTTTTTACTAAAAATAATATTCAAGTGTTGAAATAAGATTAAAAAAACAATGTAAACAAATTAAAAACAAATAAAAATAATATTGTAATTAATAGGTGAAATAAAAAAAACTTTTATAAAAAGATCAAGAAAAAAAATTAAAAATCAAAACAAATAGAATCAAATTGAAAAACATAATAGAATTAAATGATGAAATTAAAAATCATTAAATTTTTTACAAAAGAGTCAAGGATAAAAATTAGAAATTCAAATAATAATGACCACATTTGAGAATATAATATTTAATAAATTAAAATTAAATAATGAAATTAAAAAATATATAATTTTTACAAAAAAAACCAAGACCAATAATTATAAATTAAAAGAGCAAGGATTGAAATTTAAATACAAAAAACTAAGAGAGTAATTTTCAAGAAAGAAGAGAGGGAAAATGAACCATGTAAAAAGATAAAACCCTTATACGCATGTTTTAAGTTTTTTGAATAGAGAGGTAAGAACATCATTATAATTACATTATTTTAATAAATAACTACAATGAATTTAGATCTATATACTTTCCTAAAAGGTTTTAGTTCTCTTTAATGTACATTAATAAACCGAAAAAACAGATCCTTGAAAGTCATATATGTTATAAATTAAACATGTTATAAAAAAAATGTTAAAAGTTTAGAATCCTGATAAAATAAATGTAAAAAGTTTAGAAAGCAATTTAATTATATTCAATTACTAGTCTAGCTACTACCGCGTCAATAAAGTACAAATCCAACGTTAAGGTACGTAGTAATTAAGCAAATGATATCGGTGATCGTAAGAATCATTTTGAATGAGGTTTGGATAATTGGCATCTTGACCCTGAGAGCATCTCAATGCTCTATGCTAGTAGAGGTTAAATTAATAATATGGCTTTTTAAAGCATCTCAATGCTCTATGCTAGTAGAGTTAAATTAATAATATGGTTTTTTAAATGGTTTACATATATTTAATATATAATTATTTTAATAATTATATATGACCAGTTGACTTAGCATGTCTAAAAATAACACCAATAATTCTTAATCAATCTAATATTAAATGATTAAACTTATGACATGGATCATGAGATCATGATAATTTTATAAAAAATTAAAAAGAAATCAAAGAAAAAAAACTAGTGAAAAAAACAGTATTATAATGAATAATATTTTATAATTTTTTTGTAATTTTTTCTAGAGAAGTAGAAATAACATTCTTGCAACAAAACTATATTTTAAGATTTTGTTTAGCATTTCTCTCGTAACATGTAAAACAAGGATTGAAAAGCTATATATATATATATATATATGTCTTTGAGATGCCTTACAGCTAAATCGTTTCCCATATTCCAAGGCTCCAAAAACTTCAACAAATGAACAAAGGCAAGGTGTAAAGGCATATTAAATGCAGGGGGTCGCCCTCACACGAAGGAAAAGCTTAGCTTCTATGAGAGTATATATCCATACCCTTCCCATGGAAACCTCACGTTCCAAAAAGTCTATGATCCCTACTCACTCTTGTAAGCAAGAACCCACCCACGCGTGGTGCACATGCAGCAGGTCAAAGATCCGTTGAAGAAGAAACAGAGCTTGTAGGGTCAGTTAATATTTAAAAGTTGACCTAATTATTGGAGTCAGATCGGATCACCTAACCAGACCAGCAGTCACTGAAGCACAAGGAACCTAACCACCTAAAACAGGGAAGAGGAAAGAGAGGGCTACTGTGCTAGACTTCGCTTGGTTTTCTTGGACGATTCTTATGAATGGTGTGATTCCTCCCTTGACTTACCAAAGAAACAATTACAAATATTTACAAAAACGCGTGATTTTCTTCTCTTTTCTTTGGTCAATGTGTTTTCTAATCAATTGAGAAAACTAAGTCGATGCGATCCTGAAGCAACTTAAGCCAGAATTATCATATATAATAAGCGATTACTTCAAGGCATAATGTAGCTAGGATTCTTCTTCTTCTTGCTATTTTAGGTGTGAATTCCCCCCCCCCTCTCTTTTCAGGGTATAATACAGCCGGCCAGAACATATATACAACTTGAATGATAGCTAAAGACCTTCAATTAACAATTTTTTCTTTTAAGTAAGTATATTTATTAATTATGTTTTATCAAAATTTCCCCTACTTAATAAAAGAATCAAAATACAAAATGAAGATTGTCTTAAATAAAATATTTCTTAGATACTTTAAAAGATTTCATTTATAATTTTGTTCAAGGTATTTATTCACTTTAAGCCAGCTCTTGAGTATATTCACTTTAGAGTTTTGTGTGTGTATGTGTGTGTGTTGTAATCATTAAATGAATGTATGTGTTTTTGTTTTAACTGTTTTAATTTAATAACTCAAGATGTTAGATAAGATTATTTAATTTTTTTTTGTTATTTTTTAATTTTTCCCATCAAAGACTAAATCTTCTTCTTTATTTTTCAATTTCATGAAGAACTTGTTAAAAAAATTATTTTAACTAAAAAGTTTAAGCTGATGATGCCTCGAGATATGACTTATATAATTTTTTAATACACCCTTTTAAATAAATTTTTTTTGAACTTTAAATTTATTCATGCCTATACTATATTGTGTTTAATTTTTAGTAAATAGAATGAGATAATGAGATTTAAATTCGTAATTGTTTAGTCAATAAAATTGATACTTTATCAAAGAATCATATTAATCTAAAAATTTAAGGTATTAGGGGATGTTTTAAAATATAATTTATATATAATTATGAATCAAATTAATTACCATTTGAAGGATCTGTATTGCAGAATTGTCTAGATGATGGATTAGTACTTTTGAAAAATGTTCTTGCAGTTTTTTCAGTTCTCTTTCCATTTCCCTTTTCTGTATAAAGAAAAACGCTACAATTTTCCCACCAACAGAAGACGAATGAGCAATTATAGCCAAGCTATCAAGTGATAAATATGTTTTTTCATTTTTATTTTTGTGAAGATGAAATTCATGCTTGTACCGTCTAACTCCATAACTCTTTTTGGTTTTCCCTTCAAGGATAAGCGTTTATTCACTCGATTGTACTTTGATGTATCACGAAGCCTAGGGGTAATCTTCAAAATGATGGAAACATACGACATATGTAATCACTCAAAATGGAGAGTCATCTCGTACTTCTAGAACTCACCGTAATAAAAAAGAGATTTCTTGGAGTAGACTCAAAAAAATAAAATTTATTCCCAACCAAGTTTTGGGTACCTCGACGAAATTAATGCTAACACCGTGCAAATAGTGTCCTCTTTGGGCTCTGAAAATATAATTTTTTTAAAAAAAATATTTTTTGTATAGGAATATATTAAAATAATATTTTTTTAATTTTTAAAATTTATTTTATATATCAATAAATTAAAATAATTCAAAAACTTAAAAAAATATTAATGTTTAAAACTAAATTACATAAAATTTCAAAAAATTTCGAAAACACGGTTTGACAACCTGCCTTACATGTCTATATTGGGGTAACAAGGTTTTTGTTCTCTAAAACGAATTTCCCTTATGTTTTTGTAAGGAAAAAAAAACTATATACTAGTTTTTATCGTGTTCAATTGATAAGATGCATAGATATATGATTTATAGTGCATGTCTGGGCATGTGTAAATATTAATAGCACCCACCACCCACCAGCAAGTGGAAACATTTGACAGTTGTTGTATTTTATTTACTGTACTTGAATATGCTAGTGTTCAGATTGTAGGATCTTATAAATTGGACTTTCGGCTTCAATTAACACTCTTGCTCTATATTTTTTACACTTCCTATTGATTTTTTTTCTGGGGTTTTAGATATTGCCCTTCCCTGTTTAATTATTTTTACTCAAATTCAGAGTCTTAACTATCTGATATAGATTTTTCTGATGAAAATGGCCTCGATTGTAGATGACTTCGGTGTTTAGCTATTAGAAAACTAATATTGAAAGGTGAAGAAAACAGAAGAAAAAAAAGATTAGTGTGTGTGTATATATATATATATTAGGACTTTGGTTATAATTGGAAAAATTGAAAACATCTTCAAACATAACTCAAATAAATAATTGTGGAATTTACATTTTAATGGTTAAGATTGACATGAGAACTAGGGTATGCTTGAGGTTATGATAGTGGTGACAATTCAAAGAATTTTTCGTTTGAAAATGCATCAAAATATATTTTTTTAGATTTTTTTTAATATAAAAACATAAAAATCATTTTAAATATAAAAAATTTAAAATTTTAAAAAATGTAGTTTACACCGCGTTTCGAAACGAGATCTCAATGAAGAATAAAAAAAAACCAACGGAAAATTTTAAAACTAGAGGAGTGGAGAGTTGGAAGATTAATGAATCTATTGGGACAAATAGAAGTTTACCCTAAATAATAATAATAATAATAATAATAATAATAATAATAATAATACAAACATGGTAGGAGCTAGGAAAGGTGGAAATGTTAGGAGGAAAAATCCCCTTTTAAGAACCAGAAAATAAAAACAAATCTGGTTGGCAAGTGACGAAAATGATATTGTTACCAAAGTAAGCATTTTGTTTGCTCAACTAAATTCTAGGTTTTGGCGGAAGAATGGTGGTTAAAGAAAAGTATTATTATCTTAATTATTAAGATTCAAACTTCATATTAAACAATTAAAAAAGAAGTAAAATTCTTAACATGGCCCCTAGTTTTAACATAAATAATAACTTGGTTTCGACAGGATTGGACCTGTGTACTAAATTAATTAATTTTTATAAACCTCCAAAGATAGAGCCTCTTCTTAAAAATATAAAATGGATGGATATCTTCTATCAGAGAAATGGTGTTACCTGCCAAAATGGAAAGAGATTGAATTAAAAGAAAAAAATAATTAAGAAAAGAATGAAGTATAGAAAGAAAGCAATTAAAAGTAGAAATCAAATCAGATAAAAGATATATCAAGGGTAATTTTGCCATTTCTATACATGTATATATTTTTTTTCTATGGCTCTCACATGCCACTTGAAAAGTGTGGAGGTTATTATACGCTGATGCAGGTATCCACAACTTTTTTAAAATCATATTCTCAAATATAAAATTATCAAGGTACCCTATCAAAATTTAAAAATCACAAAAATAACCAGTTTAAAAAGACCAAAAGACTTTCATAGTTAGTTTTTGATCTTTTAAATTCCAAGGATAATTTTGTTATTTTGTGCATTCATATTTTTTTTCTCTCACTAGAATATATTGTTTTTTTTTTTAATTATTATTATTTAAAAAGATAGAAGAACCCATAACTTAAGGATTATTTTTTTATGCTTTTAAAGGCAAAATAAAATTTGAATTGTAATAAAAAGAAACTCACGTACCATTTTCAAACATGCAATGCCGAATATATTCCATGAAAAATACATTTCTATCTCCAATTTCATGCTTAATTAGTTTTTCTAGCAAGGGTAAAATTAACTTGCTCTATCCATATTCTTGGTGAACAATAACAAAATATGTCTTTTAATTTTTCCTTTATTAAAATGCACACACTGAACATAACCATGTGGTTGTTAAAGAAATAATTAATTTTCATATGGTGATATTAATGAAAATATTTACCACACGTGCCAGTAAATATTTGAAAAATCTTGAAATTCCATGTAGATTAATGTGTGATCTATTTCTTAAAATCTATTTCTCATAAATAGTGCTATTTTGTAAAACCATGTTTTTTCATACAACATAATGACACACTTGTATGGTCGTACTTTAGACATGTAATTTAGATGTGTACGGTAATATATTGTAATAAGGATAATATTAGAAACACTTATTTTTTATTAAGATTGTAACGATGTGACAAAATATGATTGGTGATTTATTAGTTAATATACACTATAATTATTATTGTATTACCTAACGTGATAATATATATATATATATATATATATATATATATATATATATTCATGATTTGAAAAACCTTACATCATCACGTAAGCAATTTATCCTCGAATAAAACCACAGATTTGGAAACTCCAATTATAATTCCATGTAAATAAATTATTATTATTATTACAGACCAATCACGCCAGCATTTCATGGTTTAATGGTGTTTTTTGATAATAAAACTATTTAGTAAGTATTCTAGTGTTAAAAAGCATAAAATTTAAAAGTTTTTTTTTTTTTTTTATGATTTCAAGTTTGAGTTTTATGATTTTTAATATTAATAATTACTAAAAATTTATCCAATTATTAATTTTAAAATTTATAAAAATTAATTAAGCTATGAGTAAACTAATTCAAACACTGCAAATCAATAATTATAAAACAAAAATATAATGATGTTTTTGTCAGTACATTTAAAAGCGTTAAAAAGACTCCCTCTTTCCCTTGCCAGCATTGGAGTTCAAATTTAACAGGAAACAGTATTTTATATTTTCAATGCATAATGAAATCATATTTGATGTTAATATTTTGTTTTTCTTAGTTTCTTTTTGTAGATTTTATAAATCAATTAAGTCCCATAATATTTATCTTAACATACTCGTGCATCCATGCTCCTTTACATGCTTAAATAATATTTGAAATTATAGTAACAATTATTTTACAAATTACTTGAAAATATATTAATATAATATATTTTTTAATTTTTTAAAATTTATTTTTGATATCATCACATTAAAATAATTAAAAAATTTAATTTAAAACAAATAAAATTTAAATTTTTAAAATATAATTAAACCCTAACAAATAATTCTTAATATTTTTCACACGATGATAATAACAACATAAAAAACTTCCTCTCAACTAAAAATCATTTTAATGTAATTATTTTTTATTTAAAAAGATTTTATAAAAATATTCCAACTTAACACATAAAACATATCCAAAAAAAAAAAAAAACATCAAACAAACAAAGACTATTAAACACAAATAAATAAAAAGAAAAAAAAAAAACCAAAATAAAAATAGGGACCTAAGTCAACTCCTTCCTTGTCAACAAAAGAACGCCGTTACATGCGGGATGCATCCCTTCCCTTCCCAGCACCATCCTTCACCCTAACTCCCATACTTTAACCATAGTTAGCTTAACTCTCTCTCTCTCTCTCTCTCTCTCTCTCTCTCAAATATAACTCTCTCTCTGTCCCTTCTGTCTCTCACATCGTTCCCTGTTTTTTCCATCTTCTGTGCTCGTGATAAATAAAGAGAGAAATAAAAGAAAGAAAAAAAAAACCCTCTTCGCTGTAAAACTAAAAATCCACAAAGGCGTATTCCATCTTTTTCTCCCTTGCATATCTGATTTTGCTTCTTACATTCATATTCATTGACTAAATTATGTCCAGTTTATAGAGAAAACAAACCCTCTCTGTTTTTGTTTTTTGAATATTTTCACAATAATTAGGAGGTTTTAGTTTTCTTTTGTTCTGTTGTGAGGAATGGTGGTCAAAATGATGAGGTGGCGGCCATGGCCACCGCTGGTTTCGAAGAAGTACGAGGTGAGGCTCGTTGTTCGAAGGATGGAGGGTTGGGATGTAGTGCGGGAAGCTGTAGCCGCTGCGCCTGGGACATCTTCAGGAGGTGATTTGAAGGATAAGTCGGAGAAATTGACGGTGGAGATTAGGTGGAAAGGACCCAAATTGGCCTTGAGCTCGCTGAGGAGGACGGCGGTGAAGAGGAATTTTACGAAAGAAGTGGAGGTTTGTGGTGCGGAGGGGGAAAACGGTGGCGTTTTGGTGGAGTGGGATGAGGAGTTCGAGAGTTTGTGTACTTTGTCTGCTTATAAAGAAAATGTGTTTCATCCTTGGGAGATCTCTTTCACTGTCTTCAATGTGAGTTCTTCTTTTCTTCTTTGCTTCTCTCTCCAAATAAATTTATTTTTCTTCTCAAGATGGTTTATGGGTCTTTTGTGTTTTTGTCATTTATCAAGTGGGATTTTGTCTTCTTGTCTGTTGAAATAGAAAAAGAAAAATTTTGGGCTGTAGAATCTAGGAAAATTCATGTGGACTGTGAAATTGATAGCGTTTATGAAACTTGAGATATGATTTTTTTTTTAAATTCAGGGATGAATTTAAAATTTCATTTTTGGTATTTGGTTACTGATAGTTTACGGGTTGCTTGTAATTGAGATGAAGAGGTTTCTTAATTGAAGAATATAAGCATATGAAGGGGTGTTCTTTATTTTTTTTGTTTTGTGGGTTATTGTGGTAGTCAATTTGGGGGAACAAAGGATTCTTAATTGATTTTTGGGGATTTGGTGGTTGGATTTAATGGAGTATTTTTTCTCTCATCATTTTGACTCGACAAAGCTTGGGTCTTTTGGATATCTTTGAGGTTTTTTGGCTGATAGTTTTGCGTTTTTAAACTTGTTAACTTTCTGGGGAACTTAGCTGTTTTGTTTTCTGATCCAGGGTGGGAACCAAGGGCAGAAGAACAAGGTTCCTGCTGTTGGAACAGCAACAGTGAACCTTGCTGAATTTGCATCTGCAGCTGAACAGAAAGAGTTTGAGTTAAGACTTCCTCTTGTGGTCTCTGCTGGCGTGGCTGAGCCTCAACCCTTGCTCTGTGTATGTGCCTTTGAATTTCTTCCAATTTCCATCACATTCTCACTGGTTTTTTAAAATTATCCCGCAACATTTTTAATCTGCCTTTTCCGGTTTTAATATTTTCACAATTTTTATAGTTTCTTACCTCAGCTTGTATGAATCATGCAGGTATCGCTCAGCTTACTGGAGTTGAGAACTGCTACCGAGACCTCTGAGCCATTACAGAGAGCCATAGTACCAGTTCCATCGCCACCTCAATCTGGAGAAGCTGTCTCAACTGAAAAGGATGAGCTTTCTGCAATTAAAGCTGGTCTCAGAAAGGTAAAGATTTTTACAGGATATGTGTCTACCAGGAGAGCAAAAAAGGCCTGTCGCGAGGAAGAGGGCAGTGAAGGCAGGTGCTCTGCCAGGAGCGAGGATGGTGAGGATAACTATCCATTTGATTCTGAGTCACTCGATGATTTGGAGGAAGGAGAGTCTGATGAGATCAAGGAAGATTCTACTGTGAGAAAGTCATTTAGTTATGGCACGCTGGCTTCTGCAAACTATGCTGGAGGACCCTTTCACTCTAGTACAATGATAAATGATGAAGATGAAGATTGGGTTTACTACAGCAATCGCAAGTCAGATGTGGGTTGCTCACATAGTGATGATTATACACCATCAGTGTCTGCACCATCTCTCTTGCAAAGTTCTAAGCGCAGCATATTACCTTGGAGGAAGAGGAAGTTGAGCTTTAGGTCTCCTAAAGCTAAAGGAGAGCCATTGTTGAAGAAGGCATATGGAGAAGAAGGGGGGGATGATATTGATTTTGATCGCCGGCAGCTTAGCTCTGATGAATCTCTTGCTCTTGGGGTAAGTCATCTATTGATTTCCCTTACTTTCATGCTTTTATAAAGCTTTTTATTTCCAATTTAGCAGTATTAAAATTACAAAAATGAAAATACTGATGATCATCTTGAAGGATGGTAAAGGTAGTTTTGTGATGACTAATTCATTTCATAAATTAGACATGGGTAATTGAAACAATGGTTGCTGTTTTGCAGTGGCATAAGGCAGACGAGGATACATCTGCAAATCGATCATCAGTTTCTGAATTTGGTGATGACAATTTTGCCATAGGCAGTTGGGAGAAAAAAGAAGTGATAAGCCGTGATGGGCAGATGAAGCTTCAAACTGAGGTTTTCTTTGCTTCCATTGATCAGCGAAGTGAGCGGGCTGCAGGTGAAAGTGCATGTACAGCCCTTGTTGCTGTTATTGCTGATTGGTTTCAGAATAACCGTGGTCTGATGCCCATTAAGTCCCAGTTTGATAGTCTCATCAGAGAAGGGTCCTTGGAATGGAGAAACCTCTGTGAGAATGAAACCTACAGGGAGCGGTTCCCTGACAAACACTTCGACCTTGAAACAGTTCTCCAAGCCAAGATACGTTTTCTCTCTGTGCTCCCTGGCAAGTCCTTTATCGGGTTTTTCCATCCAGAAGGGATGGATGAGGGAAGATTTGACTTTTTGCAAGGTGCCATGTCCTTCGATAACATTTGGGATGAGATAAGCCGCACTGGATTGGAATGTCCAAGCGATGATGAACCTCAGGTGTATGTTGTAAGTTGGAACGACCATTTTTTCATTCTAAAGGTTGAACCGAAAGCGTACTACATTATCGACACATTAGGAGAGAGGCTCTATGAGGGATGCAATCAGGCCTACATTTTGAAATTTGACAGTAACACGATCATTCATAAGTTGCAAAATGATACAGAATCATCCGATGAGAAAACAATGGGTGATCAGCAGAATGTGCCAGCCACAGTGGAACCTAAGGATCAGCAGCAGGTGAACCCGAAGGAGGATGAAGCTTCTATATTTGGGGCAATAATAACCAATCCTGAAGAACCAACTAAAAGCGAGGAACCATTAAAGAGTGAGGAAGAAGGGGAGGTTGTGTGCCAAGGAAAAGATTCTTGCAAGGAGTACATAAAGAGCTTCTTGGCAGCAATTCCAATCAGGGAATTACAGGCGGACATCAAGAAAGGTTTGATGGCATCAAAACCTCTTCATCATCGGTTGCAGATCGAGTTCCACTACACCCAGCACTTGCAACCATTAACTGAAACTCATGCGACAGAAATGTTGACAGCACCACCAGAGTCGGTCAATGGCTCCATATGAGAGGCAACTGTTTAGAGACTTGCTGTAAATCTTAGGAAGTGTGATTAGTCTAACTAAAGTTTCATTTTACAAACGGTATCTTGTGATGTGAATGGCATTAACAAAGAGGGACCTTTTTCAACTTTTTGAAGAGTTTGAAGAGAAAAGGGTCGTGTTGTTTTTCTTCTAATCTGGTCTTCAAACGGAGCTGTCCTAACTTTCCCCCCCTGTTTGCACGTAGTTGTTGGAATTTGGCATGATCTACCGTTTATTCTTTGGCCAGCCTTTCATGGGAATGCCTGCTTCCGTGCATTGCTGTAAAATCTCTCTCTCAATTGAATGAGCTCCAACTCACTTTTAAAACTTTTTGGCGATTCTCAAAATATTCTCCTTCTAAGAGAACAAGTAACTTTTGTAGACTGGTGTAGAAATATTCTTCGACTGTTCTGTACCCCCTTTCTGACATCAAGTTCCCATACGATCCACTGATGGCAATTATCTGACCCTTGAGATGCTTTCAACATTTAAGGACTCTGGTTCTTTAACAACTTAATTGATTGGAACCAAATATTTCCTTTCCCTTTGCCGTGTTAGCTGTAAAGAGGAACTTTGCAGGATTGACATTCAACGACATGAAAAGATTCTTCGAAATGCATGTTTCTTTTCTAGATAACCATCCCGCCTAAAGTCGCGTCCTTTAGCTGCCACGACAAACATTTGTAACGTATGTGATATCATGCTGTGTGGAGGGGAAATGGTTTTCTATAGAATTCCTACCCCAGCTGTGCACGTTCAGAATATACCCTTCCAATATAGCATCGTTACGAACATGTCACTTTCATGGAGAACGTTTGAAGTACTGTATGTATTTGGATGATCTTACCAAGATTCCTGACCAAGAATTTTAACTAGATTAGTGTAAAAATGATAACGATAGCTGCATCGTTTAATGGTGATTAGAAGCTCCTTTCGTGCTTGTCAACTTAAGGAGTGAAATTCTCCATTTACTTGTTGCGGTTTGCGCATGCATCAGGCTGTTCTTTGGACTCAGAAACTGAAAATATTTTATCAATTTCTCTCGCTGTTAGTAGTACTTAATGATGGTGATTATGGCGGGGATAGGTGAAGATGAGGATGTTGATCACAACGAATACTCATGACTTGTTCCAGCAGGCAAACAAAATAATAGAAATTCATTGAGCTAGCATTTTTTATCAAGTTGAGAACTATATAAATTGGTTTTATAAGATACACTTAGAAGAGTACTGATAAATGATAACAACTTGATTACCTCATCTGCTTGATACAGCACCATAATTATACTGAAGAAACATGCTACTTGCAGCCTTTCAGTACGTTGCCATTTGGCTCAACCTTTGACATGTTTGTTAGCCTTCCTGGTTGCAATTTTATGAATCACCTCAAGGGAAAGGAGCAGCCTTAAACAATGGCTAGAACAACCAACCCTCCTTGGTATAAGCCTCTTAGAGAATAATAGGTTTAAATGGTTATTTAACATGGTATTGAAGCCTTGATGACTAAGCGATCATGAGTTTGAATCTCACTATCTTTATTTATATGATAAAAATTAAGCATAAAAAAAATATAGACCTGTATAAGCTTCAAACCCAAAGGACTTTCATTTAAAAGGATATGTCATAGAAAAATATAAATCATGTCTTGAAATGTTACGTAACAGTTTAAGCTATTAGATTGAGATGATTCTTTGACATGATATTAAAGTCTTGATGATCAAGTGGTCACGAGTTTGAATCTTACTATCCATTTATTTTTTTTAAATTTAAGTACAAGGTAATGTAAGCCCATGCAAATTTCAAGTCCATGAGATTTTCACTTGAAAATATATATTAAAAAATAATATAAATTATATTTTAAAACCTCATCTAATTTAAATATTTTTTTTTTGTTTACAAGACCCACCAATAATGATATTTAGAAAAAATTAACTTTCAAAAATTAACTTTCAAGAACTCAAGTTTGAGCAAGTTTCAGGCTATTGCACGCGAGGCAAGGCCTCAGTTCAACAAGGAGGTTCGGTATTTGAATGAGTGAAAATGGGCCTTCTTCAAGGCTGATTATTGGCTCTATAGTCTCAACAAGTACAAGTTTTGTTCCTTGCCCATCAGCTTGGCAACAGTACATTTGACGTTTGACTGAAGCAGTTAAATTAGAAAAAATTGTTGATGGAAATGAAATGTCCTGATTTAAACAATTTCTTTGGTTTCCTTTTGCATTATCCTGTACTTGTATAGAAGAAGAACACTTGGACATGAGCACCACAAGCTAAGAAAATACTGTAAGAGTTTGACTCCTGACCGTGCATACACGTTCGACACCAAGGTTTGTTTGATTATCAGCTTTCTTTCAGAAGATTCAGAGCATGAAATCAAAGATTTCTTACTCCATTACTTGTGTGCAGTTTGATTGCTCCCATTTTCCCCACATAATTTGACAGAAAGCATGGAATCAACAACTGGTAGCTTCGATTTAACAACGCAAAAAGATGTGTTGCTCATGATAAAAGGCCACAGGCAATGGATAGGCATAATAATGAGCTCACACTTTCCATTATTGCACCAAACTTCCTTTTGTTACCAACCGGTGACTTTACTTATGATATTAGGGAGAGCCATGTGCGTGTTCTCCCCCTCCCCAACCCATTATTATTCCAAACTTACCTTGACAATGATTCAAGCTCAAACCCACAAGGCTCCACACTCCACATAAACCCACCTTGAATTGATTCTTTCCCGTGTTGTCATCACCCTTGCCTGCTTGCTTCCTGAGGTTTATTTTCATTTTTATCCTAGAACACTATAATTCAACGTTACTATCCAAGAGATGCCTGCTAATATGAAGCTCTATTATGCTTCCACATGTCTGATATTCCCCTAATTATCATTACCTTACATGATCAGATCATGATACAGTTCCTTGAGAGAAGAAAAAGGAATCCTCACTTGAGAATCCTGTAAAATTAGAATAGCAGTTTGGTCTATCTTTGCAACCTAATGCGTCATCTGTTTCTAACAATTGTGCAAACAACATGCTGTAACAAAAAATAAATAAAAATGAAACACAGAAGAGGCAGCAGAAGTTCATACGACAAAAGGATCAAGAATGCCTTCAAGAAAGAAATGGCAGCCAGATTTGCAGCAACAAATGGTCACTTCATATATCTCTCTATACTCTCAGGACATCCAATGCAAATGCAATCAATATATTTCCGTTTTTTCTTAACCACAATATGTTTCCACTTTAAGACTTGTAAATTGCAACTGAAATTTAAATGAAGAGAAATGTTAGACAAGATAGGAAAACAAGATAAAAAAAAAAGGGGTGAGCAAGGAAATACCAATAGATTTTCTACAGCAGAAAGGGCTTTAACTACTCTATCGCAAGCACTCAGGACACTTGGTGTTACATTTCATTAACTCCTCCACTCATATATATAGGCCTAGCATCTTGTGCTGCAACTGAAGCAGCAGGGTTCTATCCAAGCACTGTACAAGTTACAAGATAGTCTGATATTATAAACTGAAGAAATAGTTAGGGAAGATGGAAAACATTACAGAATCAACAAAGAGCTTCAGGACAATAGCTGGACTTTCAGCTGCAGATGGGGCACTTAGCCAATCCGTTTTCATTACATTCAGGGCATCTAATGCACTTCTCATCATTCTGATCATCTTCAAAGACCTTACAACTGCCATTACAATTGGAGCAAACAACAAATCGCTTGTTGCCGCAACCATTGCATGGGGAATTAGACAGGTTGAGAGGTATACCAGCCAAGAGCTTCTTCAGCCTACCTTGCTCGTGCAAGCCAATCACTTCATCAGCTCCTCCTATGTACCTTCCCTTTATGAAAAGCCTTGGAGGAATCACTCTGCCACCCAGTATCCTCCATAGTTCCTCCCTGAATTCCAAGTGGAAAGAAACATCTCTCTCGCAGAACATTACTTTCAAACTTTCCAACAAAAACCGAATAGCATGACAATCCTCAAATGTCTTTCTTATACTTCTCAAGCTTGTCGTGTAGAGAATCACAGACTGGCTTCCTCCTGGAAGACATTTCTCTTCAAAATCTAAAAGAGATGGATGTTCTTCAATCTCTTTCTCAGCTTCATTTTCTGTGACTTGCTCCACGGTGATCTCCGTTGAGACTGGAGCCTCAGGACTATCCACGGCAGGCACTCTGTCATTGGATACTACGGAGGTTGCAATGTTCACCTTGTCGACAAAATTAAGTTCCAAATCCAGTTCTTCATCTTTTGATTCAGTTTTGTGTTTTGATACACCAAAACTACCAGCTAGAATGTCTTTTTTGGGATCCTCTTGTATGTAAATTGGTGGTATCTGCAGGTTCTGATAGGAAAAACTTTCTGTGGAGTTCAGATGGGAAACTAGACCTTGTTTCAGTGTGCTTATACTTGGAATGAAATTCAATTTCTTTAGGAATCTTCCCTTCATTGATTTCATTTCTTTTGCTCACAAAATGGATGGGGTGTGATGACAACCAGTTGAAGAGGGAAGGGTGGATTTTATCTGAGAACGACTTATGAAGAGACTAGAGGACATGAAACAGCAGTGGAGGTTTCTCTTTTGGTTTCCAGTGGCACAAAAGTGAAAAGCTTTGCGTGGGTAATTGATTGCTTTTTAAAGCCATGAATTGATCACTGCACAAATTGTGGGGGCTAGGTGGAGTCCATGGCAACCCTTTTATCAGAGGACCCTGACCCTTTAGGTCTTTTACCAACAACATGGTGTCTCATCAGGTATGAAGAGTACCACACCACCTCAAACAATGAGCGAGGGGATGTGCTTTTCATTTCAAGTAATTGGTTGGCAAAGGCACCACAGCCTGGTTTCCCTGCCATTGGCACTCATGCCCTTGATGCCATGTTGTGGCACAGTTTGATTGGTGGTGGAACACCAGGGGGGATGGTTCCGAGGCAGCAGAGCTGCACCCCTGTAGACATGGTGTGCCAGAAGCACAGGTGTTGTGCTCTTCAATATAACACTGATAAACGTATTTGATTAATGGAGCTTTCCTTTCCCTTTCATTGATGGTGCCGGAAATTCTTTTTTTTGCCCCACTTTCAACAAATCCTGTAATTCAAAAGGAGAAAAAGAAAAGTTGAACCCTCTAGCCTCTAGGCAACAACTCGAGTCAGCAAATTAACCTTAGTGGAACGTAAGAAAAGCTCAATTGTAATGGGTTGAGAGTAGGATCATTCATGTTAAGTTGAACGGAAAATCTCAAGGATAAAAAACCCCATGCAATTGTATGCAATAGTCAATAACTAGCCATGCAGTTAGAGGAGGTAGATTTTAGACCTAACATTTGTTTTTTTTTTTTTTTTTTTTGTTTATATATATATATATATATATATATACCCAAACATCAAAAACTATGAATTGGAATTTCTAACAATTAAACCCAGACATAATATATTTTACAAAGAACGAAGGAGGAAGCACAGAGATTAAAGAGTACAAGAACAGGTTAAAGGTTGAGTGAGATGAATTCACAAGTCATTTATCTCTCTCTCTCTCTCTCTCTCTCTCTGTTTTATAGGCTGAGCATTATATTTTATTTAGTTTTCGGAGTTGATTGATGATTGTATCCAGTTATAACGTTGTTATTTTTATGGTTAAAAAGATATAAAAACCTTTTTTTTTTAATTTTAAAAAAGGAGAAGGGTAAAAAATGATATTTTGGGACCTCGAGGGCTGAGAAAAGGACCTCGTCATGTGGTGACCAAACAATCACCAGAAAGCGGGCTCGTTATTTAGAAAAGTGGGTTTTTTTCCCATCTCTCAGAAAGCATTTTGCAGCATGGAATCCAATCTGTAAGGCAGGTCTCAAAGCACACATGGGGACATCAGGGACATGCATAGCGAATAATCTGTGTTCTCGTATTATTCTTTCATAGAAAATTGATTTCTCTTTAGCAGACCAATCATTTTGCACCAAATATGTAGTTGATCCTTCAATGATCACAACATCAGTTTTTATTCCCTTCCTGCATTTGTGCAATATGGCATACGGTTTCATTCAATAGTCATCTGTTTCGAAAACAAATTACCCCAAAGTTCAAGTGAGCAGATAGCCTATCATCCTGCATCAAAGGATACATAATGGGTATTGACAATTCTCAATAACATAGCTACCGAATTGATCCTCGTATTAAGAAAATGGAGCTTAATCATACATTACACATCATGACATTGTAGCAATATTAGGGTAGCTAAAAGGTATATGCTATGGATACAGAAGTGACGGTGCTTAGACCATGAGGTGAGCCTTCAAGGCACCTAAACGTCAGAAACGGATGATGCAGAACCAATGCGAAAACCAAAGGAAATGCAAGTAAGTTCACGACTTTCTCCATTAATCATCTTCATAGTAAGAGAGTATGAACCCTGCAAATGACAAACATTGGCAGGTAAATGCAAAATCCATTCATCTGATTGATCTCACTATCTTGCCTCCACTATAAAATTAGATCCAGTGATTCAAACCAGGGACATTCAAAAGCCATTTCGAATCAAATAGTCAACAATTCAAAAGAAATGAGAAAAGAAACAGGCTGGGATAGTCTATCCTCCATATGTTGTAACCACTCATAAGAGGGATAATAAAAAAAAAGGTGAGGGTGGAGTTGATAGAGATTCAAGCAAGAGTAGAAATAACATGGTGTTAATTTTTTCATTAAAAAGAAATTTAGGAGTTGGATTTGATACACAGAAAAGTAACATTATTGTCATTAAACTAATAATGCTTGTTTAAAAGGAAAATTATGTCCAGCAGAAACATCTATTCATGGATGATAGCAGCTGTGATGGTGTTATTCTGGACAATTCCCTACTATCAAACAGTGCTTCAGAGAAACTGATCACCGATGAGTGCACCCACAAGCTACAGAGATTGAAATAGCTAGATCATAATTGGAGAAAACCATGACCATGTACTACTCACCATTTTGCTCTAGAAAATAATAACGGATTTCATGACATCTAATGGAGGTTTTAAAATTCATGATGTTGCAAGAAAAAACAGGCATATATGGTTAACAAAACAATGAGTTGGAAACAAACCAAATCAATTAATCCCAAAACTAAGATTGCTAATTTAGAGATCTCAAAAGGGAATATTATAAGAAACAATATCCCATCATCCACTTCACTTTACTCAGTTTTCACTCTTGAAAAAATCATGCTCCTTGAGATTTACATGCCAAATAAATTGCCCACAGCTGCAAAAAACTTAAACAGCTGAGCTTGAAGAGCCAGTTGCTTAGTTCAAAGCATCTGATTATATGCCATAATCATGTCATCCTCGACAGAATTTTCCAAACACACGGATGTGACATCCACAATATCCAATCAATAACATCCATCAAAATATATGTAAAATGCATATAAATCACTTACAGGTGGAGTGAACCCAGGCAACTCTTCAGTGTGAGACACCACAAAATTACCACTGGTTACAGGGCAGGACGTCTCCTCGCAAAGATCATGATCCTGACTATACACAGGAAATCCGAAGTATCTAACATCGACCCTCATTTTCCCATCAGTTATTGATTCACCTGTATTAATTAAATAATTAAAATTCAGCAATCAGACTTGCAACTTATAATTATCCAATTTTTTTTTTTAAATCCAGCAATTGATTCACCTGTATTAATTAACTATAATTCGACGATAAAAATAACAAAATGAAATTATCCAAAAAAAAAAAGCAAAAGCCATTAATTTCCATAAGAAAGAAAAACATAGTCACTTGTTGTTGCAGAGATAGTGAAGGTCGCTGGTTTCCCTTTCTTCACCGGATTTGGGCTTATCTTCACTCCGCTAACTTTAACGTCATAATCCTTGTTATTATCTGCATGAAAAAAAGAAGAAGATTCAATTAAATTAAAACAAAACAAGATTTTGGTTGAGATAAATTGGAAAGAGAGGATTTAGAGAGGGAGAGACCGCAGTACTGGAATTTGGAGGCTTGAATCAAAGGTAGGATCAGACAAAGCGAGATAAGCAAAGGAACAATCATCATGCAGTTAGCCATTTATTTCAGAGAATCTAAAGAAATCGTAGAGATTTTAGGAGGAAGGAATATTAGTGGAATAAGAATTTAATCAATCTGGGGTTTTCTTCTGAGGGGCTTTGGACAGAGCAGGTATCCAATGTGATATTATTAATCTTTGGATTTGAATGGTCCAGATACGTCGAGGGTGGCGTTGGTGTATGATTAGAATGGTAGTTGGCTTCAAGATGGATGATTGGTTGGGTTTTAATAATTTAATTTTCTGTCCCCACTTACACCTACACTACATTAACATTAATTAATTATTATTTTTTAAAAAAACTAAAAGATGTATCATGTATTGCACAATATCAACATTAAAAAAATAACCTCTTTCTACCAAAAAAAAAAAAAAAAACCATTTCAAACAAAACGAAAAAAACTCTAGAAATAGTAGAGAAATCACTTCACACCTAGGAAAAAAAAAACACTATTCATTGTTATAATAAAATTATGGTTTTGGCCTTCAAAGAAAAAAAATGAAATGGCTTGAATGGGAGATAATTCAATTTTTTCTCATTACCGATTGTCACCGGGTATATATGTTTTTTTTTTTTTGAATTTGAAAAATAGTAAATAATTAAATTACACTCAAAGTAAGAAAAAAATTCAAGCCATTGATCAATGATTTTTTTTTTTTAAATACAATGAAAAGATATATTTACTCTTAGAATTAAGAAAAATATAACTCATACATTTATGAGATTTTTTATCTTTTCACATAGGTTTTTTTTTTTTTAAAGATTCCAGAACCAATAAAAGTAATTTGATCTTTTCCACTTAATTAATTAATATTTAAATTGAAAAACCTATTGGTGCATACTCTAATCTAGCTAGTACATGAGAGACACCCGTTCACCATTCAGGTGATGTGTGTGATGTCTTCTGGTTACCAAATCTACCATTCTGTTGTGTCATTGGAAGTGCCGCCACATCATCTTCATCCTGGTTTAAAATGTGTTGGTAGTGATGAGGTGGTTTGTCTTCAATATACCATTTTTTTTCCCTTTCATTTCTTTTTCTCTAAAAAAATTACAGGTTTACTCTATTTATTTTTGGTATTTTAATTTTAATCATTATTCTTTTGATTTTTAATTTTTATTCTTGGCCTGTTTATAAAAACTTTTATTTATTTTCAATTTTATCTTTCAATTTTAATTTGTTATATACTTTTTTTTTAATTTAGTCCTTATTCTTTTGATTTCTAATTTTTTTTCCTTTGCTTTTTTGTAAAAGTTTTATTAGTTTTCAATTTCACCAATTCAATCTAAGTTTATAGTATATTATTTTTTTCAATTTAGTCCTTATTCTTTTGATTTTTTTTCTTTTTGTTAAAGTTAATTTTCTTCTCAATTTAACCCTCTAATAAACAATTTTAGGTTGCCCTCTAATTTATTTATTATTTATTTTTATTTTCATCCTCATTCTTTTAATCATCATTTTTATTTCATATTCTTTTGTGTAATTTTATCCTGATTTCATCCTTCATCATTTGATTTGCCGGGGATTGGCCTTCGTGATTTTTTCATATATGCTTCTTCCAGTTTAATGACCTGGGTCATGGGTTTCAAAAGCTAATGCGGGTCAATGTCTTTTTTCTTTGGCTTATTTTCCTTTTTTGACTTTATCATTCAACTTTAGTTTTTTTTTATTTTTTAAAGATTGACTTTATAGTTTTTTTTTTAATTTCTTTTCTATCATGTTTTTTCAATTTCATGACCTAGACCACGAGTTTTGCAGGTTAAGTTAGGTTGGCTTGCCCCTTAATAACTAGGTTACATATCTATCACGTTACCTTAAGCTATTTTTTTTTAATTTTTTTAATCCAGTTTTGTACCTTCAATGTTTTTGTTAAAAAAAAAAATAATTTTTGTTTACTATCATTGCCTATATTGTTATCGTCTAATTAAAAAAAAAAAAGTCAAATTATTAAACTTGATTGAGGATGTCGTGATGTGCACACCATTGAATGACAATAGTTGCCATCTAATATTATGGTCACTAGAAAATCTTACTAAAATTTGAGATTTTTTCTAAGTATGGGCTTTGATCTATACAAACTATTTAAAAAAGTTACTTTAATTTTTTTTTTTTTTTAAATATGAGCATAAGACCTATTATGGAGATTTTACCAAGTATATGTTTTGAATCCATGTAGACTAGACAAGTTTAACAAAATATTTTTCTCAAAGAAAACATCATATAAATGAATAAAATACCATATTCAATAAAATATAAATATTCATTATATGATGAAAAACCTCATACGACCAAGGTTAAGTATAAAGCCAAAAGGGGTGGGGGGAGGGGCTAAGAGCCTAACATCAAGGAAAGGCTCTCCAGCAAGGTATACTTTGTGTTGGGTAGTTGCAGCCTTGACAAGGAAGACATCAACAACAAAGTCAGGCATGGGATTGGATGAAAAGCATAGTTAACGTCCATCTAAATTCTTTTTGACATGTTGAAGAAATACAAGTTGAAATAGCAAGGAAAGTCTTGTTATAGACCCTTCAAACATCTTCTAGAACTCCTTAGAAAAATTCCTCAAAGCTTTTATCATTGCACGAGAGCTCTAGGTTTTTTCTTTGCATGTAAAAAGTTCAACCCTTAGAGCTTTTTGGAACACCCTCATCTCAACCATCCCCTACTTTAGGGAGGCCATTTCATCATAAGCAAGACAAAGCTCCCTCTTAGTTGAGTTCCACTAAAGGATCTGAACTGTTATATCATTTTTTAGCACAACATAAGCTATTTTGAGCTCCCTCAACCTTTATAAATACGGGCTCAGTCCAATCAAATATACTTCTGGCGAGCTACCAGACTCAATGTCTTTGAGATCAACTACTCGCTCAGTCCAAGCGGATATGGATTTGGTGAGCTGCCGAATCCAATATATTTGAGTTTAGCTATGAGCTAACCCTAAACGAACGTGAGTTTGATGACCTTTCAGACCCAACATTCTTGTATTCAACTATATGATAAAGCCAAGCGAACGTGTGTTTGACGATCTTACAAACCCAACATCCTTGGGTTTAACTATTTGTTGAGTTTAAGCATACATGAGTATAATGAGCTGCTAGACCAAATACCATTAGGCTTGGCTACAGGCCAAGCTCATTTAAGCATGAGTCTAGCAACCCTATTGACCTTGAGTTTGGCTATGTGCCATGCCTATTTTGGCATGAGTTTGACTTACTGTCATACTCAATTAACGTGGGCTTGACGGTGTGCTAAATGCGAAGGGCTAAGTGTCTAAAAATCGTTATAGGTCCAATGTTGGACCATAAAACTCTATTTGTTTATTCTTATGATTTTTAACATAAAATATTAATATTAAAGATATTCGTCTCCCTCACCTATTAATATATAAAAAATCTCTAAGAGACTTGCCATATTTTTTGTCCTCATTAATATTGTATAAAAAATATTTAACCTTCATTAATGCTATTATGAGAAAATGACGTTTTAGCCTCTCATTTTCAGGAAAACAATAAAGTTGAGAGGTTATAGATACTCTTAAACCACTTAGATAAAGAGTTCATAATTATTTTTTAGAGATCAATAGTTTTAAATCTCATAGCATTTATCATATAAAAACAAGAAAAAACACTTTTGTTCTGGGAATTTAAAGTTTATTCTCTCATTTATTGCAATATTTTTTTTTTTAAAAAAATATTGACTTTATCATCTGAAACTCTTTAAATTCTATTATAAAAGATTATTTTACAGGTTTTTGATTTTTTACAATCAATTATCAACTTTTTAAAAAAGAATGAAATACCAACAAATATATGATTATTCATTGTTCAAGCACCAAAAATTCTATTTCTTAAGCATATATATATTAGATTTTTAGAACATCTCTCTCCCTCTCCCCCCCCTCTCTCTCTCTCTCTCACACACACACACACACACACACACACACAAAACAAAAATTCATATTCAATACGTTTAACTTTCTTAATTTTACCCGCATGCATATATTTCAATCAGGTGTACATCATAAAATTTATTTCAAAAACTACAAAAACAAAAGAATATAGGAGATATTACATCGTGGGAAAGAGCTGTATGGATCAATAATTGGAGCTGATCCGGTAAGATGTGATGATTTTGCAGCGTCCAGAAGGTACCCAAAGACTACACATAATTTTTCCTTCACTATATTGTTCAATCCCGCCTGCTTGCCAGTGGAACCACCTCAGCCAGAGGGGTCGCTAGAGGTGAAGGCAATGGAGATGTTCTACAGATCGGACAAGTTGGGTGCAGCCTCAACCACGGGTCAACGCATCTGAGGTGAAAGAGATGCCCGCAATCAGGCAGCAACCGGAGCTTATCAGTGTTCTTGTAATCTGCCAAACATATGGAGCAGCATATAGCAGTGGAGCCTGTCTTGTGTAGCTTGGCCTCCGAATACAGCAGTGTAGGATA
The DNA here is from genome assembly GCF_005239225.2 of Populus alba. NCBI lineage: Eukaryota > Viridiplantae > Streptophyta > Magnoliopsida > Malpighiales > Salicaceae > Populus > Populus alba. The sequence goes on from NC_133289.1 coordinate 18,635,058, forward strand.
GCTATTTAGAGTGGCCTCATCAAGCCCTATATCGACGACAAAGTTCTGCAGGTTCAGCTGCTGATCTGCAACGTTTCTTGCTTGGATGGGCACCGATGCCAGTTGGTTTCGCGTGCAAAAATAGGAAGTCAAAGTGATTGTTGTAATCAGCAGCAGGATTCCAATAGAGATACCGATGCCATAGCCAAATCCACCAATGTTGTTAGAGCTAAGAAATCCAGAATCACCTGCTGTGCTGTTCATGTCCTCAAGGAATAATGAAGGGAGAAGCTGGAATTGGAATTAGAATTGGATATGTAGTGCTAATGGTTTGGTCAGCCATGGCTATGGCAAGAGAAAGGGTCTATTTGGGGTGTGATAAATTTAAAAAAGTCAATGGTGAGATGGGATAGATAAAGAATATTGACAGAGTTTTAATAAAGGGAAGATGTACTTGGGCTTTGAAGTAAAGAGGGGGCAATCCGAGCCAAGCAATGCATGTGAATACATCCGTTTTTCAAATCTTCTATCAGTCTATTAACTTACTTTTTAAGCTCAACGGCTCTCATATCCTTAAATTTACGCTTGTCTTGATATGATGACTAGTAGAGTCAAAACACTTCTACAATCTTATATAATTCTCTTTGTGCGTGCAAAGCACGATCCAAGTCGATAATATATATGCATTCTTGATTACTATTTTATTCAAGTAAGGTCAGCCATTACTTCCCACAGAAGGTATACAGAGAGCCTTAGAGTTGTTTCTTGTCTGTGGTGTTTGCTAACTTTTATATACATCACAGGCAATTACCATGAATAAGGTTGGTGGTAGTGGTGAACACCTGCAGCATGCAGAATTTAAGGATTCTTCCTCCTCGTTTCTCTTTGTTCTCTCTCTGTTGCAGGCGATCTCAAAATACTCTTCATGTCAGGTCTATGTCATAAGGGATGACTGGTGGTTAAGTTGCTGCTCCTCCCATAGCCATATCAGCCGTGTCATTTTTTCTGTATGTTGTGAGGCTGTGGTGGGATATGCCAAAGATTCTGCTTCTCATGAACTCCTGCTTCTTGGGGATGACTGGCTGCATTTTGACATATGTTAATATCTGTCTTCATCATTCTTTCTTGTCCATTAATCACAGGCAGATTCGGCACATCCTTCAACCGCAAATGGCAGACCTAGAGTACTTGAGTCCCTCGATACACTTAAATATGAAAATTTTTATGATATTTAAACTGTGATTATCAATATATAAATATAAAAAGAGAGAAACAACAAGAAAAACAGGAATTCTTATCGGGGGTTTTTTAGGGAATAAATATGGTTTTTTCTCTTTTATTTTTATGTCTATTTCTTTATTAATATTATAAATATTGATAATTACAGTTTGAGTATCATTAAGTTTTTGTTAGAAGACGGTGAAGACAATGTTTAGAATTGGATTGTTCTTGTTTTGGTGTTTGTCGCTCGGACCCTTGAGGGTTCTTCTTGCATGACATAATTTCGTGCCATTTATGCCACCACTTCCAGCTTATAATGACACAACATTCAGTAGAAGCTTTAGAAGTCCTTGAAAAGTTGAGGTCCCGACTGATACTGACGAGAAGCTTTTCTTCAGAGTCGGCCTAGGACTCAACTTCACAGTCGATTCTAGCAACAGAACAATAGAGCCAGGACGGGAAAAACAAAAGAAAACATTTGAAAAAATGAAAATCTCGCATGTTTAATTTATGATTCAAAAGGAGAAATTAATTAAAATAGAAGAAAGAGTGAAGAAAATGAAAAGGTGAAAGGAATTAACACAGACCTGCCTTACTTATGCACTCTGCAAGAAGCTAGAACAAACCGATTGTGTTTACCATTCAACGATCGTTTTGCCTAAACAATATCTTAACATTTGGCGTGATTCAATGCATGAAAAGTTTAATGAGAACTTTGCAACTTGACGAGAATCAAAGATGTTAGAGAAGAGGAGAAAAATGAGGATGGGTAGTTATGTAAGAAACCAAAAACACCCTAAGAAAACGGCTCTTCTGCTTAGAAATGAAAAGTTTTAAATGTTTTTGGAAATTATTGCTCCCATTAGATTATTTGTATCTATATAAATTAGGATACCAATTCATGAATTTCTCGGTTCAAGAAAGAAAAATAAGAGGATATTTAAAGTTGCGATCTGACTCTTCCACCACGTCTCAGCTTCCACATAGCTCAAGGGCAAAAATACGACAACATTCAGGTTCAAGCTCTGAGTTGCTCATATGATGGCTACTAGAGGCTTATATGGTCGTTAACTTCAGGGCCCGTGGGATTAGTCGAGGTGCGCGCAAGCTGACCCGGACATCCACATTAAATTAAAAAAAAAAACACGACAACATTGTTAAAGTACACAATAAATTTTCTTTTATTTCACAGTACATCCACGGTAATTTCACTTCACTTAGTTTTTTTTTTTCTTTTTTAATATGAAGTGTGCTGTCAGTTAAAGGGTATTAACCTCCATGTAAAAACCATCAGCATCTTTATACATAACAATGCTGCATGAGATATATATTTTATTAAGATAATATCTAAAACATCCAAGTAGCTTGAGGTAAGGTTTGTATTTTGAATAATCAATTAATTTTTTTATTTTAATAATTTGATTCAATTTTTTAGATAAAATAATTGGTGCCTGATATTTGCAAAATATTTTTTTTGGTGAATTTCGAGTCACTCTAATACTTAAATAATTATCTATTTTAGAGAAAATATAGCATTATTTTAGAGAAAGACTCTGAAAATAAATATACAGTAGATAATGAAAATTGAAAACCCACATGTTTAAAAGATTGATGGTGTATTTATAATCCTTGAATCTTTTTATAGAGAGGGGGGTTAAAATATAATTTTTTTCTAATAGTTTTAATGAGAAAAAAATATTTCTAACATATATATTAATAAGTGATAAATATTTTTATATAAATATTAATGTTAATAAAAATATGGTGGTATTTTAAAGGATTTACACAATATTAATATCGATAGAAATATGATAAATTTTTAATTTTTTTTTATATATTTTAAATTATAGAAAGAGTGGGATCCAAAATATAACTGAATTCATTTGAACCAAACCCTTTTTTTTAAACTGAGTTCATGCGAGATTTGTATTTTTTCTACGCATTATAGATATTTTTTTTTAAGGTTGAGCCTATAATATAGATCTAAACTGTTTTTCAAGCTGAGGCCATGATAGCTATACTAAATTTATAGAGAGAATTGTAATTTTCACATTCTGAAACCAGAAAGAATTTTACTTTACACAATCTAACAGAAATTTAACCACTTCACATAACTATTAACCGGATCAATTTACTGTTTTTTTTTTTCGCTCCTAAACCTTTGAGAAACAATTTTTAAGAAATATAAAAAAATAGCAATGGTAGAAAAGATCAATACCTAAAAACATGAAAAAAATAAATAATGCCGCCAGTGAAAATCTTGGAAAACTGAATGTTAAAAAAGCCATAGAAAATATTAACTGCAACAATATCAAACGGGCCTTAATAAAGAGTACGAGCTAGAGAGTCGGAAAAATAGCCCACTTCGTTTAAGTTGGGCCATAAAAGTATGCCCAAGCCAATGCAGCCCAATCCTCCTTCCGGCAAGAGATTCCTTCCCGCTCCCTCTCTCTCTTCTGCGAAGTCAAAAATTAATAAAAAGCTAAAAACCAAAAAACACCCGACCAAAGCAACCGCCTCAGAACAGAATGACAACGTTGACAAGAGAGCTAAAACCTCTCCTTTTATTCCTCGTAACAATAACATCATCAACTCTATTGCCTGTACAACCAGACGACACGAACCATGTCTACACACCCTGTGCAGACACCACTGTACAGGTATCAGATGGCTTCACTTTATCTATCGCTTTTTCGTCGAGTAAGGCTTTCTTCTTCAACAGTACCCTACAGTTGTCTCCCTGTGACAGCAGACTTTCTCTTACTAGCCAGAATTCTCAGATCTCAGTTTTTAGACCTAAAGTCGATGAGATCTCTCTCCTCACCATCAACACCTCATCCTTCTCTCCGGTTAGTTGAACCCCCACTCTCTCTGTATGCTTTCTTTAATTTTCTGTTGTTTTTTTATTTGGATATTTTAAATTAAGTCAATTGGGTTTTATCCCTCTACTAGATTCAAAACATTGATCGTGCCCAGCCCATAGATCAGTTTCTTTGTTTAATTGATTAATCTTTAGGGCCAAGTCCATTTATATCTGCCAGGAACATGAACTGTTCATTCTTGCTCGACCAAGAACAATTGAAATCTTTTCCTTCATGTGTTGTGTCTTAGACTCCCACAAAATGCAGAATTCGGCAATTTGTTGGGAAATAGTTGTTATAGCTAGAGCAAGCATTTAGTTGTTGAAAAATGCTGATAAAGTGATGCCCGGGTTGTGGAAATAGAAGAAGATTTTATTTCAAGTAATTAAATAAACAAGGTATCTGTGCCTTTCGCCTACTTATAATCACCTTGGAGTGTTGAAAATGTTCATTAAGGAGTGTTAAGATTAATTCACGTTCTTCCAATTGTCAGAAAATTATAGATAAATTGAGTTTACGGAGTGAAGGGTGCAGTGAGAGATCCGGGGACAAAAGTTGAAAGACATAAATGTATATACTCTTAGAGTTGTTCATGTGTTGCTTATTTGTTTTAGAACTATAATAAAAAATATGAGTATTTCTAGATTCCAGTGAGATGTTATCTAACACAAACCAAAACTAGAGTCTAGCATGCCTACAAGATAGACTGTCGGTTGCACTTGGAAATAAATAATCTCTTTCATTGCCTTGACGAAGTATCATTTTTATACATCTTCACCACAATACACATGTTGCAACTGTAACAACTGTTTAACCTTTGTCACAACTCCTATGTACCTTAATCTTCCTCACCTAAAATGAAAAACTAGCAGCTGCAAATAAAAAGACTACTAAATTTTGACTAAGAACAGGCTATTTCAATGGACCCGTAGTTAAAATTCATTCTCCGAGGAATGTCTAGTTTTTTTAGTTGAGATCCGAATTGAGCTCTTTACAGATGAATATTATCTGATAACCCCTCCTTAAAATTCCACATTCATTTATCTATATTTACACCAGATAGCAAATAACTTACCTGCAATCTCACACAGTGAATATTAATTTGTTGATAGCAATATACATGTTTATCAAGTCATGCATGGTAGCAACCTAGGTACCGTAAAGTCGTAAACCATAAGGCTGGATATAAGTGATGGTACTAGTGGCTTTCAATCTCTTTTTTTGTATCCCCTTTTGTTGGTGACCGGTATCAACCAAGGTATCCAGAGCTGAACTGGGTATAAGCTCGAGAGTATTTGTATTCAGTTTACTGTATCCCCTTTTTTTGTTGGTGCTTTGCAGGGCGATTATGGTGGGTATATGGTTGCATTTGCCGGTCGAAAATATGCTGCAAGGTCTCTCCCTGCTTTTGTTGCAAACAGTACATACACTGTGACAAGCTTCACCCTGGTAAGCGACGATCCAGGACCCATTATGATCTCGATTTAGCTTCATAAGATCATCAGGAACCCATTAAATTTCTGTAATGCAGGTGCTTGAGTTTAAGAAGGGAAGGCTACAGAACTTATATTGGAAAAGGGATGGCTGCGCTCAATGTTCAGGAAACTCAAAATTTGTCTGCCTCAACAATCAGGACTGTGCAATCGGAACATCCAGTTGCAAAAAAAACGGAGGTAGTGTTGATTGCAGCCTTGGGATACAAATGGCATTCTCTGGCACAGACAAACACTTTTCTGCTCTAAACTCATGGTACGAAGTGGAAAACCTTCGACAGTACTCGCTTTACGGTCTTTACTCAAATCTCAAGGATTCTCTCACCAGTCAGTATAACAACTTCTTCTAATTGTGCTTTAGATGGTTTGTAGAGTTTTGGTTACCTTGTATGTTGTAATTTTTTCCTCATTTCTTGTCCAAATGGTGCAGACCTTTCTCTTCGGTCGATGCTCCTCTCTGCTGTATCTTTTTAGAGTTGTTCTGTGTAAATTTACATACGTGATCAGTTATTTGCTATGAATGTTAAACGAGATTAAAATGTTTGGAATCTGCCTTTTTCATGAAACGTGGGTGTTCGATAGGTGATTGTTTTTCTGTATAAATTATTATTTTTATTATATTTTTAAATTACTTTGATATATTAATATTAAAAATAATTTCTTATAAGAAAATTATTATTTTCATATATTTTTAAATAAAAATCATTTAAAAAAAAATTAGACCGACTAGATTTAAGTAATTTTAACTGGTTTTGTAGTTTTGAGCAACGACAACCCTGAAACTTTCACTTTGTAGTCATGCATGCCTTAGGATGCATAGGATGAACATGAGATGAATGAAGGGACCTCTTGTGACCATAGTTGTCTCCGCCGTTCAGTTCAATTCCTTCCGGTGTGACATTTGAAAAAATAAAATACATATTTATTTGTTTCACACTATTTAAGATTTCAATGTAAATTGTCCGAGATGAGTAGAAATGGATCGAAACTAACCGTTCTTGTCTACCAATGAAAATATTATTTTTTATTAAAAATTTTCACTTGATTATATTTTATCCAAATTAATTATGTATCTTTTCTGCTTTAGGTGCAGCCAGTGACGGGCCTTGGCAATAAGATTTCTCCCAAAAAAAAAAAAAAAGTCAATAAAATATATGGATTATTTAGAAGATGTCATTATTTTTTCTAAAGAGCCTTTACAATCCTTGTTGTAATTTTTTTAATTAATATAATTTAAATAAATTATATATAAATAAAAAATTATATTTTTTTTATGTGAGTTGCCCAATTATGGAGCTTAATATAAAATTTTTATGTGAGCTATTTCATCATGAGTTTCACCATCAATATTTTAAATAACAACAATTGAGGTGGATGAAAACAACACACTAGTTCCTTAATATTTTTTTTTTCAAGAAAAACCTTGTCATTCTCTCTTCCACAAAATAATTTTTTTCTACAATAGAAAAAAAATACTTAATTTTATTCATTAATGTATTCACTTGTTAGAAAGGTTATTATAATTATTTATATAAAAAAATATTACTAAAAAATCATAATGATATGGAATAAAAAAAAATATTATCTTCAAATAAAATAAAAACTAAAAAAATATCTTAATAAAATATATAAAAAATACAAATAAGAAAATATTTAATTTCCTAAAATGCTAAGAAGTTTGGGGGAGGGGGGATGCATGAGACCGACATCCAAGAAATTATTAGACCGAACACACAAGCTAGAAAATCCTTGCAAATCAAGGATTGAAGTTGTTACTAGGCCAGCTTTTGGTAACATCAAATGGGTACCCGATATCATCACTTGAACCAGCTCCAAAAGATCCAGGCAGCCTCGAGTCGCTTCCACCAGCACTGCCTGCTCCGCCTCCACTATAGCCGCGACGATGCATCCCCTGCAGTCCATGGAAAGGATTTCCGCCAGTACTGCTTCCTGCAAAATTACTTCCAGGAAGCAGCCCCAGCCCTAAATTCTCTCCACCCATATCTCCATGAGCCAGCCAAGGATCATCATTATTCACAACAGCGCTATTGCGCCCCATATTATTTACATGAGGCAGCCACAGGTCAAAGTTGTTTCCAACTGTGCTTTTGCCTCCTCCTACATCATTTCCTTGAGGCAAATCCAGATCAAAATTGTGCCCAACGCTATTGTTGCCTCCTGGATTAAATCCTAGGCCACGAGGCAGCCATTGATCAAAACTGTTTCCAGCATTGTTACCTCCGGTCATATTGCTGCCAAGAGGTAGCCTCAAATCAAAATTGTTTCCACCTGCAGAACTGCTGCTTCTTAAACTTTCATTTTCATGAGGCAGCTGCACCACATCAAAACTATGTCCACCACGGATGCCTCCCATATTTCTGCTATGAGGGAGGCCCAATCCAACAATATCTCTAAAACTGCCGCCACCACCACCACCATTATGCCCAGGGTGGAATCCAATATCAGGTCCCCCTCCAGAGCTTACACCAGTAAAGTTAATTAGATGTGGTCGCCCCAAGACATTTCTGGCAGTGCTACCTCCAGCAACATTATGCTCAGGGTTGTTTATTACATCAGTGAACCAGTGGTCCCATGATGCACCACCATCTGTTGGATTGTTCCTCCCATCTCTAGGTTCTCCTCCAGATTGGCCGCTAGTTCCGTCATCGTCGCCACCACCATCCTTGTTAGAGTCTTGATGATTAGAAGGAAAAGGACCAGGTGGGAATGCACCTGGCTGGAGTGTAGGAATTTGTTGAAAATATTCAACCCTTTTCCTTATCTCCTTCATTTTCTCCTCCACCAACCAAGTTAAACCACACAATTGAGTTTCGTCCAAGCCATCGAATCCTTTATCTTGGTAAACTTGTTGCATGAGACCAGCCATCTCCAACTCCCTGTTATTCTTTAGGTGCTTCCTGGACTGGTCATTTAGTTTGGCCATCCTCTCTTTCAGATAACTTTCTTGATTCATCATCTTCTTATAACGCTCCATGTCGGGCATGTTTTGGAACCTCATAAGAAGTTGTTGCACCTCAGGGCGTGACGGCCAGACAGCTGGTTCGGGCTCATCTGGACTGTAGATGATAACAAAGGCCTCGATGCCACATAGTATGGTTAGCTCGCTCACTTTTTTCAGCAACCCGACTCTCCTTTTCTTGAGGCTAGCTTTCCTAGCAGCATCATTCACTATAAACGTGAGCTTAACCTTCTTTCTCGTCATGTTTGCTTTTCACTCTTGCTCTAAACCATACCCAATGGGAGGTTTATATAACAGATGGCAAAAGTGACAAGGGCTAAGAAAGCATTAAATGCAGTGGCCATAATTGGAAAAGAGCAAAGAAAAAAAAGGGGTGAAGGCCTTATTGGATCTTAAGAGGTTATCTGCATATGGGTTAGAAATCCAGAAGCCAAGATTCTATAATCATGCATTTTTGGGAAGAGTTTTAAAATTTCTTTTCTTTTTATGGTAGGATAAGTCATATACCGATTTATTACAGGTTTTCAAAATCTGGGCAGACCATTGTTGTATAGGGCCAGGATTTTTTCCTCTCCTTGGCTACTAAATAAATATATAATTTTTTTTTAAACATCAATTATTATCTCATGATGAATTTTTAAAGTTAACAATAAAATTTTAATTCAAATACACTACCCAAAATAATAAAAAATAAATTTAAAAGTATATAAAATTAAAATGAAAGTAAAAAAAAAACTAATTATTGAAGTTACATCTTTAGATGTTTTGTTGAATATAATTCATCTATAATCAAATCTGATGAATCGATATTGTAACAATCCCTTCAATCAGGATAAAACAATAATTTCATATCAACTGGAAAAAAAAATAATTAAATTTTTTTCCTCTCTCAATTCCTCTTTCCTCCATTTGATTTTTCTTTAGATTAGTGTTTTATAAGTTGTACTTTATAAATTTATAAGGTTATTCTTTCACTTTTCTTATTTTTTTTCTTGGATTTGTTTTTTAATATTTTTGCCTTACTTTTTTCTCTTTCTCTCTCACCTTTTCTTTTTTTTCTTTTTCTATTCTGTTTCTGCTCAGTCAGTAACACATAAAAGGAAGGAAGAACTGATTTGTTTTTATTTTTTAATGGAAAATAATCATTTTATCCTTAATAAGTTTTTTTGCTTTTATTTGACAATCTTTTTTTTTTGTTAGTACTACCAAGTTCCATTCATCCTAAAATTTTAACCAGAATTTATTCAATATATTTTAAGATTCCTTATAAAATTTCAACTCAATCTGATGGTTGAATTGAAAATTTTATCCAATAACATAATACTAGGGGTGTTCACGGTCCGGTTCGGTCCGGTTTTAACATAAAAATTCAACCGAACCGGAAAATATAATTTCTTGTTAATATAACCCGAACCGAACCGAAAACCGGTTCAAACCGAACCGGTTTTGTTCGGTTCGGGTCGGTTTTTTAGCCTTAGAAACCAGAAAAACCGAAACTAATTAAATAAAAGAAAACTGGTCCATACAGTGTTATTGAGAATCACGCACCATCTGATGCATATAGAATCTCACACAAGAATCACGAGTCCCTTCAGAAGAAGGAATGCTGGGAAAATGAAACGGGGATAGAGTTTGTTACCACTAGAAAATCAACGACACAGTGGTGATTTCTTATAGTTACTGAACTCCTATCTTGTACAGACAGCCTCAAAGATAAGTTTGAATAGTGCGGTACAGATGTCTAACAAAAACTCACACGGCCAGCCTTTCATCCTTCATTTCCGAGGAAAACATCGACCAAATTCTATTTACTCTTCACAACAACCTTTTCGAAGAGGTATGGACGGTTCATCGTAGATTCATCTCAAAGAAGAGCCTTGGACTAGAAGCTCATACATACGCATAAGGTGTTGTTAAACCTTCAGCAACTCCTGAAAGACAGGTCAGTCCATCAGCGCACCACTGGAAAAGAGGAAGGGAGGAGAGAGAGCGGGGAGGGAGGGATGAGGTTGATGGAAAGGAAAGGGGGAAGGGGGAGGGTGAGCAGCTCGAAAGGTTTTGGGAGGGAGAGAGAGTGGGGAGGGAGGGATGGGGTTGCTGGAAGTTTTGGGGAAAAGGAAAGGGGAGGGTGAGTGGGGTGGAAAGGTTTTGGAGGGGGGCCGGCGGCTGGCAAAGTTTTGTAGGGTTAGGGTATTTATTATTTAGGTTTAGGATGTTTTTTTTTATATTTTATTTTAGATTCAATTAAACCGGTTCGGTTTGGTCCGGTTCAATCGGTTTAAGCTTTTTAAAACCGGAACCGAACCGAACCGGGTGGTTTTTTTAAAATTTTTAATCGGTTTATTCGGTTTTTTCTATCGGTTCGGTTTTTTCGGTTAATTTTTTCTCGGTTTTCTCGGTTTAATCGGTTGGTCGGTTTTTTTGAACACCCCTACATAATACTAGTCAAATTGTGATTTTTCATCAAATTTATGAATTTCTTTAAAATTTCTGAAATTTTAATCCAAGCTAAAGCATCATATTAGAAGACTTCATGCAAATTTTTAGAATATTTTGATAACTCAATCAAGAATTATGATATATATAAAACTAGTTAAAAAATATTGATAAAATCTTGACGTAGGTTATAGCCTACTCAAGTCTTGAAGATGCCTCCATCCTTGGTTGTATATACATCTACCATCTGATTTTTCATGGTGCAAATCTGCACCAAGTTGCACAATAGTTTTATCATGGAATTACAAATTAATGGCTTAAATTTATATACGGAAAACTCTACAAAGATTAAGTTTTTATCCAGGTTGATAGATAGACTAGAAAGTTGAGAATAGGGTACTTCTTAAAAGATTAAATTTATATACTTCTTAAACAAGTCCCATGTAATTATGTTTAAAAGAGACTCTTTAAAATTTAAATGAACACATAATTGATGGAGGGAAAAAGTCTTCAAGGTTGTGTAAGTTTACATAGTTAGACAAAGGTTGTAAGAGATTAAATATATGCAGGTGTGTTTGAAAATACTATAAATATTATAGTTTAAAATATTTTTTATTTGAAAATATATTAAAATAATATATATTTTTTAAAAAATTATTTTTAACATTAACTTATTAAAATAATCTAAAATTATAAAATTAAATTTAAATTTTTAAAAAACATGATTTTAATTACATTCTCAAACACTCTCGTAAGTTTTTCACACATACAGTTGTAATTGGTGTGGGATATATTTTCTTTTATATTGCTCGGTCTTAACATTAATAAAATAGTAAGCGAACAAGTGAGAATCAGTTCTTGAAAAGAAAAAAAAAAGGAAAAATAACATAAAAGAACTTATATCTGTCGTATGGAAATAGAATACATACGAATAAAGTTCTCTTATAAACCTAGAACTAGAACTTTGCACGGCTATGGGCTTGCAAGGTAAACTTCGAATTACAGAGATAAATGATATTACTGATCTTCAATTTTCTGAGCTACGTTGCTTAGTGGATGAATATAGGAAATAATTAATGAGAGATAACTATATAAATGTTGCGGGCAAACAAAAAAAATTTAAATTTTTTTCTTTTAAAAGAGTTATTAAAAACATATTTAATTCATCTAAATCAATTAAATTAACCTATTAAATCCAAAATCTAAATGATAGATTTAATTGGGTTTAATAAATTTATTTTTTTAATTTATTTTTTATTTAATAATATAATAAAAAAATAAACGATTACAAAAAAAATTATCAAATACTATTTTTTTTTTAAATCATGCTAGTATAAAAATGTTTTAAATATTATAAAAAAGTTACTATGAATTTATTAAAAGAATAACTTAAATCAAATGCTATTTATTAAAATAAAATCTAAAATATATTATTAATTAATTTCAAATCGATATAAAATAATATTTGTAATATATTTTAAATTAATTAATTTAAATAATTTAAAATCAAATTGAAGGGGGGAAAACACTAAAAGGAGGTGAGGCGCGCTAGATGGCCCATTAAAAATAAGCTCCGGAAAGTTGGCCTGCCACTCTCTTTCATAACATTTTGCTCAGGTGCTGGAATGCACATCACTGTCTTACGCATCAGCTAATGTGTCATATATTTTATTAGAAAATAATGTAAATTATATTTTATAAAATTTTATTTAATAATTTAAATTATTAAATTGAGATGGTTCTTTAACATGGTATCAAAACCTTAATGACCAAACAGTCACGAGTTCAAATTTCATTATTTCTATTTATTTGATAAAAATTAAACACAAAGTAACGTGAATCTGTGTAAATTTCAAGCACAAAGAACTTTCACTTAAAAAAATATGTTAGAAAATAATATAAATCATATCTTATAAAACCTTATCTAACACATTTGTCAAGCGTCCATGGCTAATGTTTCATCCTTTTCTCCCTTGGCACCCATCGCCATTTGCCTGTGTGTGAGCGTGCCTTTTCCCCTTGAATTAACTTGGCCTTTTATGCTGTCTGGCAAATGCAACTAGTGCTGTTAAACGTTGCATTTGTCAATACATTTTATGATTTCCTTCATTTTCGTTCCACAATGCCTGCTTTGATGCTTCTAAGTTACATTTATTTATTCAACCCGTACGTGTTAGATCGACAACGCAAATCTATTTCTTTAGCTCGACTACTCGGCCACATTGTCAGAGCGGCTCGCAACGAAGCGTGTAACACCTATCTAGTAAATGCCAATCTACAGGGATATGGATTGGAGGTCCATAAACAAATTCATGCCAATCTACAGGTGCATTTTCCTTCTAAGAAAAACCAGGCACCGCTGAGGAATATTTTTCATAGATTATATATAATTATCTTACATTCATAAATTAATTTTATATTTTTTTTGAATTTATTAAAAAATATAAAAAGAAAATCTCAATCAGGTTATACCTGGTTACTTGGGTTTCAGGTTGATCAGGAAGATCACATGGATTTGACCGGGTTAATTATAACCCTGGATTTTTATAATTTGAAACCCGAATAAAACCCTGAATTACCTTAATCCCGGGACAACCCACTAACTACATGTGAGATTCATAAGCATGATTCTAAACATTAATTTTAACATTCATTTTATATAAATACAAATTATTTATAGTCAATGGCTCAACATATATATCCAAGGACAACTTATTTGGAATAAACTTTTAACCACCACAATTTTTTATTCACTTGAGCCACAGGTTCTAGCCGCCAATGGGCCTGTGAAAAGCCACCAGCCCACCACAAAGGTGCTCTTTAATCAATTCCCAGGCGACTATCCTCAGTTTGGGAGCATTCCTCCGGGCAAGTAAAGAGCTTCAACAAACCACAGATTTTTCCCTTTCAGCTAAACAAGAACAGACCTGAAATCGCTCACTGGAATTGCTAAGACTATATTTCAAGGAAGCAGCTTGTTGAGTTGAGCAGTTTTGACTCCTAGATATGCTGAGTTGTTCAGCAATTAGAGATTTTATTATTATATTTAGCAGCATTCTATTGTTGCTGGCGTAAGTTTCAGCCTACTTGTCGTTTGTGATCATGCAAGCTCAGTAACAGGCTAAGCCCCCGCTAAGGTGGTGGTAGCGGTGTTGGAGAGAGCACCGCCAGACTCTTTGCCTCACATGGTGACAAGGATATTGTTGTTGTCAAGTTGTTAAAAATATTTTTTTTGACATGACATATAATATATAATATAAATTTGTAAAATTATAAAATTATAAATAAAATATTTTAAATAATTATATATTAATAATTTCAATCAAGTAATAATTAACAATATAACATAATAAAATAAAAATAAAAATAAACAATAGAAAAGCCCAAACACCTTGTATTTTATTTACATTGATTCCTCTATTTTTTGGACAAATTAACCCACTTACTTCATCATTTAAAATAAATGAGCCCCTTCAAATTTTGATAGGCCATTTAACATTAATTACTCCAAGGGTCAAGTATGTTAATTTACAATTTTTATTCTATATATTTGCTAACTAAAATAGAGTAATATATACCAATTGATATACTAATAGTTTACATAAGAAATTATGAAGAATGAATATGTATTTTAATTTTACGAAAATAAAATCCACAAATAACTTGTATTATAAAAAAATTTATAATAATTATAGTCAAAATCAAGCCCTTGATTATCAAATTACACAAGTTTTGCAAGATATAAATTTAAAACAATGAAAATGTTAAGGTACAAATTACTAGAATGCACAATTTTATAATTTTTTCAAACTTGTGAAATCGGTCTGATTTTACCGAGTTTAATCGATTTTACTAGTTTTCAAGTTTTAATCTAATTTAATATATTAAATATATGTTGAGTTTTAAAATCATAAAATTTTAAATGTCATTTTTTTGACAACATTGGTTACAGCTGTGTCCTCTATAATTTGATGTCAAATTAATTGCCTCACTGCAATCTTCTTCTTTTTATTTATATATTTTTTGGGAAAAATAGCAAGAAAAACCTTGAACCTATATAATTTCTCAATCTGGTCATAAAATTACGAACTCGCTTCTTACACATCATTAAAAAATTATGAACTCGATTCAATTCTTAAGAATTCTATTAGAGCTAAGATGATGTAAAATGGAATATAAAAAATCTAGAGATTAATTACCTCAAGTTTGGCTTGAAAAGCCAAACATGATATACAATTATTTTCTGCATTTTGTTGATATATTTAGAGTGCTTGAAAGTGTACTAATAATTATTTTTTAAAATATTTATAGTTTAAAAATATATTAAAATAATATATTTTTTAAAATAATAAAACGAGGTACAAGTGTGTCCATAATGCTGTAGTTTTCTTTTTCTAGGAGTCGGCTTGGACTATTTTCTAGTTTCGTCAAGATTGTCCCTACCTCCAAATGATTAATTAGGTATTTCACTTCTTTAATAATATTGCCTAGCTACCTCCAAATGATTAGGCCGTCCCGTGTGGCTCAAGACAGCTCATTTCTTGAATCCAGATTTTTCTTTTCAATTCTTTATTCGATTTCTTTAACTCAGATCTTATGCACGTAAAATAGATTCGATCACGTACTGTTGATGTCTATTACTGCTAATGATATCCACCTATGTGCAAATGTCATAGTTATTCATCGAATAATCTATATTTGAATGCATTAACGTATTAATTGATTATTTCATTATATTATGTGTGGATATAAAGTTAACGAATATAAAAATAACAAAAATATATTCAATTACACGGATAATTAAAAAATATAAAAGTAATTATATTTTTTTAAAAATAAAAACAAAAACATTGAAGTATATTTTTTATGTCCTTATTGTTTCTATCTTTTTTATTTTGAAGTAATAATTAATATTAGAGAATAATATAAATCATATCCTGAAATCTCATTTAATAGTTTAAATTATTAGGTTGAGATGGTTCTTTGATATCCAATTAGAGTTTTGATGACCAAGTATCATGAATATAAATCTCACCACTTTTATTTATTTGATAAAAATCAAGCATAAATAGTTTAAGCTATTAGGTTAAGATGGTTCTTTGACAAGTAATATATTTAATTATATATAAATTAAAAAACAATTCTCTCCACTTGCTTGATGGTGGCTCATGACAATAAATAATCTAATGTTGGCTATAAAGTTAGAGAAGATTCTTGTAATTATTTTGTAA
This sequence comes from Populus alba, assembly GCF_005239225.2. Classification (NCBI taxonomy): domain Eukaryota; kingdom Viridiplantae; phylum Streptophyta; class Magnoliopsida; order Malpighiales; family Salicaceae; genus Populus; species Populus alba. The sequence continues at coordinate 18,651,259 of NC_133289.1, forward strand.
AAAAAAAATAGGCTATCATGCTGAGTATAGTTAAGACAGAACAAAGGAATGTAAATCCACTTGCTTAGTGGCGATCCCATTGATAATCCACCCTTGTGTTACTTTCTATTAATAATATAATCTATCTAGTGTGACAAAAGCTTAGATTTTTCTTCGATTTATAATTTATGTTATATAGTTAGATATCCCCAGCATTAACAAAATTACCTCGGTAATCAATTGATCATGGATAATGGCTTGGGACGACATTATATAGTTTTTCATTTAAATTTTAAGATTTTAGATGGATTACTATACTGCTCACACACACACATATAACTACATATATATATATATATATATATATATATATATTTTGGATACGAGAAAATTCTATCTCCTGGAAAGCCTATTTTGTGAGTCTAGGTAAGCGAGTAAAACCCTGTCTGTCTCAGATTCTTACAAGAGATGCACGTCCTGATTCGAACTCGAGACTTGTTGTGCAAATCTTAACCCTTTGCCATCACACCACACCTTTGAAGACCACATTAAAATATGCTTGACAATAAAATAAAAAAAACAATTCATTTGAAAGTTATAATTTTACTTTATATATTAAAAACTAATTTTTTACTCAAAATTAGAAATAATATTGTTGATTTAACACAAAAAATAGCTGTAGCTAAAAATATTAATGCATGTTCTTTGAGTTCAACATTAAGAAATATATAGTTCCAGTAAATTCTCAAGAATTATATCAAACCAGCATGACTTATCATGAAGAATAACTCTGTCATAATTATATATTTGCTTTAAATCACGCCAAATGAAGGACACTTACATTTTCAGCCAGAAAGAAACAGTGATTTTTACTCATATGCCAACCTCCTTCATATCATCCGGTAAAAAAGTATAACCTGGCATTTTCGGAGCTAGGTAACATGCACCTAGCTACCTACACAGAGAAATAAAATTAAAAAAAAAAAAAGGCAACCTTTGAGCCCATCACTAGGGATGTCGCTTTGTCTATTTTATTGGTCCTTTGAAAAAAAAAAAGAAAAAACAATTTGCTAGATCATGAATCCGTTGTAAGCTAGCTATACCTTTTAGTAATGCACATCTTTCTCACGCAAAAACAAAGAAAAAAGTTCTCCAGCATATCCGCTTGAGAACCAATGGTAGCTCTAAAGAAGAGAAAATGCAAAAAGCCAAGCAGAGGCTGATGTGGATTTGCAAACTCCAGCAGGAACCCTACTTTTTTCCACGTTGCTCTTAGGAGAGATCTCCACTTGGAAAGATCAATGCGTGCCTACAGGCTCCATTTCTGCCCCTTGAAATGGACACGTCACATCCCATAAGAGTGGAAGAGGCAGAGACTTTTCTTTTTCTAGTGGGCATGAACAGTGACCTAAAAAGTAGGGTTTGAAAGTAAGAAGGCCGAGGCGGAAAGACAAAAAGGAAAGGAATTTGTCACGGTGTGAGGCCTAAAAGAAGGAGGAGCGACGACTAGCTTCAATTTGCTTTAAGAAAGGAGACGAGAGGCAAAAGTTACCATCGCCCCCTACGTTCCACTTGTATGTGTGTGTGTATCTTACTAAAAACACTATTAAATGATTATCGGGGAGGATTTATTTTGGTGAATTATATATGTTTGAGCTTTCTATATATACTCCTGGGTGAGGAAACTTGCAAGTTTAAAAATTAAAATAATTAATTGAGCATGGACAACAATAATGAAGTTTTGTAAAGTCTTTGGTGCCCAGAATTCATCTTACAGTCTCAAGCAAGAGAAAATCTTAGCAAGCAAGCAACTGGACATACACTCTAGCTCCTACAGTCTCATATTATAAATCTTACAAAAGATTCAAAGTGGCAAGTCAATTTATATCGATCAACAACCTTCAATGTGTAAGCAACCAAGCATGTATCTGTGTTAACACCAACGGGAAAGAAAAAGTATTGAAAAAACAAACAAATAATTATGATTATATTACCATCATGAAATTAAGCATTGAGTCAAAGGGCAAGTAATGTGCTATGCACATGGATTTAAAAAATAAAATAAATTTCATCTATAATATTTGTATTATAGATCTAACCCGACTCAGTCCGTCAAAGTTAGATAATATTAATATTTCAAATGAAAATGAGTTAAGAAAAAAACATAAGAAATGATATCACAAGTGCACTTACTTAAACAAACTCTCTTTTGTCTTTATGTTTGATAGTTTATGTATTGAGCTTATTTAATAATGCTTCAACTCTAAAATTCTTGTTAGTGGGTTTCTTATTAGATTTCCTTAACCTGACAAATAAAAGCTTGTCTCTTTACTAAAAGGAAGAGAGGAGATAACTAGATTTTAATGGTGGTGTAAGGTATAAAAATTAAATCTAATATGGAGAGTGTCATGGCATTTAGAGTTCCTGTTTTAGATTTAACTCTAAATATAGACTTATGAAAATTAACAATATAAACAAACTCATGGATATATGTAATATCCACACAAAAAGCTAGCCTAACATGATGTATTCAATCTGCTTGGAGCCAAATAAATAAATAAATTAAGTTTATAATTTATAAAATATTAAAAATTAAATACAATTATACATTCAAACTTTATCTAACTATATCCTATATCCATATGAACACCCCTATTTTTTTACTAGATTTTCTTCTTATAGTGAAAGTAGTATAGCTTAACTCTTAGCTAGTGGTGTTAATTTGCGAAGTCTTGGTAGGACAACAACTACGACAAAAATTTCAACATGCTTGGAAAATAATTACATAGACTCGGGACTCTCTTCTCTCTCTCTCTCTCTCTTAATTACTTAAACTTGGAACTTTAAATTTGAAGATGTTGAGATACTTTTTTAGAGGAGAATAAATATTATACATTTATGGGAATGTTGTAGACAGTTAATCATTTAAGACTACTATATATTCTCTATAATATCTTCCCAAGAAAATTAAAAGTGGTTTTTAAAGAGCGTTTGGAAATGCAGTTATACTTGTATTTTCAAAATATTTATTTATTTTTTTGCTAAAAATTTATTTATTTTTGTATATTTTATATTGTTTTGATGTGTTGATTTCAAAAATATTTTTTTTAAAAAATATAAAAATATTATTTTGATGTATTTTGATACAAAAATATTTTTAAAAAATAACCATAACTATACTTTTAACAGGAATTGATGAAATTCTGTAATACTGTAGAAGCATGAAAACTTTAATTAATGATACATCATTTCTAATTCTCAAGGGGAAAAAAAAGAATATTTCTGATCTCACGTCTACTAATTAATTTAATTTATTTTGTATAGGTGCGATGTGCAAATCAAGTTAATGAGACCTAACTGGACATGACCGAGCAAAATAAAGCAAATTTAAAATAATTAATACTTCCATGTCATGCCCTCCATCTTGTGGGAGGGAGTTCACCATTTACGCACATTGCCCACCTACTTTTTCTTGGTTACCCACCTTATAATGCAATTCCCATGCAACTTTTTTTTTTTTTTGGAACTATAAAAGCTAAACATATGATGTAGTAATGTTAATGAGACAATTAACATTAAAATTCTTATTTTTTTTAAAAAATCTCTAACGAATTCAAACCAAAAAAATTAACCTAATAAAGTTTTATCTTGGCACTCTATGCTTGTTTAAAAGTATGGTTACAGTTGTTTTTTTAAAATATTTTTCATGTTGAAATACATCAAAATGATATTTTTTTTATTTTTTAAAAAATTATTTTTAAGATCAACATATCAAAATATAAAAAAAATAAATTTTTAATAAAATAAATTTGAATTTTTATGAAATGCGGTTTGTAATTAAATGTTCTCTTCAATTCAATAAAAAAAAAAAAGTTAGATTATATTTCTAAAAACTTTTATATTTTAGAAAATATTTAAAAAATATTTTTTAATTATTTTAATATATTAATATTAAAAAAACATTTAAAAAAAAAAAACATGTGATCATTAATTATGGTTGATAATAAGACAATGTAACTTGTCCCATCGGGATTGAATCCAAAGCTTACGTACCCTAAAATTCAAGGAAAAGAAGGAAACAAAAATGAAGGACATGACCTTAAAGACGACATTTGGCACCCACTTTAGGGACTGGAAGGATCTACCTAGCTAGCTCCTAAGGAGTCCTACCGGCACGTACCAGCAGAGAAACCACTTGTAGTACCTTCAAGACTTAAATAAATAACATAAAAGTCCCTGAGATTCTCACTTTTCATCAATTTTTTGTATACAGAGAAGACTTCTGATCAATGGCCAATTATTTGTCACTGGAATATTTGATTTATCTTGTACTTGGGGTAGCCAGTTATAGCTACCCAACGAAAAACCAAAAAGGACGAAAGATCATTAGTCCTAGCTAGCTGCTAACAAGGAAAAAGAGGAAAAAACAAGAGATAAAATCACAGAAGCCTTGACGGGCCAACAAGGATTGAAAAACATGCCTCGCCGGATAAGAAAATGTCTCAGGAAAGAAGGACATGTGTTGTCGGAATACTAGCCGGCATTTATATTCCAAAATCAGACTTTAATGCATCTTGATTCGCTCCTTTAACTCGGATCGGATCATTTCCAGTCGAATCATTATATAGCCAAATGATTCTGACCACAAATCTGACCTTTGATAATAATAATAAAAAAAGTACCAATTGGCCATATATATATATATATATATATATAGCAAGATCCATTTAGCCAGCCAATTCTATCTTAAAGCCGAAGTGTGCTGCTGGCAAGGAATAGAAGATGGCAGTAAAGCCATGAATAGCTCGGAGAAAAACAGCGGCGAGATGTAATCCTCGCCGAGGTAATGATTGAGGTTTGTGGTCGCACCGTGCGCTGTGCAAAGGCAAGGCAAAAAAGAAAAGGTGATGTCACACGCACAACGCAAGCGTCCTTGCCAAGTAAAGCTAGAGAAAGCCACCCTCCAACCACCGCAATTGCCTTCGAGAGCCTCGTAGCCCGTCGCCGTAGGTATCCTCAGGAGTGTTCGGTCTATAAGTACAGACAGTACTGGACTTGCGAGTTATGAATGTTTGGTACGGACATATACATTCACGTTTTACTGGGATTTCCGATTTAACTACTATGATATAATCATGGTCAACTGCTGTAATCATATGGCCTGTAATGAACATAATTGTTTGGAACATGCGGTAATTATGTTAATTGTTTTATTAAACATGATATCTTTTTGCAATTAATGGATTCTAGAATATAAATAAACATAATTAACTTCAGTAGCATATAAGTATTAGAAAATAATATGAATTATATTTTAAAATTTTATCTAACATCTTAACATTCTGTGTTGAGAAATTTCTTTTAACATAGTGTTATAATTTTTACAAAAAAAAAAAAACAATTTCAAACATGTTTGGTTCATCAACCTCAAGTCCTAAGTATTTTTATCCATCAACACTAAAAGTTGGTAATTTTGAGGTGTTTGTTTTTTAGTTTGCTTTTATGTTAGCAGTGAACCACAATAATAAAGTAAAACGTATTTATTGGGCAACACCTTTACCAGCTTTTTTTGCCGGGGTGCATCAATGTTCTTGTCTCTTTTATTTTATCGTTTTCTTAACTTACCAAAATGTCTTTCATTTCTTCTTAGGGCCTTTATTATTGTTTGTAAAAAATTGACAACAATAGCCTCCTTCTTCCTTCTCCTTGAGAAACTAGAGTACCTATATCTATAAAGCATATGTTATTAATATCCTTCAATTACTATAACAAATAAGCTTGCACATAAAGAAATCAAACTCCAACCATCTATTCATCGTAAACGTCCATAATAATAACATCAGATAACAACTTTTTCTCTATGAATTTGATGAATTTGTTAGTAAGAGCCATTAATAATTTGATTTTCTTTTGCTTAAGTAAGTTTAATGGGGCAATAAAAAAGGTGTTGTAATTCGTGTAGTTATTTGTAAAATTTATGAAATACAAATTAATTCAATTGAAAATTAAAAAAATAATAATCACAATCCTTTTTGGTACTATCATTAGAAACATCAATTTAGACCACAACTTTATTCAAAACACCTTATGCATGCTTTTTACTATACATGAGCTTTAACTATAGTTTTTACTAAACACATATTTAAATTAAACCAACCACAACTAAAAGTGATTTTTCTAGACTTACTTTTTTTTCCGACCACAATCATAGTAGTTATCGCAATACCAAACGTAGCTTTTGTCTCCTTATGTCTTGTCTTAATAAATTATTTGTTATGGAAAACACAATTGACAGAGCTTGTTGAAAGTCAAGATCTTCACGGTTTTTTTAATGGAGAAATACAAATACGTACATAATTAATCTCAAATCTAAAGAGCATTGATGTTGGATCACATATTTATAATCTTGATTACATGGAGTGGAAGTGTTTTGATTTTAATTAGACCACTATCAATCTATGCCATATGATTAGTCCCACAACTATGCATATTATGCTTGAATCATAAGATTATGATTTGTAATGATTGTTGTATGATTTGTACATAAAAAAAACAGCATAAATTATCTCCTTTACACTAAGAGTGAGGTATTTGTCTTTATGTTATTAGATCTTTTTAACCAAGTTATCACAAGCTTGAATATCATTATTTTCATTTTATTTGATAAAATTAAACACAAAGTAATGATGAGTCTGTGTAAATTTTAAGTTCAAGGTGCTTTTACTTGATGAGACATACTAAAAAATAATATAAATCACATAGTAGGGTCTCACCTAACAATTTAAACTTTTGAGTTGTGATGACTCTTTGACACTCAATAGATATATCAAGAAATTTCTTTCCACTAACATGTAGGGATGATAATGGAGTTGATTTAAGACAAGTCATCCTTCTCTCATTCCTTCATTATATTAATCAAGTTTGGGTAGAAGAGGATTTTTTATATCAGACTTGAAATGGGTTAAGAGATTCTTCATTAATAAAAAAAATTATTTTTATATTTATAATTAATAGTTAATATTTAAGAAAAATAAACATTAATTTTGTTTGAATATTGAATTTTATTAAAACACTTATACATAGTTAAATATAAGTAATCAAAATATATATCCAATAGATATTTATTTTAAAAGATTATTATTCATGAAATATTAGTAAAGAAATACTAAAAATAATAAATATAATCAAGTAAAGGTTTTCCAAGGTGGAAAAAATACCTCTCATACTCGTTTCCATCGAGTCAAGTTTTATTGAGCATTGCAAATAATTTTAACTTTTCTACTAAAATAGAAAAGCCTAGAGAAATTAAAATATGATTCTCAATAAATTCTTGCATCCAAAACCTTAATTAAGTACTTTATTTGAAAAAAAACAATTATTTGTTCGCTTAGAAAGAATTTGCCAAAATTAGGGAGTTTATACGAGTGAGTAGAATTGGTATATAATTTCTTAACTTAAACTTCTTATTTATATGAATTTCTAGAAATCCATATTTATTGTTTTAAGGAATAGATGTCCTTTTAATCTTAATTTTCACATTTTATTTTATTTTCTAATTAAAATGAAATTAATTAACTATTCAATATATAAAATGCCATGTTATTTAAGAAGACACACACATATATAAAACTAACGAAGACATAAATAATACTCAATTATGTATATTATTATTTCTTCTTAAATGAAAGCATATATAAGAACAACACTTTTTTTGTACGGGGTTTGAAAGTATGGTAGTAGTTATTTTTTAAAAATATATCAAAATAATATATATTTTTTATTTGTAAAATTTATTTTTAATATTAGTACATCAAAACAATTCAAAAATATAAAATTACTTTCTTTAAAAAATAAATTTTAACAAATCTCTATTTAGAGTGCCCTCCCAAACATTAGCTATATCCAGATGTAGAGTACATAAGCCATATGTAAGAAAAAAAATCATTTGCATGTTAAATTTTACCTTTTTTTTCATTAAAAAAAAAATTATTTGTAATCCAAAATTATTAATAAATGTATGTTTGGTAATACGATGTATTATATTTTTAAAAAAATATTTTTTAATTAAAATAAATTTATTTATATATCTTTTAATATTAAATATCATATACATCTGAATTTATAAGGGAGAACAGTTTAAAAAGAATTTTTAATGGTATGTCTAATCATAAAAACAAACACTCCAATTGGAAAAACAGATGTTGGTAGCTACAAAGGTACGACGAATAGATGGCAGGTATCAGTTCTAAGCCTCTCGTTACGTTACATGGCCTCAATTCCCAATACACCCATTTTTGGACATTAAAAAAAAAAAACAAATGGAAATGAGACCTTCAAGGTTGGATTGTAAGTACATGGTCAAAAATAAAGAACAAGGTTAGAAAGCACCAGGAAGAGACAAAGAGAACAATAAATTATTGCATTAATATACCGGTTCTGTGAGTGTACAAAGAGACTTGCATGAAAGCTAATGCTCATTGGTTACTAGTGTGGAGTTCCATTACACTTGGGTGCATTTACCACCCCCTCCTCTCTCTCTCTCTCTCTTGCTTTCTTTTTGTTTGTTGCTTGAAAGTTTTTTTTAAAAAAAATGGCTCTTGACAAATTAAAAGGGGTTTCTCTGGTTTCTGTGTGAGACCTAAGTTGATGCTTGCTTCTTCTTCTGCTTCTGTTCTGTGAGTATGCATGTCATCTTCTTTGTCTCACAAAATTTTGTCTTTTAATCAGAATATTTCAGTTTTGACTCTGTCTTGAGTACCTGCTTCTTCTCTGTTTTATTTTCTTGGTTTCTTCACAGTGTATCTCCGGTTTATAATTTATATGGTCGCGATCTTTGTACTCTAAGATGGGCTCATTTCATGTCTTGTTTATTTATTAATGAAGAAACTGTCTTCCATGTCTGTATTTTCACCTCATTTTCTTGTATTTTCCATTTTATTTGGTTGGTGTTTAATTGCTCTTTACAGTAACGTGGTGATGCTCTTTTCTAGGATTTGATTCTTTTCTTAAATAAATAAATAAAACATTTCTGCTTCTTCTATCTTTCTTTACTTTGGCTATCAAAGCAGAATTTTTTTTTCTTGGGGGTTGCGTTTTACAATGGAAAAGTCTTTGGTGATATAAGTTACATGAATTCTGTCCTTATTTCTCATATTCTTATGAGGTTGAATTCAGCAGAAAAATTCGTGAGAATTTTTTTTTTAAATCGTTGAACCTCCAGGAATGAGTTTGAACTCTTGAGATAAAGACGGTCAAAGCAATCAGTCAGGTCATTTCAGAGGGAATTTAATGGCTATGAAAACTTTTTATCTCAAAGAACATGAAGGAAGTGTCCATAATCCAAATGTGCAGTTGTCAACAGTGCCATGGTGGAATGCATTTGGGTCTCAGGCTGTTAATGGTGAATCTTGTGGCCTATTGAATGCTTTACCCATGGAACAGCCTGCCGGTGGAGGTGAAAATGCTACTAAGCTCGCCAGAATGGGTACTGAGCAAGGGTTGGATAAAGGGAATATCACTCAATTCACTATATTTCCCGGTAAATCATTCTCCTTTTCATGGTTTAGAAATTTGCATAGATGTCTTTCTAATTGTTTTGTTACATTTGTTTTGGTAATTCTTGTCATTAGTTACGAATTTGCAGCTTCAAAAGGCATTGTGAAACTTTGTATTGTGCTCTGTATAACCTCTGGACTACAGCATTTTGCACCAGAAGGTTTTAGATTTACGAAATCAATCTATTTCTTAACACTTTTTTGCCACAAAATGATTGTTTTATGATCGAGGCTCGAGACAATGGAAGTTGTTTCTGCCCAAATGAGGATTTATAATTTAGCCAGTAATTAAGGGTCAAATAGGATATAAGAGTAGCTTTTCAGTTTCCATTCACAGTAGTGGATGTGCCCCCAAAAGGCTGGAGGCATGCAGTGGCAAGTTTAAGGTTGGAAGCATGTTTGAATCAAATTAGATAAACTAGAGTGTTAAGTGATATGGTGGATCGATCCATATTTTTTTTTTTTTTTTTTTTATTATTTTTTTTACTAAGAAGGGAACTTGTTGGTTTGCGGGAAATACAAAAATTTATGATTTCCCAGAATATAAAACAATAGTTACAATTTAACTCTTGATTCACCAAACCATGCTACCATACGCAATGTGTAGCTCACATGGCACACACAGGTTGCCACACACAACCTACACAGTGTCACAATGCACTCACAAGACACACACAAATATGTTTGGCTGCAACTCAACCCACACACAACACAACTTTTTTCTAAACCACACAAGGCACTGGTGTTTTTTTTTTTTTTTTTTTTTCAAGGAAAAAAAACACTACACACACTTAAGAGAAGACCAAGTTCTTACATTTATGGAAGTTGTAACCAATAACAAGTTCTAACATTAAATAGGAAATCATTTTTAAATAGGACTAACAACAAATACTAGGTCTAGTAGGACACCAATACCTATTAGGAGATCAAATTTCTAGGATATAAGGATTAAAGATTAATATCCACTTGGTTGATTTCCAACATGATTTCTGTTTAGACAGTGGTAGATAAGGAATAGTTGTGTGTGAAAAATGAACATTCATACTAGAATTTAGCCAAAAAATCCACTTGAGAAAGATATATTATGAGAAAACTGGAACATTCGCTGCTCAAATGTGTTGCGGCCATATAGCTCTGAACAGTGCCCAAAGACCTGCATTATTTTTGGAGGACTTTTATACTGAAATGGATAAAATCATAAAATTAGTTCTTATATAACTTCGGAGCCAACAATGTCTATTCTATGGTAGATGCTTCATGAACTTAGGGATAAATAAATGTCCTAAAGAAGATTTCTTTCTCCTATGTATGATAAGGAATAAACTGAGGCAACATGAAAACATGATTGTTGCTAAACTAATCAAACGTGTGCCAGAAAAAACATGGACTGTGATCTGATGTAATCGGATCCGTTTGCATGGAGAAAACATGTATCCGTTGGAAGAAATCGTGATCAATGATGATTGCATCTCAAAGTCATTTCTTGGCAAGTGGATGCAGAAAGCAGCGTGGAAATGCTGCTTCAGTCATTCTGGAAAAGGGTAGCTTGAAATATGAAGTGCTCAACTGGTCTGACATGTCTTCATCTTTCATGGCCCAAAAGACCAGGTGATATCATAAGGGTGAAATACTGCTTCCTAGCATTTATATTTTCCAGAACCTGTTCAAAGACTATCTTCTTCCCGTTTGATGCACTGAATAGTTTATCAGAGAGCTAGATACCCTTGGTTGTTTTGATCCATCGTTACAAAAGAAAGTATCACATGGAGTTCTGGTACCTAGTTGATAGATCAGCCATTTAAGTCCAAATTTATCCACCAATTGTTTTCTCTAGGCACTTCCAATATGACTATTTGTTAACCATCAAGGTAATTTCTCATTCAGGTGACTGCAAACCTTCAGGTGGTGGACAGAAATCTGTTCAGGGAGCCATTTCACTCCAAACAGCTCTGCCGGAGTATTATGCTCATTTTGACCTGGGATTTGGTCAGCCTGTGGTGCGTGTTTTATTTCAGTTAAGGTTTTATACTGGCAGTATTCAAACCTAGTTTATAGTGATTGATGGCTAATGGTTCGTACTTTGATGAACACGGCTGTAGATCTGCGCAAAGTATCCTGTAGTGGACCAGTGTTATGGATTGTTCTCAACTTTTGGACCTCAAATTTCGGTATATGATCCTTCTCACAAGTGAAAATACATCTTTTGCAATAACATTTACCCATGTGAAGCACAACGATCTCCATTCTACTAATCTGTAGTTTACTGAAAGCGATGGGGTCAACAACTCCCCTTCATTCGAACAACTCCTAACAAAAATTTAAAACATAATTGTGATAGAACAACCCTTTTTCATATTTGAGTTCTCGTTTATGCTTGAAGAGAACCAGCGACAAATGGACAAACTAGAAATCTAGCAACTTCAACTAACTCCATGTTTATTCATAATAATGTAGGGGCGGATTATGCTCCCAATGAGCACGACCACAGATGATGTACCCATATATGTAAATGCGAAGCAGTACCATGGAATCATGAGACGTAGGAAGTCCCGTGCAAAAGCTGCACTGAAGAATAAATTGCCCAGAAATCGTAAGGTATGATCTCTTGATTTGGATCCTCAATCTAGCACTATCTTTAGGACATAAAACTTCATATCATTCTAGATTGAAAATATGGTCAGACAAATTAGACCTCATAGGTAAACCCCTTCTCTCAATTCCTAGTCCAAAGACACACATTAGTTCAAGTTTGTATGCTAGGGCAAGCCTTTGTCATCTTTCCTCTGTAAAACATTTGACTCAAAGTATCAATCTAACACTTAAGCTTCTTTGTTAACTAGCGACCACAATTATTCCTTTAACTGGTAACATGTTTAGGACAGATGGTGATTGATCCAATTATAATGGCATATGAATTCTTAGGTTGGGTGAAATGAATGCTTGATTCAGTAGCAATGTCTTTGTATTTGAGATTCGACCATGCGTTAATTCGATCTACCACTTAAAGCTAGTGGAAAGATTCTCTTCTTCTTTAAAGTAAATTCCCCCTCTCGCTCTGTCTCGATAATTAGGTTTTTACTGTTGACAGCCTTATATGCACCGTTCACGCCATCTCCACGCAATGCGCCGGCCAAGGGGATGCGGTGGCCGTTTCCTGAACACAAAAGAGTTGAATGATGAAAAAGGCATAACAGAGGCTAAGAAAGCTGGTGATTTTCAACTTTCGCAGCCAACTGGCTCTCAGAGTTCTGAAGTCCTGGAATCAGTTGGTGCAACTTTGAACTCCTCAATGGAAGCAAATTGTGGTGGATCAAATCTCTGTGGATCAGAAGTGACTAGTTTGTACAGCAGGGGAGGTGTCGATCGCTTCCCTTTCAATCATCATGGGCCAACTGTCCATGGTTTCTCAGGGATGGAGGGAGGGCATGGCATTGGCATGCCCAGTAAGTGGATTGCAGCAGCTGACAACTGCAGCAACCTCAAATAGCAAGGGAACGGATTGGGTTGGTGCTTGCTTCATGCACAAGACCAAACCCGAACTTTGCTGGAACATGACAACCAAATCTTGGCTTGAAGTTCAATATTTGGTTGTGAGGGCAAGTCGTTCTTGGCTCCAGTGCATTAATGGTACCTTTGCCATTCCATACAGCCTTGCTGTCATGGATTGGTCAGAGGTGCTGAAAACATAATGCACTGAAACAAAACTTTGGCAATAGACAACATAATAAAGGGGTGTTTTTCCAGCAATGAAACAAAAACACCCAGATGTGTGTGCTTGATTTGTTATCCAAAACTGTGTTGAAGCATGTTTGATGCTCTTGAAGTTTGATTTCTACTCCATGGTTGTAATATATTGCTGTACGTTTGTGTTATCATCACTATTTGTAAGATTTAAAACTTTGTCCCTTCTTCTGCCTGCAACTTGATGGAACAATCCTGCGAAAAGCATTTGGGTCTTCGTTCCAATTTATGAGCCCAGCCCAAATCTATTTTCTTTTTATCACAGCACCACCTGCCCAGTAAGAAGAGACTGGCCGGAAAGGACCAAAACAAAATAAAAGCAAACCAAATTGAAAAAACAAAATAGAAATAAAATTCACAAACCTTATCTCTCTCTCTCTCTCTCTCTCTCTCTCTCCCGAAAAAATATATCACCAAAACATTCCTACCCTCCGTTTTCCTTTCAATTGTCTCGCATAATTTCGAAAAGAAAATGTCAGCTCTCTCCATGGCAGCTTCAACTATAACTTCCTCTCCACTACACACAAAGCTTTCAAACCTCTCCTTCACTCACTCTCCACTTCCACTCCCTTCCCACTTCTCATCAAAACCCTTACTTAAACCTCTAAAACCCCTCCAACTCAACAACCAAGACTCCAATTCCCTTTCTCTCCTCTCCCTCCCTCATTTCCGTGGCATTTTTGCTGCCTCTTCTGACAGTTTTGAAGCTGGAACAGAAGAAAACACCACAGCTCTAGATGACCCACAAAGTGAAACGGACGAATTTGACCAAGAAGTTGTAGAAGAAGGAGATGCGGAGGCCATAAAAGCAACTGAAGAAGGCAAGCTTTATGTGGGAAATCTACCATATTCAATGACTTCTTCGGAATTGGCTGAGGTTTTTGAGGAAGCTGGTCGTGTTTTCAGTGCTGAGGTCTGACTTCTTGTGTCTCCTTACTAATTGGATTTGAATATTCTTTTTTTCTTCTTTATTCACTGCTTTTTGGAGTATTAGACGAATGAATTGTGCTCATGGTTCCTTTTTTTTTTTTTTAATTTGGGTTTTAAGGTTATTTATGATCGAGTTACGGATAGGAGCAGGGGCTTTGGGTTTGTTACCATGGGAAGTGTTGAAGAAGCTAAAAAAGCGATTCGGATGTTCAATGGAGCAGTAAGTGACTTTTGTTTTTTGGATTTGTTAAAGCTATCTATGATTTCGAGTGCAGTGACTTTACAGAATTTTTAGTTTTGCATTGATGTGATCTGTTACGAGGTTGTTTAAAGGATGTATTGTGGAGGTGGAGAATGCTCATCTCTCTAATCAATTGCGGTTAATGATTTCTCTTTTGTCAATAAAGTTAGCAATCCATCTTGCTCCCTTACCAATTGTCAGCATTTCGTACAGTGTTGTTGTTGCGTTGAACTGGTGCGAAACTAATCATATGTTTATTGCAGTCTCTGCATTGCTAAAATAAAATAAAATTGTGGGTTGGTTTCAAATGAAGTTTCAGATGGTTAGCAACTCGTGCTGAGGTTTTGTCCAGTTCTATCCATGATTTTTGCTGTCAACTGAATATGTGCTAGTTCTTTATTTGAATAAAAAGAATCCAAACTCTAATTGGTGGTGTTAGAGGATGCCTTGTCAACTAAAGAGTTTCTTTATGGAAATGTTGTTCTGAACTTGGAACTTGGCATAACTTGCTCCTATCCTTATCCCCAACTATATATTTTATTCCTCATGTGTGCACTTTTCAAGATGTATGTTATTGTAGTTGAGAACTGTGTTTATATTTGATTGCCGCTAATTGAGCTCCTTACAAGAAGATGAAAAATGGTGATGATGATGTTGGTGATGGTGATGGTTGACAGCAATTTGGAGGTCGATCTGTGAGGGTGAACTTCCCAGAAGTGCCAAGGGGAGGTGAGAGGGAAGTAATGGGACCAAGGATACAGAGTGGCTACAAGGGGTTTATAGACAGTGAACACAAGATATATGCAGGAAACCTTGGTTGGCGCCTAACGTCTGAGGGTCTTAGAGACGCATTTGCTAACCAGCCAGGGGTATTAAGTGCCAAAGTCATCTACGAGAGGGACTCAAGAAGATCACGAGGTTTTGGCTTTGTCTCTTTTGAATCTGCTGAGAATGCAGAAGCTGCTTTAGAAGCCATGAATGGAGAGGTAAAACCGGATTCTGCTATTGCTTTTGCATCCTTGAATCATTTTGGTTGTTCATTTTTTTATCAGCTGATGTGTGATTATACTAGGAGGTGGAAGGGCGGCCTTTGCGATTGAATTTGGCCGGAGAAAGATCACCTCCTCCTTCAGCCAAGGAAAATAACACAGAAAACAATCTTGAGAGCGGTGAATTGCTGTCCAGCTTTGGAACCTGAGAGGACCATGTGAATTCCACGGATGTTTAAATATGCTGTTAGATGGAGCGCTGTGGGAAGATATAGCCATCAACTTCCAAGTCTTGACTCAATATGGGATCTCTTTTGATTTATTTTTTTGTTTTGCTCCAAAATTGTATACAAGCTGACTCGTATAAATTCCATACAAGAAGATTAAAGTACAAGCTTATGGGCTGCAGTCATTTGCTGTGCGTTTGGAGTGATGCAGCTCTGGATTGTAAAAACAATTAAATACTGTGCCAATTTTAATATTAACCTTGTTGTGGCGTGTGCAGAGTTTTGATGGTTAAATTTTATCTTTTCGTTGGTCTGGATCCCTCATTTCTTGTGGTTCTTGAATGGTAGCAAATCCGCCTCCAGTATCATCAAGGAGTATGCAATCAGGGGTCGAATGATATCAGTAGAAACAAATCGATCTTCAGTTGATTCGCAGTTCAAATTACAAAATGTTCTTCCTATTGTTTTTTTTCTACAATGGTTTTCAAAGGGGATGGATTGTGTGATGCTATTTTATAATTGACTGGATCTATGGAATGATATTTATTATTATTTTTTCAAAATAAATTAATGAAAAAAATACTAAAAATGAGTCTTTTGACATATCAAATTAACATGGAAGATCTAACTCATGGAAACAATTGTGTTCAGGGGATCAAGAATGATATCATTTTTTATATAAAAAATTCAGCTTTTAACGAAAAACCAAATAATAAGCGGAAATTCTAAGTTTAAAAAACAGAGTAATATTTCGGTTTTGAATTTTGTAGACTCGGTTAACCATAAACCACATGCCTTGAGATGGAAGCATCATTGATGGCATCAACAAATGGAGAAGAGGGACTGGCAACGCCAAAACCAGCGAGAGTTTTCCTTCACGGCTTTAGCAAAGCCACTGGAAGTTCATTGAGAATCAAGATGACCGGCAAGAAGGGCATTGCCAGCGGAACCCAAATCTCAGGGAAAGAAAACCCTGCAAGCGATGTCTAATATATTTATTTTCTTCTAAAAGGCAATCGCATTGCACTCTTGCAAACCCTTTGGAATTCAAGAAACATTTTAGTTTCTGCAAGCAATGTCAACATTTCAAGCCAGGAATTTCAGGGGCCTTAATCGCATCATCTCTGACTGCAATACCGGTCCGCTAAAAACCATCACAACCTTTTCTTTCCTTTTGAACCAAAATCTGCATTTATAGAGATAAATGCATCTACCATAGCTTTGGCTTCTTAAGAAGATGGCCTGTGAATTAATTTATCCAACAGAGCAATTCATCTCATGCCACTATGTCCAAAGACTCTGCAACAAAATAAAAAAAGAAATCTAACAAAATTAAGGGTAACAGAAACCTGAAACTATCACCTCCATATAGATTATTGAATGGAAGGAGTTTTTTTGCAATCTCCAGCTCCAGCACTACCAGTAAATGAACGAGTGACCCCGCCATTGAATCTGCCAAACCACAATTTACTATACGGACATCAGTTACACATAACATCAACACAGGCCATCAAAGGAAAAGAGTTATACATTGGTGAAATTTATTTTTAATGCCCGAACCACATTTTAAACCATGTCTTTCGTTTTTTACTCAACTTCGATGCATTTGGAGCATGAAATGGTTATCCCAGAAAAGGAAGCGTTTTCAAGTTGAACCATTAATACGCAAGGCATCGGGCAGTCATTTGCTCGTAGAAAATGAAATAATTTGTCAATATAACTGATGTATGCCCACACAGTACAGTTTTTAGAGCTATCTATTTCAGAAAGAAATATAGGGCTTAATTTTAATATCTATGTTTCTTACTTTTATCAGGACCTTTTAATTTATTTGGGTGCCGATAAATAAACATCTCGAGTAGACATTTAGCTTAAAAACGAAATAAAAACCTTGATTCTTTTGCAATATTGAGGGCGTCTCCTCTTTTATCTTGGTTTCCTTTAAGATTCAGTGTCTCTCTCGATTCGGAAATCTTGTTATGATTCAACAACAATAGTTTATGCAAAAGACTACAGGGCACCCAAAACAAAGATGGTAAACAAAATTTGAATAGCCAGCATTGTGTGGTTCTTTCATCGACGAAGAGGGCGAACTAACCTATCCTTGGTACGTTCTACAATTTCACAGAAACCTGCAGCAGCCGCAAGCATATGTAGAAACATTGGTGGGTTTGTGGCATATGCTAATTCAAACTGCTTCTCAAAATACTTGTTTGCCATTATGGATAAATAAGGTGCCAATATGTAATAGGAGTGGATGAAAATGGTAGCGAGCAAACAACTCCATAAGGAATATTTCTGTCAGAAATGGCTTACTTCTTTTGAATTAGCTGATGGGCAAAAGTGAAGCCTGTCATGATCATTTTATTAGTTTCTGAGATAGCCTCTTAAAAGCCAACCATCTCATGGATAATTCTAAAATTGGCCTAAAACGAATATACAACTCTTTCACTCCAAGAACATAAGACTAAACTTCATTCCTGATTCAATGCTGTGTCAGTCAGTATTCAAGCGAAGCTGAAGTTTACTTTATATGGGGTGGAGCCTGGAATGTTTAATTAATGATCATTTGATTGATTTATTCTGTGCAAGTTTATGAGATTCTGCAAAAACTGATCAGAGCATGCTACATGGTTCACCAACATTACAAGGAACATAATTAATTAGCATAAACTTGAAACTTAAGAAACATAAAACAGAAGTCCTATGATTATCCTCTCACCAACATTATAACTACTGGTATGTGTATCTTGACTATTAATTTCCAATTGTTCCCTCAACACAGGAAAAGAGTGATTGTCTAAACAAAAGCACAGGAAAAAAGGGTTGATATTTCTAACTAGGAACATGATGCCCTCCGACACTACTAACAACTGCCTGCTGGTACACTGGTACTGGATGCATACTGTCTGTCCACAACCTCAAGCAGTTTGTTGGCTATTCCACTAGCATAGACACATGATCCTTCGTTTATCTGCAACATCAAGAGTACATGTCTTAATTAATATCCATCGAAACCCACCATTTTAGTTAATTATGTGCATAACATAAGGAATTAGCTAATCAAAGCTGCTAGCTGATACATGATAAAAACTGACCTTAGTGTTGAACAGAAAGCTGTAGTAATCCCCAATAAGGCCACCAGCAGCATGGTGGAGATCAAGCTGAAGCTCATCAAGGACTTTGGAAACAGATAACAAGCAATTAACCTTCTTTCTCTGAACAAGTTTGATTGTAACTTCATCTGCGATTAGGCGAACATCTACCTCGGTATGCTTGGATTTCCTCTGAAGCCAAGAACTCCTTAAGGAACCATTATTGTATGTTGACTGATCTTGTTCAACCTTCGTGTTGGAATTCTCAAGAACGTCTACCCCCCCATCTTCTTCAGTCTTGCGCCTTTTGCTCTCTCTGCCGTTTCTCTTCTTCTCCGCTAGTAATTTCAGCTCCTCAACCGTCCGAAGAAGTTCTTTGATATAGTTAATTGCATCTCCAACCACAGATGCCCTATCATTCTACCCCACCAAATAATGTATAATTAGTATCCAAGTATATGAAACCAAATAATTCTGATTTATATATAGTAATCAGGTAAATATGATGATAGAGTTGATCAGGGGATATTTATTAAGCAGTACCTTGGAAGGATTTGGAACCAAGTTCCTCAAGGCAGTATACTTTCCATTCAAGTGCTCTCTCCTTTGGCGTTCTGTTGCAAAATGCTTAGTAACTTTGCCAGATTTCCTGATTCCCTTGCCAATACAAGCCATTTCTGCAGTAAACTCAAAAACCCCATCTCCATGACCCCCATCTTGGTAACTTAGACCTCCTCCACTTAGTCCATCCACGTGATCACCCCTTTGGCCACCGCCAAACAAGGGTGCAGGCAAGCCATGTGGTGGTAAGGAATGAACCAATTCCCTGAACTGTGGAGCAAGTGGGTTTGAGTCGAAAAGCACAGATGTACTGTCCACCCCCATAAAGCCCGAGGGAGTCTTATGGGCAGGGTTTGTAAAGGAAATTGATGAATTCGGAAGCAAAGTGGATGTTGATGTGCATCTGGGAAGGTTGAAAAGATTGAGAAGGTCGGGTAGCAAGGAGGATGGTGTATTAGCAGCAGCATTAAAGTTGCCATTTTGATCAAGTACTTGGTGCATCTCTTGGAATTGAATGGTATTGGGATCCCAATTTGAGGGGTGGTCATATGACAGGACTTGATGATGATTTGTAGGGTACTGTTCCATTAAATGGTGGCAGTTGTTGTTAAAAGCCATGTGATGTTGAAGTTGAATTTCTTCCATAGAGGCAGCAGCAGCAGATTCTTCTTGGTGGTAATGATTAGAGAGCTCTTCCATGGAGAGCTTGAGACTTTCTTCAAAGCTGCTTGTGGTACTGCTACCTGTCATGAATGGTGAAACTTGACAAAACCCATCATCATTCCCACCTTCTACTATGGAGCTGTTGGTTTCAAAGCAGGCTGTCTCTTCATACATGTTTAGGATGAGCAATCTACCTTGGTGCCCTCTTGTCTCCTGCAATATTAGTTAGAAACCATTAATTAGACACCCAAAAAGGAAAGCAAGAAATGAAATGAAAATTATGAGTTCATGATAAAAAACCAAAAAAAAGGAAATCCAAGAAGCTGACACTACTAGCTAGTACTCCATCAAAGAGCTTACAAAGAAAAAGGATTGCTGGTTCAGAGAGAGAGAGAGAGAGAGAGGTTTGGAATTTTATTCTCCTATATATGAAGAAGGGGAAAGGAGGTGGTAGGAGAGGAAAGGGAACTGAAAGTTGTAACTGAATCCTGAATATTATATAAAGATATTAATAAAATAATGCTAATAAAATGGGTTCATAATTTGTAGAAAGGATTGCTGGGTACCTCGAATACAATAGAAGGGCCCTTTTGAATAAAATGTTCTCAGGATGGAAAAAACAATAAAAAATAAAAAAGTTGTGGTGTTGAGGAATTCACACAATTTGTGGGGGTATGGAAGCAAAAGGATGGTTGATAGTTCAGGTCGGAGTGGTGGTGTGTTTAGTTAAAGCATGTGGGGGTGGGTGGTCCCCACAATTTGATAAATTATTCCATCCATCTCTTCCATGCAAATTGCTGGCTCAAACCAACTTCCGAAACCGTCTATCCTTCAATTCTTCAATATTATATAATATTGTACCCTTGCTGCTAGTACTAGTCACTAATATCTCATCTCTTCTTTCTTCCAGGGGTAAAATATCTTTTTCGCTAGATTTATTTGTAATTTTAGATTTATTTGGGGTATTTTAGTATTTTATTATTTTATATACAGTGCACTTACTTGATTATTTAAAAGATAAAATAAATAAATAAATTAGTCCAGCTTTATCATAATTTCCTTTAACCATACACAATATAAGGTATATTTGTGATTTCACATTGTTTTAGGTCTACCTTTCTAGACTTGACGGCAATTAATAAAATATATCATTCAATATGTAATGATTTTTATTTATTTTAATATTTTTTAAGGTTATAAAAAATATTCAGTCCCCAACATAGATGTGAAAAATCATTTGTTTTTTTTTTCTTTTTTAAGATCATATATTTTTTTATTCTTTAGCATTTAATTTATTTTGATATTAGGCTTTTTTTATGGTTTCTATATGAGTTTTTACTAATTTTAAAAATAACTTAGATTATCTCAAGTTTTTTTTATTTATCCTTCATTATTATTTTTTTAATCATATTGTTAAATTAACTTGATTTAATGGATCCAATTAAGTCAATTACCTGAGTTTCTAATTCTTTTTTCTTTCTTCTTTAAGAACATTGGTCCGAGCACGCCATAGCACAAACCATTGTTCTACATTTGCTCGAGCTATTTTTTGGATTTTTTTAATTGATTTTTTTTTTATTTCAGGACTCCAATATTTGGTTAATTTGAATCACGGTTCCTAATTTGTTCCAATTTAGATTTTATGGTGTTATCACGCGTTCATATTCTAGATCAAGAGTTTTACGGGGTAAACATAGTTGGTTCTAGTTAATTCAATATGTTAGTCTTTCAATCTTTTTTTTCTTTTAAAGTCACTTAGTTCATCACCATCTCAATATTTTAAAAATTCTTACATCAAAATTTAAAAATTCTGACATCAAACTTTTTAACTTCCTCGCATCTTTATATTTTTTACAAGGTTATAGAAAAAAATAGTAGTTTCTAACCAAAGTAGCTAGCTGCAATGCAATGGGATTTAGTTAGGCTCAATGCTTGAAGCTTCTTTATTTAATTTTTTACCTTAATAAGATGGAATTTGTTACAGAATCATGGAAAGCTTGTGCGCTGTTTCCAAGTCTTGGTTATAGGCTGATTAATTGCCTATTTATTTAATTAACAATAAGAATCAATTCAGGGCCATATTTCGCAGCAGTGTTTTTCTGTGTTCAAAGCGTCTAAAGAACAGCACTCCTCCTCCAGGCCCCTCCCTCCACCCTCCACCCTCCACCATCCTGATAATTTATATTAAAGAGTAAACAAGAACTAAGAACAAATTGTAACACAAGATCAGTCCCAGCCTTTTGTTTTCGACAATAATAACATCAAGCAACTCGGTAAAAGAAAATTTCAGTCGCTAATAAGTCGTCTGCGTTTCCGATGGGCTTCATATTTGCTCCTGGGATTTTACATTCAATTACAAAAATACCATTTGTTTTTTCCTGGCGCAAAGACTTGTAGCCAAACAGATGAGCTGGGTGCTACAGTGCCTGTGCTGGAGAAGAGATGCATATTTAGGGTTCAAAATAGCAAAGGTTAAGCAGCTGATAAAGATGGCAGCGATGACTAGCAGCTGCAGGTACGAACTTCTCTAGCCATGTCAGGAGCATCAGCACAGTTTGCTTTTCTTTTTCTCCCATCGATCAGACTCTGGTCAGGCCGCTGCTGTCCATCTTCTCCGCAGTCCACAGTACATTAATGGCGTTACCCAGTACTCATTACATTTGACTGCTCCATGGATTCTAAGCCTTCAAGTTCAAGGGCATTCCAGGTAGAGCTTGTCAATGCACAGGCCTTCAAACAAAATATCCTGTGTACATTTAAATTTGCTAGATACTGTAGTATATAATGTCTTTTAAAATTCTTTTTTTCTTGAAATATATTAAAAAAATTTTTTTTTTGTTAACATTACATTAAGACTATGAAAAAAAATTAATTTAGACCGAAAACTTTTAAAATATAGTCAAACGTAATTAGAAAGCAAGGAAAAACAGTCACTATTAGCTTCTCTCAAAAGAAAGAAAAATAAAGGTAACATCTTGTCTATAAGTTTTTTTTTTTTTTCTTTTTTTTTTATGTGTGCACACAAGTTTCGATGAAGATTGGTTTTTTTTTTTTTTATTCCTGCGGTGATCCCAATAATGATCATCCCTTCAGTACGAATTTTTAAAGTAACTGCAACGGAGGACATTTAAGTTCTATAAGTATGCATAGAAATTTTGATAAATTGTGAAATTAGTATCTACAATATAAATAAATACTGAAATAGAATATAATAAAAAAGGTTCGATGAAATATCAGTGCCCGATATGGTTGAAAAATATAATATTTAAGGATTTCGAAACGTGATATTTAATTAAATTTTTTTTATTTTAAATTATAATATTATTAAAATATTATATATTTGAACTGCAATATTTAATAAAATATTATGTTTAAAATCACAACATTCATAAAAAGAATCATTTTAAAAAAATGGCTGGAAATTTAATAAAACGGTTGGAAAGCAACCAAAATAATCTTTTTGGCTATTATGAAGGTTTGAGTTATTTTCATGTCTTAAACCTGAAAAAGTTTATAATATCATAGTCTTCTTTTTTTTAATTTGAAATTTTATTTATTTTATGAATTTAGATAGTTCAAATTTTTACATTTTTTATTAAAATTTGAATAGAGTTTTTTTCTATATAAGAACTATACCCAAAATTTTGTTTTGTTTAAAATTTAGGATTGATTCGAGTTTTTTTTTTAATATATTTTTTTAAAATTAATTTTATTCTCTCTCGGCTTCAGTCAGTTTTTTGATCCTAGATCCAAGTCCTATGCCCTATAGTCCCGGCTTTGAATTCCTTCCCTTAGCCCACCTTTAGCTTGCTTCCCTTAAAGCAAAGATTGGATTCGTTCACCGCTAAACAAGAGTTCCGAGTCTATTTGGTCGTGATCCTTTCTTCTTGCCATCTTCGTTGGCAAGGATTTTTTTTTTTTATATTAGGTTATTAGCCTTAGTTTTATATATTTTTTTTTAGCTTTTTGTTTCTATAGGATATCCTAATTTTATATTTTACATGTTTGTCAAGTTAACCCGAGTTTATTTAACTAATCATTGTTTGGACTCTTTTTTTATACACTCAATGCAGTGTCTAGGATAGGAAAAAAAAAAAAAAAAACTACAAAATCTCTAAAAGCCAGATCCAGATGCATATCAAACTGGATAGTTTGTGGGAGGTAAGCTTGTTGCGTGCTGCCACTACTCGTATCTTCCTCTTCTTCTTCCTTTAAACCCTGCAGTTTTCTGGAGGTCAGAGGTCATTAATAAGGGCAAATGCGAAACTGTAGAAATATGGGATACTTGTTGACGCCCAGCCCATTAGAAGGGATATGTGATTTGGGCTGTCTCCAAATGAGCTGGAACATGATTGCATGAGCCCAGTTCACTTAAGGCCATGAAACTAATAGGCCCATTTAAGGACCCAGGAAATGCTATTATGAGGACCAGAAACCGAGGCCGAAGCTCCATCAACTAACATAGTTATTGTGCCTTCAATTTTAAGCCCCAAGCACTGCATAGCAAAGTGAATGGATCTGAGCCTTCGACCCTTCCTCTCAGTGGTGCATACTTGAGCTATGACTTGGACGGTGGCTATAGTTTTCTAAACAACTTCCAAAAAGGAGGCCTCATTGTATATGCCCTACTAGGGTGCCTCGTGCTATGCTGGTTCAAATTTTTTCAAATGTGAAAAAAAAAATTCGGTAATGCCAATACTTTTTAATAATTAAGAAATAATTCAGATATGTATCATTAACTTGACTGAGTTTAAAATATTCTATTATTTTAATAACATGATAAAAAAAAAAAACATATGCAATAAATAAAGCAAAAAATAAGTTGGCAATAATTAACCATGAAAAATGAGTTATTAATATCATACGAAGGATGAGAAGCCTGTCGGAGACTCATTATCTATTTGCTATAAACATTGTCCCACCACCAATAAGTGATCATAGAGAAAGTCTTAACGACACTACGAAAGGTTGTACGACAACACTAAAATAGATCATGTTTATATCTAATCAATTAATTTAACTTAATTTGAAGACAAATTTTTCTTTTTAAAAAAGCTAAATTTAACAAAGAGCAATAAATAAAAAGACTCGAGATATCTTGATTCATTTTTAAAATCAGTGAAAAATCTTATAAAAAAAAAAAAAAAAAAACAAGGGATGGCTGCCAACACCAAACCAACCGTTGACCACACACATTGTTCAGAGATAAAGGACCATCGAGACGATTCTAATGTTATCCTAGAAGCTGGTGTTTGGCTATCAAGCTACACAGCATGTATAGCTTGAAGGCCATGGCCAGTGCCCACACACTTATGTGCTCACTCATCAACTCCTTTTGTTTTAAAAAAATATTCATGTTATTGAATTACAAAATCATCAACTTGAATATAGCAAAAAGAAAAGGAAAAAAAAACAATGATAAAAATACAAAAAAACTCTTGAATGCATGTTAAATAAATATTGTTTATTAAGATAATTTAGTAATTTTATTGTTTTAGAAAAATAAAAATACAAAACTACTGGCAAACTCCAATTAATTAAATCTTATTTCTAAATATAATTTAATAATTTTATTGTGATAAGCGAGTGAAAAAGATTTATATGTCTAGTCATGACCATTGTAGTCCGTGAAAAGATTTTTGTGGGAAGGGTGAAATAGCACGGTCAAACACGGACCCTTCTTAGATTTTTTATTATTATTTAATTTTTATTATCTATTGTATCAGGAAACTTTCAGGTGAGATTCTCCCCGATTTTCGTGTGCAGTATTTCCTGGGGGGTGAAAAACAAAATCATAATCTCCTTCGGATCTTGAACATGTGACTTTCTGCATAGAGATTTTTATTTTATTTTAAAATTCCCCAGGAACTTCAACCTTTTTGTGCCAGTGTTAAGATTCTTTGCTTTGGCATTCTGTTGATTGATGAAGCATGTTACGATTTTGTTGATTTTAGGGAACACCATAGCTGAAAGCAAATACTGCAGAAACTGTCTTCTTCGCTGCAAAACTTCCCCTGTTCTAGAACTAGGAGATAGATAACTTTGACCTTTAGCAATTATTGACGTCTAATTATAAGATTTGAAAAGTCCAGGAGATGCTGCTGCCTTCTCCCTCGTGTCCTTCCATTTCTTTATTCAGTCAAAGTCCCTTGTTGCCAAGTGGGAGTCGTTGAAACTCCGAGGCCACCTTCGTTGAATCAGAAGATTACAATTTACAGGGACAACGCACCAAAAATGGTGGCATTTTTCTATGAATAGTTGCTTACATGGAGAGGCGTGGCCCATGATCAACAAAACGCGAAGAACATGCCAAGAAGAATTAAAGATTCGTACAACTAAAATCCCAAATATTAGTTACAGAAAAGAAACTAAATACAAAACGGGGTGTGCGTCTACAATATATTCCTGGACAGGCCCGTAAAGGAATCCATGGCATTCCCCACCTGGATGCACTCACAAACATAAAATTGCCCATCAATTCCTATGATTTTCCATCTCTCTGGCTCTAATCATCTGCGAGACTATGACCCCCGAATATCAAAATTCAACTCCCCAAAGCAGAAAATAATAAACAATGCAACAGGAAAAAGAAGAAAAAAATGTTCATCGTATGGAAAGCTAAAACGAAGGAAATAAAAAGGATTGCAGCAAGAGATGTAGCCTTGAAATAAGTCACACATATCAATCCTAGACAGCATCACTTCTTTTTCTCCCACGGCCGCACGGAGAGGAGCACCACCAATATGATGATCAGCAATATAATAATGGCAAAACAAGTCCATTTCCTGGAATTTTTCTGTAGTTTCCTGGCAGTCTGCAGCTGCTGGGTGCCGCCCCGAACAAAAGAATTAGCTCTTTGCACATGGCTCTCAATGTCATCCAATTGTTCACCTTGATGTTCAACCAATACTGCCATGTCCATAAACACTTGGTGAAGCTCCTTTAGATTGTTTTCCAAATCTTTCACAGCATCATGCCTTTCCTGAATTTCATTTATCGTGTCCAAAATCCTGCCTCTCCCCTGTTGTTGAATTGCTTTCTGGAGAAATGTCTCACTCTCACCTGAATCGTACCAAAATGCTCAATCCATTAGACAATTGCAACAAATTCATCTCGTTCTTGAAATTCTTGGATACAAACACCCAGAAAGCACTGACAATTTATTTGAATGGTAAAGTAATTTAGTGCCGTCCCAAATGACCAAAATCAAATTCCATGAACACCAAGACAAACTAATTGAGAAAAATTTTAGATAGAGTTTGTATTTGCAATTGGAAAAGGCTATCAACAATCTCCAACCAGCTCATCCGTCATGGGTTGCCACATATGTGAGATGAGCAAGCATTACTATTCCCTCACACATGCTTGACAGACTGTCTAAATTATCCCTCCTTTCAATTATTGCAAATCAATTTTGTAAAAGGTTCGAATCAATTTTACTATGCAAATAAATCATGTTTCTTTAGCCATATATCCAAAGTCAACCCTAATCTTGGATCAAATCCAAAAATTGTAACAAAGATCAATCACTAACCTGTAGAGATCAACAGATCAAGAGTCTTCTCATCAGGATTTTCACCAGTCACGGTAAAATACCTTCTCTCCACAGTCTCTCTATACTCCGTGGATATCTTCTGTCTCAACCCGTTAAAACTCTCCATCAAATCCTTCAACTTCTTCCTCAACCCACTCACCACCGAAGTCCTAGTCCTATCCGAAGAAGACCCCGGTCCACACCCAGGAAGACCCCGGTTCGCTGCATTAGACCGGTCCAAGGCCTCTAACCGGACCTTGATCAGTTTTGCCCTTTTCAACGCCAGAGCAACATCAGCATCCATCTTGGACCTCAAGTCCTTGACAGCCCTAGCGTTGTGCAGAGTCTTACTTTGCTCATGTGAAGACCGCATATTCTCATTAAGTCTTTCCAACTCCTTGAGCTCATCTTTGATCGACTCTACATCTTCAAAGAACTTGTCAAGGTTAACCCCACCGCCGGTGGACTGCGCTTCGGACATCTGAATTACATGGTGATCCGGGGAGGCTTCTTCGCTGTGGAAGCGAGAGAAGGAGCCGGAAAAGAGATCGTTCATGTTTTACCGAGAAAATCTTAATATCAAGATGATGAGAGAGAATTTTGTAAAAAGAAGGGATTTTACAGAAGATTTTTATAGCTATGGATAAATGGCAGGCTGGCTGGCTGAGGAAGGTGAGACTGGTCAAAGGGTTGCTGGTTCAAGTTCGACAACTCCTTTTTCACTCCTTTATTTTGAAGGAAGAGGAGGAGGAAGGTGATCTATGATTGAAGCTAATTTATTAGTGATGAAGACAGATATGGAGGAAGGGTAAGGGTAAGTTATTGGAGATTTAGATTTTTCTTTGAAGGTGACTTTCCTGGAAAATGTAAGAGGAAAGATCGTAGAAAAAACCAAAGAAGGAAGGAAGAGGTCTCGCCGAGTGAAGGGTATTGAAGGATTGATAAGCACTTAACGTGTGGATTTTTGAGTTTTAAAAGACGGTAGGAAAAGGAGGGTTTATTATTATTATTATTATTATTATTATTATTATTATTATTATTATTATTATTATGTAAAATAGTGGACTTTGTCATATTGATTTTGTAGTTATGATTTTATAGTTATCTAATCGCTACTTTTATGCTGTTTTCAATTTGGAGCGAGAAGAAGATGGATTTTGAGGGGATACCTTGAATGATAAAAACAGAAGGATATTTTATTTGAATTACTTTATAATTTCAAGTTTTTTTATAATTTTTTTTTAAAATATTATACAAGGTTGGCTGTTTTTTTTTTTTTTTTTAATTTATAAAACAATAGAGTGTGTTCATAAAATTATTAGATTGGCTTCACCCATGATCCACACTTAATAAAATAATATTTCTAAAAACAATTTATCAAAAAATAATAATATAACTAAACTTTTAAATAATACTATGTAACATTCAATAAAATAAAAAAGTATATTACTTATAGTATTCTATGATTTGGTCATTTTTTTACTTTGAAATCAAGTTGTTGAATAAAATTTAATTCAGGTAATAGTTTACATTATCATCAGTAGTTAGCACCATAAAAAAATCAACAAAAAAATATGTATTTATTTACAAAAACTTTTATTATATTTGAAATAATGACTAAAAAGCCATGAAGCCAGGGGCGAAGCAAGAAAAAAAAAATTAAGGAGGGTCAAATTAAAAAAAATTATTTTAAAAAAGCTAAAATTTCAGTTATTTTACTGCAAAAATTGTAAATATTGTCAATGGAGGGGCTGAAAAAAACATTTCCTTGCAGGGGTGTATAATGACCTATATAACCTGTAAAGATGATAAGGATACTGTAGATGAATGCTCTAAGGTTGTTTCATATATATCTTTTCCTCCAATTCATCATACAAAAAAACATTTTGAATATCAATTTACTTAATCAACCGATTTAAGGAGACATCAAAATACAATACTATTTGAATTGTAACATGTTTGATAACTAGGTTAAATGTCTCATTAAAATCAACACTTTCTTGCTAATAAAATCCTTTGGCCACCAACTTTACTTTATATCGCTCCATTAAACTAACAACATGGATTTTAATTTTACATATCCAACATCAAACCAACTATGTTGACCTTTGAAGGTGGTGTGGCTAGGGACCATGTTTAATTGCATAAAAAACATCAAACTTATAATTCATTGTTACATACCAGTATGGTGATTTAATTGCATCACTACAAGAAGATGGTTCTTCATTACATAAAATCAGGGGAGCAAAGTAAAGCTTTAGGTAAATGATACCTTACAAAATCATTATAGGTGGCTTTTGATTGAGAAATATTGTTCCTTGATATGGTAACCATGACATGTGTTCTAATCCTTCTTTACTTGATAATATGCGAGGCTTGTTGAATTATATATCTTGCTGTGCTTGAGGGTTAGAGGGATTAAAAATTGTTATGACTGGCGATGAGGTAGAATTAGCAGGCCTAACAAGTGTTTCTTCATATGTTTATGCAGAGTAACACACACTAAAATCATTGTCAGATGATAATACCGAATTCTGGTAGGAGAGGTTAATTTGATAATCTTCATGTGTGATATGGTGAGTGACACCTATGTCCTTATGCCATTCATTCTCCCAACTTCTATTATTAGTTGTAATCAAGGCTTGTTTATTATGAGAACAAGAAGAATCCTGATAGGTGAGGTCAAAGTGATGATAGCATTTGTGGGCTAAGTGGCTAGGTTTCCCACACACTTGACATATAATTGTAGAAGTAGGATATGTGTCATTGCGATTGCAAGAGGAAACACTTCCTTGAAAACTATTATGATGACCTCTATCATGAAAGCCACTTTGCCCTATATTATTGGATAATAGTGGTTGTCTTTAAACAACAATTGTCTCAATAAATGGTGCATAAACTAAAAGATGACGGCGACTTGGACAAGATTCAGTGACAATCAACAAAGAGAATACCTCTTTAAGTGTGACTTGATCAATGTGAGCATAGGTAGAGGACATGAAGTTATCATAGTAGCGTGTTAATCCAGCTAGAACATCAGTAATAACATTGGCATGTTGACTGTCTTTCTTGGTATCGATGTAAAGTTTTCATCAACAAAAGTAAGCATTGGCATATTGATTGCCTTTCCTTGCATTAGCATGCTGAGTTTGAATTTAGATGATACGAGCTCTAGATTATAAAGAAAAATATGTTTCAAGAGCTCGCCAAACCTTATGAGAAGTGTTATGAGTGATAACTTGAGTTAAGACACCCTTAGTCATGAAAGATATGAGAGTACTCTGAATGAAATTGTCCTATCGCACCCTTTGATAATGTGTATAATTTGAAACCTGAGTGATTACACCCGCATTAGGAAGCAAAACATCAATAGTTTTGGGAGGGATTTTGGACGCATCATCAAGGTACCAATACATATCTTGGCCATGAAAATAGAGCACTAGTTATGCCTTCCAAAAAAGATAATTATCGACAGCCAGCTTGATTGAAACAATATTTGAAATGATAGGGATTATAATGATAGAAAGGGAGGGATTATCAAGTTGGTGGAGGAGGAAGGAAGATTACATGATGAGACGCTTGTCTTTTATTTGAAGGTTTTGATACCACATGCAGCAACAACAAAACGAAGGGAGTAAAGGAAGCAGAGGATAAGTTTTTCTAGCTCTCAATTGATATGTTTTTCATATATATATATATATATATATATATATATAAATAAACATGATACATGGATGATTCTTATAAAGTTGTAGTACAAATAGTTTGTTAAAATGTAGTGCTTTCAAGATTTTAAATAATAGAGGAAATATCAAATCATTTCATCTTCCTTAATCTCCTCATGACTTTCCTTGACAGCTACTAGTTTGTTTTCTTGGCTTGCTATTAGGCTTCTCCTTTGGATCCATCTTTCAATAGCGTAGAAAAAGTAACAAGAGATGTTGAAAGGGGCTGATTGCTTTCTTATATGCATGCTGTGATCATTCACAATCATGGAAACCACTTAAAGGCAAGTTCTATAAATCAAAAGAAGCTTCCTTGCTACCTTGATGAACACAACATACATCACTTCCAACGCAAGGCGAGGGAGATGAAATGCTTTCTTCAGTATTTAGTGATTCCCTACTGCTCCAAAGAGAGAATGATTTGATTGATAAGATCACGTAGCAGAACATACCGTATAATTGAATTTATCGAGATAAAATGTTAAAGATTCTAAGCATTGATCCGAGACTCCAAATCTTGAACAAAAGCACTGTGGCATTGATGAAACACACGATGAGGTGAAGCTTAAAGCCCCAAGCCTAGATGCTGAGGTTAAAGCATCACTAAAATCCGAGGGAGGGACCCCAACACATCCTATAAAGCAGCAGCCACAAGGCATTAGAATCTACCAAAAACAAGGAGTTGATAAATAACATAAGAAAATACCGTCTAATTGCCTAACCTGAAAGTACAATAACGTACAAAGCACAAGTAGAGATATTCTGCTTCTATCCATGACAGATCTATCTTTCCATCAGAAAGAAAAACGATTCAGTAGTTGACATTGATAACTCCACACAAGGTTGGTCTAATCTACAGAAATTACAAGTTGTAAAAAGCACGAAAACAAAACCACCAAGCTCCATCCTATTCAAGTACCATTTGATAGATCTCCCAGGAACAACAGGAGATGTTTCCAGGAACAGCAGCCTGGAATCAAAGAGGCTACAATAAGGGGTTTTCCTCTTGTATACTAAGAGAGAAAGAAAAACAAAAGGCAAGTGCAGGCAGGTAAATAATAAAGATCGGACACCAACTTTATGTTAAAGTGGCACAAATCAATGCACAAGGTAAACTTTTCCACTGCGAGCTCTGGAAATAGACAAAAATAAAAATAAAAAACACCAGGAGATGCTTTGCCAGGAATAGCAGGTGGACTTACAACTGTCTTCTTCGCTAAGCATGCAGGAATTTCAACATTCAACTCTTCTGGATGGCCAGTTTTCATTTTCAAATTCTGCCAAGTAAGATTACAAACTAAGTTAAGAAAAAATAAAAATATCCATAGATCAACGCATCTTACAATCAAACACAAATTACGCTTGCATTTGCAGGAGAAGTTGACACAGCTTGACATATAGACAAGCATGATTGTATCTGTCACCCAAAACCAATTAACTAATTCGAGAAAGCCTAGCAGCCTTAAGCTACAGTACCGAAAATAACTGTACTGAGATTTTTTTTTTTTTAACCTAAAAGAATTAATATTTAGGTGTTATTAGCTTGTTTTTTTGACATTAAGTAAAAAATATAACAGTTAATCAAAAAATTGATGTTTAAGACATATTACAATATAGTAAAGATTGTATGTGTTAATAAAAATATATAAGATATCTCAAGCTAATTTGTAACAT
This sequence comes from Populus alba, assembly GCF_005239225.2. Taxonomy (NCBI): domain Eukaryota; kingdom Viridiplantae; phylum Streptophyta; class Magnoliopsida; order Malpighiales; family Salicaceae; genus Populus; species Populus alba. The sequence goes on from NC_133289.1 coordinate 18,684,172, forward strand.
GGTAGAAGAATGAAATAATGTTGCAATTTCTATAGTAAAATGCCATTTCCTTAGTCTTTGTATAATAATTTTTAAAAAAAAAGTGTAAAGAAAAAATTTTAAAAATTATAAAAGAATAAAGATAATAACAAAAAGAATTGTTTAAATAGGCCAAATATAGAGTGATAACTATTCAAAACATAAAAAATAGAAAATAATATTTGTTTTCCAAAAAAAAAAGGTGTAAAAAAAAGAAGGAAAAACTAAAAAAAGCATTAAAAAAATGAACATAAAAAAACAAAATTGTGATAAATAGCCAAGTGTAAAATAATAAAAATACAAAGTATAAAGAGATAAAAATGTAAGAAAAACTTATTCTCTAAAAAAAATAAAAACCTGAAAATTATAATTTTTCCATCGCTACAGTAAAAAAAATTGGCAAAATTTATAATTATGTCATTTCTATAGGAAAACACTAAAAGTGTCTAAAGAAAACCGATTACACCAGAAAAAAAAATAATTGAAAAAACTAAAAAAAAAAATAAGTGAAAAAACCAAACTGTGAAACAAAACCAATTAAAATTTTTAAAAAACCAAGTGGTTCGGTTTTAGTTCTATAATCCTAAAACCAAAAAAATCAAATCAAACTGAACCTAAATCGAAAAAAAACTGACCAAACCGGAAAAAAACCGAGCCAAACAAAAAAAACCAAGTCAAACCAGTTTGAACGGGTTTTTGTCCTAAAAACCAGAACGAATTGAATCGAAACTAGTCAGTTTGAATCAGTTTCGGTTTGTTGTTTTTTAATTTCAGTTTGGTTACTTTTTTTTTTTTTTATAAAAACCGAACCGAGCCGAAAATGATCACCCCTAGAAAACACCACTTTTTAGTATATGTACTAATTATTTAACCCGCATCGCCACTGGTTTGATAATTTGTTTTAGCATATATATATATATATATGCAAGCCTTTTCAAATGTGTTTTCTTTATTTATTTTTTAAAAAATATAATTATAAATAAAAAAAATCTATACATGCATTTAATTAAATACATCAAGAACCATCTTTAGCCGATAAAAAAAATAAAAATAAAGTGTCAATGTATTTATTCAACTTGTCTCATTGTAGATCAAATATTTTTCTAAAAAGAATCAAAAGAATGAATATGTAAGTGTTATTAACATATATGTTTTGACATCAAGTAAAAAAATATAACCGTGAATCAAAAGATCAATGATTACGTATAATAAAATATAGTAAAGATCATATACATTAACAAAAACATGCAATATCTAACATGCTCTATTTTTTTGCTTTTTTTTTTTTCTTCAATTCAACCATTTTTTTCATTTCCTTTGTTTTCTTTAAATTTCATGTTTTTTTTCCTTCAATTTCATCCTTAGACTTTATTAATAGTCATTTGGGTTGTTTTTTAATCAAGAGATCAACCAAGTTGATTGGATTGTGTCGAGAAAACTCTCACGCATTTTTATTTTACACTTGAGTTACTTGAGTTAGGTAAGAAGTTGAGTCAAAATGTTTTTCTTTTCTATTACTTTCATTATTGTTTTCTCAAGTTTTTCCTAAGAATTTTTTTACCGGTTGACCGGATTGCCTTTGGATTTGGGAAGTTATTTGGGACGTATTGAGACAACTCATATACAATTTAATTTTAAACTCGGGCTATATAAGAAGTTAGGCTATGAGTTTATTTTTTCCTATCACTTTCATCATTTCCCCCCTTGAATTTCATCTTTCAAATCATCAATCACTTTGCCTTTAGACCAATCAAGTTAACTAAGGCAGATTGTCGCAACATCCACAAAATTTAAGTTTAAATTCAATCTAGGTAAAGAGTCAAGTAGAAAGGTTTTAAAATTGATCCACTGAACCAATTTTAATAATAATGTTAAGTAATTTTTTATATTTTGAGTATTTTTTGTTATGTTAAAAATATTTGATTTGATTCACAACGTAATATAGGTTTCATGAAAAAAAATCGAGATAAAAAATCTCTTTTAATGAAATAAAATTTTAAAAAAAAAACAAAACAAAGAAATCCTTTCCATTTCTATTGGTGCTCATTTGAGAATTACCATTTTAATTATAGTTATGACTATAGTGTTTAAAGTAACTGGTAAAATTTTAAAAACTTAATTTCATAACCATTTTCATATTTATTTATAGAAGTTAAAGCTTTTCCATGATTTTTTTCAAATGGACCTTGCAGGGTCCTGTTTCAAAGTTCATTTACCAAAGCACAACCTTGTATTTGGTAACCTAGAGGACAAAACCGTCAACTGAAAAAACCCAATCACCAATATATATATACCCCAAACCCTAAACAACAGATCCCTCTCCTCCAAAACCCAAAATGACTACACGCTTCAAGAAGAACAGGAAGAAGAGAGGTCACGTGAGCGCAGGTCATGGTCGAATTGGAAAGCACAGGAAGCACCCTGGGGGTCGTGGAAATGCAGGAGGCATGCACCACCACAGGATCCTCTTCGACAAATACCATCCTGGTTACTTCGGCAAGGTTGGTATGCGTTACTTCCACAAGCTCCGCAACAAGTTCTACTGTCCCATCGTCAACATCGACAAGCTCTGGTCCATGGTCCCCCAAGATGTCAAGGACAAGGCAACCAAGGATACTGTGCCCATGATTGATGTCACTCAGTTCGGTTACTTCAAGGTGCTTGGCAAGGGGGTTTTACCTGACAAGCAACCCATTGTTGTCAAGGCCAAGCTTATTTCAAAGATTGCTGAGAAGAAGATTAAAGAGGCTGGTGGTGCTGTTGTACTTACAGCCTAGGTTATGTTTCTTTTCAAGATTTTGACCTTTCTTTAAATTAAAGAGTTTAGTGATACTGCTGGATCATTTCATAATTTAATGCCTTTTTGCTTCATATTTTTATGTTCGTAAATTGGCTCTATTTGATGCATCCATGTGTTTGGTTAGTTGAATCGATGATTTGATGATAGTTATTATACTGTGTTGCTTGGAAATGGTTGACCATGCCTGTTCTAGCTATGACATGTTCTTGATGATGACTCGTGATGATAGACTCTTTTATACTGTGTTACTTGATGGCCTAAAATCAGGTGTACAAATTATAGCGGCCGTTTGTAACTGCGTTTCAAATGGTGTTTTTTAAAATTTTGAATTTTATTTTTAATATTTTATTCATGGAGATTGAGGGGTAGAAGTTGAGTATAATTTTCAAATTTTATAGAAATAGGTTTGTTGGATTTGTCAAAGATTTTTGTTCAGTTTCGGAAATGAGTTGTTAAAGTTGAAATTCGTTACTCAGAGATGGGAGGAGTAAAAGTTGCAGATTTTAAAGCTGGTGGCTTGTTAGGTTTGTTAAAGGTTTTTGCTCATTGTTGGTGGAACGAGTAGTAGAACTGTTGAAGTAACTATAGCCATTACACAGAAAAATAGAAGAACTGGAATTGAGGCAACTTGAAAAATTAATGTTGGTCTGGTCTATACAATGTGGGACATTGGGGACATGCCTTTTCTACATAGAAATTCACTATAAAACAAATCACTACATAGAAATTTTTCTATATCTTTTGTTTCAAGTTTGATTGAAAGTGTGTTTTTGGTTGTTTTTTAAATTGTGTTTTACTCAGAAAAAAGAATGTTAATAATATTTATTTATATTTTAAAAATTATTTTTGAAATCAGTACATCAAAATCATTAAAAACATATTAATTTAAAGTAAAAAAATTTAAATTTTTTAAAAAATATTTTTTAAAATGCATTGTTAAACATTCCTTTAATGCACGGGGATGTTTTCTCAGGGATCTTGCATATTTTCTAGCGTTTTATAGTGGTAGAATTGTAATGTAAAACTTTGATTTCTCAAGAAATTGCAATCCCGTAGATATGGTCAGGGTGCTCATGGGCCTCCTCTGGCCCGTCTTGCGAGAAGTATAGGGATCTCGAGGGTTCAAGCCTTCGAGGGTTCAGAAATACTTCTATACTTGGGAATCATTATGGAATTGAACAATGAGGCTGATTTTTTTCAATTCAACTCCTTTTTTTTCCATCTTCCTCTATTGTTTTTTTCAATTTTGTCTCTCACCCGTTAATTTTATCATTAAAACTTTTTTTTTTTTAATAATTGTTCGAGCTCTTTTTGACCAAATAAGATCACACATTTTAATTCTATTCACTAGTTGAGTATTTTTTTCTTCTTTTGTCAATCTATTTTTTCTCCCAATTTTATCACTAATATTTTTTATTGATTGGCCAAATTGTCCTTTAACTAGGTTATATTTAGTTATTAGGTTTTTTATAATACTTTTATCATATTTTTTTCCAGTTTCATGATAGATTTTTTTTACTATGCTCATCGTTTTTTTTTTTTTTTTTTAGCAGGTTTTATACTATCCTATAGTGGCAGTCCATTCTTATGATTTAATTCTTCTGATCCAGGCTAGCCAAAAAAATCAAATTAAAAAGTTTAAAGTTAATCTATATTTAATAAAAATACTAAATAATTATTTAAGGTTTAGAATTATTTTTGGCAGACCTGAAAGACAACTCTGGGGCTATCTCGGGATATTTCCTTTGCTTAGTTCTGTCTACCTGGTAAAACAACAAGAAGTGAAGCATCTTGCTAATTCCATTCCTTTCACGCTTCTCTTTCAACCTGTCTGTCTTGAAAACCAGCTGCTGCATAGTTTACCTGACAATTTTATTTCTGAAGCCACCTTAAGCTTCTAACTGAATCTTTATCCAGTTAGGCCTTGTCTAATTTAGTTTTTAAAAATGAATAATAAAAAGGTAAACAATAAGTTGTCTGTCCTTAAACCAGATAAAAAAAAAAAAAAAAACAAAGACCGGCTCATGAGCTTGCCTTGAAGACCCACGTGCCAGACCTTTCTCTTACTTGAGGCCCGCCCAAATGCTTAGCATTTTTCTAGGTTTTTTTCTTCTAATTTTTTAAAAATATTTTAGTTGAGGTGCATTATAGATAAAACTTTAGATTCTTAAATAGTTTTAATCTAATTCTTAAATAACGCTAAAAGTTTCTATCAGAATGTTAACAATTCCTTCTTGATTATTACATACCTTATATGAAAAATTTTCATTTATAAATATTTAATTAAAATAAAATTTCTAGATTTTTAACAAATTTTTCTTTTAATTATCGATGCTTTTTAGTTGAAATGAAAAACATTATGTTAATAAAAAATTATATAAATATTTTAAAAAAGATTAGAACTTTTCTTATGATGATATCATTAATTGCTTTATAGATAATTATGTGTTAGTTTGATACGCATCAGTTTTATATAATTTATTCATTACAATTGAATGAGAATAAAATCTTTATTTTTTTTAGTTTTTTCTAGTAAAGTTTTATATGATTTCCTCAAATTTATTGTTCTAATGTTTTTTTTCATGTAGATGTGTGAAAATGATAAATTCTCAAATTTTTAATTTTTCACGTTGAAACACAATGCTTCATATAATTTGTTTTCACAAAAAATAATTAAAAATGAGGATGGAATATTACGCTCTTGATTAAAAATATGTACTTTTTTCTTCTTAGTTCAAATTCATTATAGTTTTACTGAAGTTTTTTTTTTTTTCCTATTATTGTTTTTTATTCCATGAACCATACTATTAATAATAAAGGTTTTGTTGTAAAAATAAATACTTGGATAAAAAAAGATAATTTTAATGAAAAAATACATTTGTCATCCATAATTTTCTTTGTTATGAATATCTATTTTTGTAAAAATATAATTAAATAAAAAATTAATTTATCAAATCTAATCAAGCCCATGATCTAGGCTGGTCAAATTAATTCGCCTAAGTTCAAAATATTCTTCTCTTAATGCGTATATTAAAGAAATGTTAGATCGATGAATTTTTTTTTTTCAAAAATCAAATTGGATTTTAATTGTTGGACTAAATCAATGCACTTATTAGGTTAGCTGAGACCAAGTCAATTCTAACCTAATTTAATTTTAATCTGAGACCTTGGTGAATAGCCAAGTCGGTTGGCCACCATGTTGATCCACCGTCAGAGAAAAAAAAAAAAAAAATTCCGCAACTGATTCCTATTTTCTTTCAAGATTACACACGGCAGCCGGTTCTGGAATAGAGTTCACAAGTTGCCTTGAACCAGCAATGAACTCTCTTTCTTTCTAGCTGATTTTGACTGAAGGCCAAGTTTCTCATCTCTCGCTCTGCAACTTGCTCCCTGAATCCCGAACCCTAGCTTCCTTAAACTTGGTAACAAAAACAAAACCACCTTTCTTTTTTGAAAGAAAGTGTGTTCTTAGGTTTACCAATTTCAGTATTTCACGTTGCTGTTTATGGGAAATATCTGAATGTGTTGACTAAGCAAGCATAGTCAAATTTAGAAATGGGTGAAACAGAAAACCCTTTTTCTGCACAAATCATTAGGCAAACCCCACTCCCAATTCTGCTCATAACAAAATAACAAATGGCACCATGTGTTGAATCCTTCGAAAATCCCAGGCTCTTTGAATAGCCTAACAAGCCATCAGACTTGGTATGTGGTAATCCTAAATAGCATAACATGGTCATAGACACTAGAATGTGTATAGCAGCTTGATGGGTATTGCTGTCACACATGTAGACAATTTAAGAAGAATGCTCTACTTTGCTGCAACCTCATTTAGTTTCATGGAGTCCTCCTCTTAAAGGTGCTGCTTGTCAGTGAACCTAAGGCATGCTGGGGTGGGGAGGTTTGGTAAGAGATCGCAAGGGAATCTGGATTCAGGGTTTTCTCAGTCTGCTAGGGATAACTTCAAAAGGGCAGGGCTATCTCTGTATTGATTTTCTAGCTTGTATTTGATCTAGCAATCTGAATATCCTGGAAATTTGGGATTGCCCCCCCTTAGTTTACAGGTTCATCCTTGTTGCGGATAGCCCTTGCCCCTTGGATGTACAGCCAGTTTCAGTTTTTGTTTATCTTCTGTAACATAAAAAAAAAAAAAACATTATAAAACAGCGCACGGTGGCTGCTATCACTGCGCAGCCACCGTGAATCTTTAACGTGCGCTCTTAAACATCCTCTAATCTTGCGACAAGGATTGAGAGCACTTTGGACATTGTAATCCCTGATGCCTGGCCTCTCTTAATGGTTTGTCCATAGTAAGACTTACCAGTAGTTAAAGCCACATGGTCTCTGTAGGCAGTATGACTGGGTTCGCTTCTTTGCCCTTTTTCATCATAGTACTTGCACCCACGGATAAAGAATTATTTGAAATCCTTTACCTCATGACAGATTCTTACATCGCTCCCCCATGACCACAAATGGCCACCAACTAGAAGAGTTGCTCATAAATTTCGAATAATATCAACGATACATGTATGTATAAACTGGCCTAGAGCCTGATAAGTTAATTAGTATAGTTTGAGAAGAACAGGGATTGGATTCTTGACAAAAGCAAACCTAAATCCTGCTCTTATTGCTTTATCTCTGAAATCTTTAAGTTTAGGCAGAAGACATCTCAAGAACGTTAAACGAGCTTTGAGTGTAGTAAATATTACTTAAAAATCGGAATCTGGATCTTTGGAACACTTGGAGTTTGCAAGTAAAAATGCATAGTAATTTAGGAAAGGCAAAAAGAAACAGAAGGCAGAGTTATAAAGAAAAGAAAAAAGACGAGTAAATCATCTTACGTTATTGTTTAATTAATCTTCTAATGTCGCTGCTAATTGATATTAATAATTTGATCCTCTGATGGACCTTTCCAGTGTTAAGACTCCCTTTAGCTAATCATGCTTTACGCCTTTCCCTGGGTCTTCGCAGTTCTAGATTCTGCTCATCTTGCTAGTTCCGACTGATCTGAAAATTCCACCACCTTGCAGCCTGCTTAATCAACATTTCTTTCACCCTATCAGTGTCCTCCTATCTTCAAAATTCTTCTTCAGTCTTTTCCATTCAACGAGTTGCTTTCCAAATTGTGTTTCTGTCCATTAAACAATTTTTTTATTTTATTTTTTATGGAAAACTGTACATCCATGGAAGCTTAAAGCATATTAAGATATAAAACGAATTTCTTAATTTAGTATTTTGGTTAAGCACAAGCTAACAGCTATGATGCTGCTGTAGCATTTACAGCTTCTGATTGTGGTTGCAAATTCATTAGATTTCAAATTTGATAAATTTCTGGTGTCGCGGGTCACAAGTAGCATACTTGTCACGTCATGTACTAAAATCCTTGGATTTCTAACTAAAAATATAGTTTTTATGAAATCTACAAGGTTTACATGATCCGAGGAGCACATCATCCAAGAGATCCTTTTCAACTTACTAAATATAACTAGTATCTCCTACTAGACATTCCTCCTTCAAGAGACACAACCTCACTAAGCTTATGCTACTCTCGTGTGATATATTCTTGTGAGTTTAATATGTTTTGTATTTAATTAGTTGGTTATATGTAGTATTATTATATTTATATAAATAAATTTTTATTATTAATAAAAAATTAATTTATTTTTAATATTCATATAATATTAGTTTAATAAATTCAAAGTAAAAATAAAATTCATGAGAAAAAAATATTTTGCAAAGAAAATTATAAGTTGTTATAATTATAAGATTCTTATTGCATCAAAGTATTGTTCCTAAAATATTCCTGATCGGTACCCTCTTAAATATTAGACATTTATTAAAGCTGTAAAGCCTAATATATTTTACATTCTTTCTTTTATGAAAGGAAAGAACTATTCTTATAAACTAATGTATAAATGATATTTAAAACTAATATGTAGGTTCTTGTCATAAGATATGTACACTGAACTGACATGCATGAGAAGTTTATATGAAGAAATCACCCATGTCTATGGAAAGACTCACATAATGGTTATATAAATGATCTTCGACTTGGGATCACTAAGTTATCTTATATAGTTAATGTTATGCTTAGAAAAATCAAGGATTTTATTGAGTTAATTTCTAAAATTGTATTGAATTAATATATGGATATTATTCATATGACAAATTAATATTTTACCAATTCATATAATTTTTTAGATTTTTCTATAAATAATAAGTTATGCCTTTAGAGGTTTTCTTTTAGCCAGAAAGACCATGTAAATATAAAATTAGAGCTAGCATTCTAGATATAAAAATTTATTTACGACAACCCAATCTTTAAAAAATTATTTAAATTTTAAAAAAAATTAAATATTTAGGTAATAAATCTCTAAATAATTTTGGATTTGTTTATTAAGATCCTATGAACTCTCAAATAATTTTATTTTATAATTTTTATGAAGTAATGTTTTTTTTTTTTTTTTTTTTACAAGGAAACGAACACTTATTTGAGAAAATGTAAAATAGGGGAAGATAAGAAAGCACTTTTTGGCTCCAGGATTGATTCTTATTGTCCCTCTATCAGTTCAGATTTTACTTGTAAATTTCGACAGAGTGACATGAATTATCGTACGAAAAGTGTTACATGGATGCCTAGCGGGTGCTATTCTATTTTATGCTACAAATGTAGAAGTCATTTGGCGTAGATTGCCAAAGTAATTATAGGGTTATACGTAACAAAAAAATAAAACCTAATATATAGGATTAGATCCAGCTCATGCAGGGAATGGGCTAAAAAGAAAAAAAGGGAAAAATCTAGTGATATCCAGCCTTATACACATAGCTCTTTTGTATGCAATATGTGATCCCTTTTTACAAGGAGAGGTTATACTTGAGAGGAAGACATTAACATGTACAAGATTAGACGGTGGAGGAACACTTCGAGTGTCAGTTTGCCAAGTTGGTGTTTTTTTAATATAGGATGTCTGCTCCTGTAAGAAATATAAGCCAGTCTCTCGAGGCATTTGCTTCCTCTACCACCCTCATTCCCTCCAGTACAATTCTGCCACATGTAACAAACAGCGACACTGAGTATTAGCCTCCGGGGCTGTTACATACCCACCCAAATCGTCCTTAACGGCACCGGAACCTCTAAACCTGCCTGTCTCATGTGCATGGGTGCATACACCTTTCCAAGACTTCCATTAATTCCTTAACAGTCGTGCACCTGAAACAAACGTGAGCCTGCATTCTTGCTCTTGGGGTACACACACGTTTCCAATATTTCATGATTATAATTACTCTAGTTTCTGCGTTCTGAATTGCTTCCAAACTCTACAAAAGCGAGAACCAGTGAGCGGCCAGGCAGTTCTTTTAAGCCTATGAAGTTTGAAGCGATCTGGTATGGAGACAGGATGGAAGGGAAATTCTGAGATATCACCAAGCTGTCCTCGGTGTGGTTCCTCAAATACTAAATTTTGTTACTACAACAACTACAGCTTAACACAACCGAGATACTTTTGCAAGGGTTGTAGAAGGTATTGGACCAAAGGAGGATCCTTACGAAACGTGCCTGTTGGTGGCGGGTGCAGGAAGAATAGAAGAGGAAAGTCATCGAGGCTATCTTCTAATGACCACTCTAAGAGTTTCGGTTGTGGAGGCTTGCCTAATAACTCTACCAGGCATCCACATAGCCATAAAGGAAATACCTCCATAGAGTCCTCTAGCTCGCCAATGATTCCTGATGATTCTCATATTGATCTTGCACTTGTTTATGCAAAGTTCCTGAATCCACAGCAAGATTCCAAGAGTGGTTGTGAAGTTCCAGAATTTACAAGTGAGTTTGATCCCTCTCTAATATTCACTAACATCTCGAACACAAATTTGGAACCAAGTTCTCAGTTGTCAGAAGAAAATGGTCTTGCCGGATGCCTCACTATCTCCGACTTCTCGACGAAAGCTCCTTTGAGCGACAATGACCACTTGATGTACTACTATAGTTTAGACTCAGCACGCAAGCATCAGGATCACCAAGATAGGGATCACCAAGATAGGACTAAACAATGTACAAGTAATGACACAAGCAGCTTCAACTTGCCACCGTTGCCAGGGCAAGACACAGCCTCTCAAGAGATACTTTGGTCGAATTCTCACCTGATGGGTAATCATAACCTGGAGATGTCTCAACAGCCAGTGCTTGGACCTCAAACTCAAGATCCTAATCTATTGTTTGGTAACTGGAGTCCCTTCGATTTGTCTAGTGATGATACTTTCTCAAGGTCTTGATGAAATTAATGTGTTACTTCATTGTTTCTTTTCGCTTGCTATACATGCATATCACTGTATAGGACCTGAAATAATCTACACAGAAACAAGTATATGCTACCCGTGTTTATAATAATGGCACCTTTAACTGGGCTTTATTTACTGCACCCATGAAAGTAATTATATATCAAGCTTCAAAATTTTGCTCCAATTAGAGATGTTTCCTTCTTTTTTTTTTTTTTTTTTTTTTTTAATAATTCAAAATTTCATGCTCATTTTATTAGCCCAACTCAATTTTACCTGAGGTAGACTACCTGAGTTCATTTTCTCTCTTAATTCTTTTCCAAGGTTGAACTAGGCATGTGTATATTGATGTGATGCTAAATGATTGTTTACCTCTTTGATTGAGTTTGTATAGCAATAATTAAGATCACACTAATGGAGTTGGTTTTTCAAGAGGAAACCAAAAGTGTATCATTTTCAATTTTCTGACACGTGAAAGATTTATGTTTCGCTTTGACAAAAATTAATGGTGGTATTTTTATCTTCCTATCGGTTATATATATATATATATATATAATATATATGAGGCATAGATGGATGATATATCTATTAGAAAATTTGTTTAAAAATATGGTTAATGTATATATTTAAGGTTAACTTAAAAATGGAGTCCATATACTTTATGAGATAAAACTTTTTTGGAATCTAATTTTCAATATAAGTTTTTTAACACTAAACATTAACATGATTTAAACAAATTATTAGTGAATGAAAAATTGATATAAAAAATAGTTAATATGTTTTTATGAAACTCAAAACTCTTTAAAGGAACTCTATCTCACATAAAAAAGAAACAACTTTTTTGGTATTTATAAAGTTGAGAAGTTAGAATTATTTTTTCCAGCGTATTGATTTGTCTAGTCCATAAAAAGAAGAATCTAATAAGTTTTTTCATAATTATTTCTAAGGTTACATGAAACTCTTATCCACCTTAATTTACAACATTGTTTTCTGGTTATAAACCTTTTTTTTTCCTCCCAAAATTTCTCCTAATCTAGAGCTTAGGTTTAGTAATTATAAAGAGATCATTAAGCAAAATTTCATTGGTTCATTGAACCTTGTTTAGGAGTGCACTTAAACATAGTAGTGTTGTTGGGATTTTAGAAGGCTTATTGAAAAAAATCCTATTACACCAAGTTAAGAACTATGAAGCATTAAAGACTAAGGATTAATCCTTGAAAACAATAAAGCTTGATCAATTTCAAAATGTTTTAACAAGTACCATTTTGGTTTTTATTTAATCTTATACATTAGTATGCATTCTATGATTTTTCATTGTATTATTTATACAAGATTATATATATGTTTACTAGCATGCTGGTCCTTATTATGATAAAAAATTTACCATATTATAAATTTCATAACTATAAACAAAAGTTACAAAACATATATGCTCATTTGTCTTAATCATTATTTGCTAATAATTGTGGACAACAATCAATATCTTCCATTAGATGTTTAATTGGCATTGCTTTTTTAATGACATCTTGCATTGATTTATTTTTTAGGTGATCATGCTTACCCCTGTAAGTTTTGAATTTCTTGCTTGGAAGTTAATGAAATCCTTAGTTGAAAATGAAGAGTTCAGACAAAAAATTATACATTCATCATGGAAAAATGTTCTAGCACTACCAAAAAAAATTATAAAATACAAATGGAAACACTAATAAAAAAAACATTATCAGCAAATTACGGTGATATTTATCGACGAAACATAACATTGTTGTTTTCATTGGTATTCACTGATGAAAATTTTTTGTTGATGAACATTAAGGGAATTACTAGTGGAAATCAAGGAATGAAAAAAATTGGGCAAGTATTCCTTCATTATTTCCATTGAAAAATATGATGTGTCAGTATTACAAATGAAATTATCGATGAAATTTAACCATCACTAATATCCATCAGTGAATTTGTTAATAAAATTTAAGCTATAACCTTTCAGATCACCTCTCCCCTTCCCTCGTCTATTTTTATTCATTTTGTTTTAGCAAAATAACACCATTCCCCCTAATTTTATCTCAAATAAAGCTCTTATCATCATAAATCCAGCCACCCTAACACTTAATCGGTCAGTATCCTTGTTCTAGTTTCTTTTTTTAATATTCGCTATATCAAGTAAGAAAACCTATCCATTTTTTGTTGTAACCTATTTTTTATGTTACTTAGTTATTATTATTATTTTTTGCTTGTTTGTGTGTTTACTTGTTTGATAGCTTTTTTCTATAAAAATTTGCTATATAAATATATGATTTGTACATGTTAGGGTTTGTTTGAGATTTTAAAAAAGTGTATTTGTTTTTCATTTGATGAAATTGAGTTTGATTTTGTAACTCAGGTATTTTATAATGAAATAAATAATGGGTTATTTAATGAGTACGTTTCATATTTTATCAATGTTATTATTAAATTGAAAATTTAGGTAAATTTGAAGGAATTTGATTTATATATATATATATATATATATATATATATATAGAAAATTGATAATTATTAAATAGTTATATTCAAATAGATTGAATAATTTTGAATTCAACCAATGATAGTTAATTAATCAAGGTATGTATAATTTATTTAGCTAACATTATTAATTAATATACGTTGTCATTTATATTTTATAAAGATTTTATATGAGTAATAGATGGATGATCATTCATGAATATATTGAGTTATACAAGTCATTTAAAATAATTTTTATCTTAGTAATATATAATTTATCTCGTACTATTTTGAGTATAATTTAGAAACAAAAATCAATCGCATCCCAAGACATGATATTGGTGGAGAAGTGCATTCGAGTGGAAATTTATCAATATTTTTCTATCCTAGACGGCTTTTATAAAAATAAAAAAAAATAGTAAGGGGAAGATACTTGATAAAAATCGAATTCAGACATGCACATAATTATGTGCTATTTAACTAAGATTTTTTTATTTAGTAAGTATAATATTAAATGCTATTTTAAACAATTTCTCTTTTATACTCTCAGAAATTGATAGATTAAGTAATTCTTGTAGATATAATATTATTTTTAATTTTTAATATCTCAAAATTCATATCTAACTGAATCTTAATTTTTCTAATTACAAGATAAATAATTTTCTACGTGGTTCATAACACATATAAACAAAACTTAATAATTCTTAACTCAGGGGCGTTTGGAAACGCGGGCCAACCCGAGTTTCCAAAAAAATCATTTTTTTTATGAAAAAATATTTTTTTATATGATTTTAATTGTTTTGATACGCTGATCTCAAAAATAATTTTTTTAAAAATAAAAAAACATCATTTTGATGCATTTAGGCATGAAAAACACTTTAAAAAACAACCGCAACGACACTTCCAAACAGGCCAACTCATTGCATATTTCTCTTTAATTGTTAATGGTTGTAATCTTGTTATAGGTTTATCAAATAAGAGAGAATGCTAGTGATAATTTTAATTTACTATATTTGGATACTATGAAGCATTAAAGACTAAGGATTAATCCTTGAAAATAATAAAGCTTGATCAATTTCAAAATGTTTTAACAAGTACCATTTTGGTTTTTATTTAATCTTATACATTAGTATGCATTCTATGATTTTTCATTGTATTATTTATACAAGATTATATATATGTTTACTAGCATGCTGGTCCTTATTATGATAAAAAATTTACCATATTATAAATTTCATAATTATAAACAAAAGTTACAAAACATATATGCTCATTTGTCTTAATCATTATTTGCTAATAATTTTGGACAACAATCAATATCTTCCATTAGATGTTTAATTGGCATTGCTTTTTTAATGACATCTTGCATTGATTTATTTTTTAGGTGATCATGCTTACCCCTGTAAGTTTTGAATTTCTTGCTTTGAAGTTAGAAATCCTTAGTTGAAAATGAAGAGTTCAGACAAAAAATTATACATTCATCATGGAAAAATGTTCTAGCACTACCAAAAAAATTATAAAATACAAATGGAAACACTAATAAAAAAACATTATCAGCAAATTACGGTGATATTTATCGACGAAACATAACATTGTTGTTTCCATTGGTATTCATTGATGAAAATTTTTTGTTGATGAACATTAAGGGAATTACTAGTGGAAATCAAGGAATGAAAAAAATTGGGCAAGTATTCCTTCATTATTTCCATTGAAAAATATGACGTGTCAGTATTACAAATGAAATTATCGATGAAATTTAACCATCACTAATATTCATCAGTGAATTTGTTAATAAAATTTAAGCTATAACCTTTCAGATCACCTCTCCCCTTCCCCCGTCTATTTTTATTCATTTTGTTTTAGCAAAATAACACCATTCCCCCTAATTTTATCTCGAATAAAGCTCTCATCATCATAAATCCAGTCACCCTAATACTTAATCGGTCAATATTCTTGTTCTAGTTTCTTTTTTTAAGATTCACTATATCAAGAAAACCTATCCATTTTTTGTTGTAACCTATTTTTTTATGTTAGTTAGTTATTATTATTATTTTTTTGCTTGTTTGTGTGTTTACTTGTTTGATAGCTTTTTTCTATAAAAATTTGCTATATGAATGTATGATTTGTACATGTTAGGGTTGTTTGAAATTTTAAAAAGTGTATTTATTTGTCATTTGATGAAATTGAGTTTGATTTTGTAACTTAGGTATTTTATAATGAAATAAATAATGGGTTATTTAATGAGTACGTTTCATATTTTATCAATGTTATTATTAAATTGAAAATTTAGGTAAATTTGAAGGAATTTGATATATATATATATATAGAAAATTGATAATTATTAAATAGTTATATTCAAATAGATTGAATAATTTTGAATTCAACCAATGATAGTTAATTAATCGGGTATGTATAATTTATTAATATACGTTGTCATTTATATTTTATAAATATTTTATATGAGTAATGGATGGATGATCATTCATGAATATATTGAGTTGTACAAGTTATTTAAAATAATTTTTATCTTAGTAATAGATAATTTATCTCGTACTATTTTGAGTATCATTTAGGAACAAAAATCAATCGCATCCCAAGACATGATAATGGTGGAGAAGTGCATTCGAGTGGAAATTTATCGATATTTTTCTATACTAGATGGCTTTTATAAAAAATAAAAATAAAATAGTAAGGGGAATTAAGATACTTGATAAAAATCAAATTCAGACATGCACATAATTATGTGCTATTTAACTACAATTCTTTTATTTAGTAAATATAATATTAACATGCTATTTTAAACAATTTCTCTTTTATACTCTCATAAATTGATAGATTAAGTAATTCTTGTAGTATAATATCATTTTTAATTTTTAATATCTCAAAATTCATATCTGACTGAATCTTAATTTTTCTAATTACAAGATAAATAATTTTTCTACGTGGTTCATAACACATATAAGCAAAACTTAATAATTCTTAACTCAAGGGCGTTTGGAAACGCGGGCCAACCCGCGTTTCCAAAAAAAATCATTTTTTTTTATAAAAAATATTTTTTTATATGATTGTAATTGTTTTTGATGCGCTGATCTCAAAAATAATTTTTTAAAAATAAAAAAAAAACATCATTTTGATGCATTTAGGCATGAAAAACACTTTGAAAAACAACCGCAACCACACTTCCAAACAGGCCAACTCATTTGCATATTTCTTTTTTAATTGTTAATGGTTGTAATCTTGTTATAGGTTTATCAAATAAGAGAGAATGCTAGTGATAATTTTAATTTACTATATTTGGATACTAAAAGAAAAGTCAAGTGTTATAAGACGTATTTTGTCAATGAATGTCTTTAATACTAAAAAGTAGGGTCATGGTAAAAAGACTTATAATAGTAGAATTTGTGTTAAACGATCAACTTCTAATGAGTTTGAAGTTGATTATTATGAAGAGTTAGAAGAGATCATTGAATTGTAATATCATAACGAGCATAATATAGTCTTTTTATTGAAATATTATTGGTATGATACCACTAATAGAGGAATGAAAGTAGATCTCCATCATGGTTTGATTGAAATCAATACAAATGCTAGACTCTCCAACATCGATGATGTCTTTGTTTTTGTCAAACAATACTAACAAGTTTGTTCCACATATACTCCTTCCATTAGAAAAAATCGTTCTAAGGTTGACTAGTTATCCGTAGTGAAAATCAAACTCAGTAATCATGTTCAAGTTTTTCAGGATGGTAACGATTAAATAACTATGGTAAAAAATATCTTTCAACTTGATGAATTAGTTGATGAATATCGAGTTGCTCTGTCTATCGACTTGGTATTGGACTATGTAAGGGAGGTCAGGGTTTAAACTTCAAACCTCATAATTCTTAGCAAAAGTTTCGAACTTTAATAGCTTAATATCCCACTGAAATAATGATAATTCGTTCTTTGTATCTTATGTTTCATACTCTAAGTATATATTAGAATATATCCCCAAAAGTAAACCATAGAAAAACCTTGAGTAATGGCATGCATTGCAAGTTTGCTACAAGTTACCACAATGACTAGCAATATCAGCACTCAGACCATGCTGTACGTTGGGCTACTGGTAATAATTATAAACCTTAAGGCATTCATTTAATACGACAACAACCGGTGGTTAGTCTCTTGATTGACGATAAAATGTTTTCTCTAAGAGATTAAGTTCTTTTTTCGACTATTCTTTCTGAGTTTCTAGCAGTTTCAATGCCTGAATAAAATAACCACATTGATGCCGTCTATCGCGTCTCTCTGGCACATGAAAGAGCCTCGAGGGTTTGACCTCTATACGGCCCCGCATATATGCCAACCATTTTGCCCAAACTACGTACCTAATTCCTAACTTTAATATTTCTGGACTGACCCTTTACTCTCATCAAAAGAAAAGACGCAAAAATAGAATTCTTAAAGGCTGAAGGGGAAACTTAGCGGTCCTCACCCATCAACTTCGAGGTGCAAATTTTATAAACCACACAAGTTTCCGGTGGTCTTCGCGAGCACGCTTGAATATTGAATACTTCAACTCTTCAACTGCAGAGGATCAATCAAACTTCTCGATAGTATATTTGTTTAATTAATGATTCACGTTCATGGTTAGGTAGGCTAAATCAATATAATCTCATTTGCTGCTTGCAAATGCACCACACGATCCAAGAAACCAACTCCCACGATCGTGTATGTGTGTGTGTATATCTTCTAGGATGTATCAATGGTCTGCACTTCAGAGTATGATAAAATCAAATGTTTTTTAACTTTGTTTTTCTTTTTTTTTTATCTCATTTGTAACGCAACCATTTTATTTTTCTATAAACTGTCATAGAACTCTTCAGGGTCTGTTTTTTTATTAATACACATAAATATTATTATAAAAAAAATGTTATTTTAATACAAATTATAGAATTAGTGTTCTTTGTGGTAGTCAAACAATGGTGGGTGTTGTGGGATATAATTTATCCATAACTATTAAAATTATAGCTGGTTCCTTGGACTTGTTCGGGAGACATGACCAGCTCTATATGTTGAAATATGAGAGGAGGCCAGAGACGGTCGATTAAGGTCTAGCATTAGGCAAAGATCGTTATGACAAGGTACTATGTATCGTGATTGAGGCCTTAATTAATTAACTAGGGCTGTGTCCTTTATTACCATTTGTTAGCTCAAGGTATGTCATTAACATGGTTTGACCGTAGGGTGATGTCACAGTTAGTTTAAGCTCTAGAGCACCAAGCTGTCCATGGAAATCAATGGTTCTAAGTAAGTACTGAATTATTTGAGATAAAATATTCCCCCAACTTTGACTAATACTTTTCTTCAGGGCTTAAATCTATTATTAATTTATTTGATACATATATGTGTGTATTAAGATTCTGGTATATTCTGTAATACATGACGAAACTATGGTAGCTAAATATGAAAAACAAGGTTACATAATTTTAAGACTTTCTATATATATATATATATATATATATATGTATATATATTAGAGTAGTTAGATGATCATTTTACAGGAAATTAACCTCAAAATCGTTTATTTATTAACTATCAACAATTAAATTCAGTCAATAGATTATAACTTAGCTGATGTTCTCTTTTATAATAATAATAATAATAATTAAAATCACTGTAAAATTTGCAGAGGAATTAATTAATGGTGGGACTCATGCCAGAAATCACGTTTCAAGGCATGAACCACACCGCCAAAATCAATTAATTTTGACAATAATTTAAAGTGTTTTATAGCACGATACCAATTCATTTATAAATTAATAATTCCTTAATGTTCTATTCAAACACAAGAATCAAGTACGAGTTACTGCTAAACTCAGGACTGGTTACGCTTGTGCTTCATAAAAAAGAAGTAAAAAGGATGGTGACTTTGTCTAGCTTTTGGCCAGCGTTGGAATAATTTCATGTTGAAATTTAGGATAAAAATTATTTTTTAAAATATTTTTTATTTAAAAATATATAAAAATAATATTTTTTTATTTTTTAAAATTTATTTTTAATATTAACAAATCAAAACACTTATTTTATAATAACAGCTGCTCTTTATTGTTTTATAATAAAATCAACTAAACCAACATTGACCTCGTGGCTAATTTTTTGAAGAAAAAGTAACACGTAATGCTTTATAATAAAATCAACTAAACCAGCATTGACCTGTAGCCACCAGATGGGATGGGATGGGATGGGATGGGTCTGATTCAAAAATGGGCGGCTGCCAGTTGAATGTATTGTACATGACATGGGACCCCCCAGGTCTCAAAAATGTTTGCTGCTTAGATTTGTTTTAAATATTTATATTTTAAAAATATTTTTTAAATTTTTATATATTATTTTAATATGCTAATATTAAAAATAATTTTAAAAAAATAAAATAAATATTATTTTGATATATTTCTTCATAAAAAATACTTTAAAAAAAAAACAACAACAAATACATTTTCAAATATTTTTGGATTACATTTACATTTAATAATAATAAATTACTATTATGTGCATAGTTATATTTTCATTAATATACGTGGATAGAAATGTTTTTATTTTTTTTACAAGAGGATTTATGTAATTACCCCTTCAATTAATTGGATCATCATCATTATTAATTATGCTAAAATAAATGACAAACACTTGATCGATTTGCAAATAATCCTATATAGAGAATTACACATCATAATCATCAAAGAAAACTTGCAGTACTGAAACTAACATCTCTAGCAGATCACACTTATATAGGCATCGATGAGGAAATTTAAGGTGTTAATTACCTAGCAATTGAACTAATAAAAGCTTTTATACTCTCGTTTTCTTATAATTCACAAGTAAATATAATGGTCAAACACCTAAAATTAATTCTGTTAATGAACAGACATTCTTAATTTTTATGTATTGATGGTTTTTATGTATTGATGGTTTTTATCATTGTATTATATTTCAGAATTTCATTGACTTAATGGTCTCATGAACATTCAATAAAATTTCTACGACCTTCATCATCCTCTAAGAGCAATATCAACTTATCAGGAATCAGAATGGACGGCACCATCAAGAAAAAAAAAATGTTTTGAAATGTTGATCCATCATTTCGCTAGATGGAAGCTTTAAAATGTTTATAGCACTAGATCGTCAAGTTTGGGCAACAAAGGAGAACTAAAAATTAAATTCAACAACAAAAAGAGCTGGTTATTGGGTCGTGGTGACTTGTGAAGATCTAAACCTCGTTAATAATCATTAATTTCCTCGAAATGGAAAGTCCAATTTGCCATGAAACATGCTCTAGCTAGTGGACGACACAATTTCGTGCTATTGTATATCTGTTTCTAATATATATTCTCATCAAGAATGAATTATGTACACACAAGAAAGGACAAGAGTAAGCAAAAAGGGAAGTCATGATTCCATCATGCACTATCTCTCAGGCTGGATATGAAGAAAGTAGACTTGCTGGTATGCAAGGAGAACTCTTCCAAACTCTCGCATGAATTTTAAGCACCTCTCTGGCCTTGTCTTTGGTCTTGCTTCCGCAATCCACTTGAAGCACCAAACATAGCTTGGCCACGATGCCAATCTGCAACATCTCTTGAAGGACACTGGTTGTTGTCGAGTACTTTGAGACAGACAAGATAATCCTCACTGCCCTCTCACTTGCCACCTGAGAAACCCTGAGTATCTTCTTTGCAACAACTGCTAGGCCTGCACCATGTCCTAACAATTCAGCTCTCCCTTCTGCACATTGGCATAGCAAGTCCAACACCATTAGCACCATCTCACAGGTTCTTCTCTCTGATGAATCAAGTAGAAGATCAATCAAAACCGAGACTGACTTAGCTTCAATGGCTTTGATTCTGTTTCTTCCCCATGGACAAAGTTTGATTAGTAGTTGTAATGAAGCATTTGAGGCTTTGTGAGATATTTGATCACTTAAAACTTGGACTATTTCGGAGAAGAGTTCTTGTTTCAAACTGATAAGTTTCAGCGGATCAGCAACTTCAAGCATTGATTTCAACAACAAGACAGCATACGCTCGAGACTCGTAGTTTCCACCTTGCATAACTTTCGTTAAGGTCTCAATGATCAATTCACCATTTCTTCCCATAATAAGATTCTTTAGACCGGATTCGGATATTTCTAGACCATAGAGGATACTCAAGGCCTCATCACCTGGTCTTGCTATCTCAAACCCGTCATCTGAAGTTTCTTCGAACGATAAAGAATTGAAGTTATTCACCACCGAGACCAAGAACTCCACAGCACCTGCAGCCTCCATGCATCTTTTGTTTCTTTCGTTCTCGTTAGCAATTGAACGCAGCTTCCTTAGACACTTAACCTGTTGCTGTGGAGACTTAGCATCATTGAGAAGCTTGGCAACCTGTGTTTTGTTGATTGGAGGCTTTGGAGTTGGGATTCTTTCAATACCGTATGAAGCATTGAGAGTGCACCAAGACTGGATCAACCTCCTAAGAGTGTGGTTTGGTGTGACCTCGCAACCTGATATCACTTGTTTTGTAACTGGACATGTATCATTCTTGCCTGAAAACAACCATTTTTCGATGCTCTCGCGATCATAAGTTATCCCGGTTGGGACTATAACCGGGTCTTTCATGATCTGGAGAGAAATAGGGCAGAGAAAAAACGAAGGGACTTCAATATCTTCCATTTTATAGGAAATAAACGTAGAAGATCTTAAAATATAACACTAGGAACCAGCACTTAAGCTAAAACAAGATCAAGAAAATATATCACAAATGAGATATGAAAGCAGAGAGGTTAATAGATAAGTAGATGAAAGTAGATTAAATAGCCAAGAATATTTGAAGGATGTAGAGAATTTCGATTTGAGAGCAGGTTCTGAGGAGTTGTGTGGATTGGTTTGATTTGGAGAGAAGATGAGGGGTTGGGGTTATATACGAGAAGGGTTGAATATTGAGAGGTGTTCAAGATTTACAAAGTCAAAAACACGGAGGATAGGCATTGAGATGGAGAGAAGTAATTGGTTTTGACTTTTCTGAGGAATTGAAAGGCTCAAGAATGGCAAACTTTACTAAGTCTATGGATGTGCAGCGGTATTGCGGCTTATATCCTCGAGCTTATTTGTAAAGGATAAATGCCACTCCCTTTTGACTTTCTCTCTCTAGAACTTTCCCCCCTGGCCCTTGCATTGTTTTCTCTGTCTACCTCGTGTTTCTTATGCGTGGTGGTGCATGAATATTCAATGGGTGCCGACAAATAGGCCATGGTGGGTTCCTGCGGCCTTCTGCCCCTCTCTTCACTCCATGGCTCTACTTCTAGCTAGCTCTACTCTTAAATCAATCATAACTAAGACTCGAACTGTCCAGCTGCATTCGAGCTAGCTCAACTACTATTAATTGGTATGTATGTGGGTGGTGCACCATAATGCATGCATACCTCTGATCTTTTCAACATAATATGGATGATATATAATGCATAAGATGTGGTCTGACTTTGTACAAGTATGCCTCCCCGCCCATATTCGATCACATAGCTTGCAAATAGTGTGTGTGTGTTTGTGTTTATTCTTCGTTAAATAGCCTTAGCTAGAAACATCTTATTGATTGGTAAAGGAAATAGCTCACATCATATTTGTTTTCCCAAATATTTCACCGAAAACAAATACTACTCATAAACTAGCTAGTATAATATGTAAAAAGACTGTGCAATGCTGTGACCTCTCTAAATTGTTTGTGGGCGGAAGAATAATGTTTTTTTATGTTCTTATCATCAAATATTTTTTATTAATTTCACCTTTTAAGTTATCTTCACATCACATCATTCTATATGTTGATATTTGTGCTCTCTTTGTGTGTTTTTATGCATGAAATTTGTTTTATCATTTAATTTAAAATTAATTTTAGAAAATAGAAAACAAAATATAAAAAAATGAAGTGGAAAAAAAGCAAATAAAGACCTTTTCATTTTCACGTAGAAAAATATCAATTTTGTTATGGCTCAAGCCTAGACCTTTTAGCTTTTTTTTCCTTAATTTTTTTTAATATATAACGTGTACTATAAATAAAATCTTATCCAACCATGTCATTATCTTCAAGTAAGATTACAGTATATTTATGATAATATTAACAATGAATTTGTGAGTTATCATATTATGAATCTAATATGAGATTTTTTTTTTTTAATTCATGAATATTCTATGAGATCCCTTAATTACTTAATCCGCATGAGAACTAATAATACCATCAAGTACTAAATCTTTCTTTACCCTTTTTATCTTATAGTTGATATGATTGAATTTAGATTATTTAACCAAATCATTCTATTCACCAAAAACCAGATCAAGTCGGATAAATTTCTTTATGTTAAAGGCTTGGTTAGCTCAACTAGCAACTTGGCTTGGGTTAGACTTTTAAGTCCTGAGTTTTTTTTGAACTAATTCATTAGGTAGAACCGAGTTTTACAACTAGGATTAGAATTAAATTTATTATTTTACATGTTTATTATAATTTATTATTTTATATGTTAGAAATTATAAAATAATACCTCCTTATGACATGGTTTGTAAAAGCTTTAATTAATTCATGACGGTTGAGAGTGATTAATCACTAGGATTTATAAACATTCAAAGTAAGAGAAGAAATTAAAGAGACAGCATGCATATAAACGACGTTCATTAGCAATCTACCTACCACAAAAATTTCACAAATATTGAAAGAGAAAATAACTGAACGTCCAAATGCAACTAATTAATAAAGTTTTAAGTACAATGGATATTCAGTTGACTTTGGATATTCAACCCAAAGTTTTGTTCAATACCGTATTTCACGTGGTAGAAAAAATAATAATAGCACTTTCAGACAGTTGTGGGGTGACAGCTCGGCTATGGATATATTTCACGTGGTTTTGTCCAAGTGGAGTCAGCAGTGATGGAAGTGGCTGGCTTTACATCCCTATATTTGAAATTTCTTAATACTAGAAGACGACAAAGAAAGCAATTTCAAGGTGGAGATTGGAGATGGATGGCAGGTGGCTTCAATACGGAGCCATGTTCTTGGAAGTGTTGGCCGTGGGAATTTAGCGTAGACTCCGTTGAGAAGTCTAATTTACCTTTGTTGCTTGCCGTATATGGCGGCTGCTGCTAAAAAAAAACATGCTAAAGAGTAGATGGCGTATCCAGGGGCAGTATTGCAATTTTGCGTTCTTGGGTTGTTAGGAGTAAAAACCAATCCATGATGTTAATAAAGGGAGAAAATATATAGATGAAAACAAAGGATTACCTTTGAACTATTTTAATGGTGATTTAATATCAATAGTGTTATTCACATGTTGCCATGACTTACGTCCACCTCATTCCTCGCCTCTCTTTTTTTTTTTAAAAAAAAAAGCTTTTGACCCAATGATAAATTATTCCTTTTAGCCTTAACTAGCTATTAAAATTTGGATTTCTTACTTTAAAGTTTCAAGTTTAAACCTTAAAAAGAGCAAGCTAGAAATTAATTAAAGATGAAAAAACCTATACTATTATTTTATCTTCCTTCTTTTTTTTATATATATATATACGATGATTGGAAAATCACTATACGATGATTGGGAAAAAAAAAAGAGTAGAGAAAGAATGAATTAAAAGCTTTAAAAATACCTGCAGCCAGAGGTACTGCAATATAATGGGTATTTTTCTATCTTTATTTCTTATATATAAAACCTGTGTTTGATAATTTAGTGTATTATGTGTTTTTTTAATTAAAAAATGTTATAATATTTTTTATAATTTATTTTTAAATTTTTAATATTAACATATTAAAATTATAAAAAAAATATTTGAAAAAAAATATTATTTTAATATTTTTAAAAAATATAATTTAAAAATATTTTAAAAAATAGACCATCATATCATCACATAATCACTTTAATTTCCTTAAAAAAAATGTACATGAACGTCCCTTTCCTCTAAGCTAGGTAGGTTGTCTAAATGTTAACAACCCATTTTCATTGGTATCCCAGTAATATAATTTTTTAGGTAGTATTTTGTAATGAATTAGTAATTGTTTTTTAAAATATTTTTTATTTAAAATAATTGTTGTAATACTTGGTGTACTTTTACCTAAATTGATCACGTCATCAATTATTATTATTATTATTATTATCAGCAGCTGTGGTTTTGGGCCTAAAAAATGGTATGCTTCATCTAAATTAAATCACGTGATCATATGTAATTACATCACGAACTCCACGTGCTGTATTAACATGTGTACGTAATTCTCCATACCTTTTTAGATGAGTTGGGTGCGAAAACATTTTCACTTTGTTTTTTCTATTGTTGGATTCTAACTGATATCTGATCGTTTTCAGATGGAAAAAAAAAAAATTCAGATTGTGTGCAAATCACTATGATCACTTAGCAGGTGGGGGGCCCTATCATTCTAGAACAGCCTCCATTATTTGTCATTATTTGAAGAATTTGTTTTTGGAATTTAGTACAATAAAAAAATAACATAATTAAAAAAATATTTAAGAAAATATTACAATTTGACAATTCACATAAAATCTGCAATTTGCAAATAATATGGGACTTGCCAAAAACAAAAATGGTCAAAACAGTTTTTTTATTCTCTCAACTCCTTACCATAAAAAATCAACCTAAAAATTCACAATTCATAAACATAATTTACAAAATTCATCTCACAATCACAATTAAAAAAGCACCACATTTCACAATTCATCTAAATTAATAATTAATAATTAAACATAATAAAAATTCACATAATATTTTTTTTAAAATTTAAACTAAACTCAAAATTCTTATAACATTAGACCATATAATCTAATTACTTCTAAAAATTGCCCCAACTCGTAAATGGACCTAGAGCATTTGTGTACGACCTACACCACCCTAACTCATCCAACTTAAAAAAAGATATGTAACGCTCATGGAGAGTTAACACCGAAATTACCCTAGCTAGTAAACAAGTTTAGAACACTCATAAAGGAGCCTGAAATACTTATTGATGGACCCGCCTCCCTATATGCATGTCCTCGTTCATGATCATTGATATCATCATCCATTAAGCTTGTTTCAAGACACATT
The DNA here is from genome assembly GCF_005239225.2 of Populus alba. Lineage (NCBI taxonomy): Eukaryota > Viridiplantae > Streptophyta > Magnoliopsida > Malpighiales > Salicaceae > Populus > Populus alba. Next base: position 18,710,829 of record NC_133289.1, read on the forward strand.
ATGGAAAAAAAAATATCATCTTATATAACTGTCTAGATCAATTGTCAGATGTTGCACCATAAATATCTGATCTTTATTACCATACTAAAGATCTAGGTAAGTTGTATGACTCATCAACCAATTCCCTTCATACTTACCCTAATGATTGATGCTATACAACTTAAATATAATTTTTTTATTTGTTTTATTAATCTTTGAATCGCAAATGAATGTTGATGTTGATGTTGTTTTGTATAAATTAACGATGTGTTTATGATTTTATTTTTGTGTTTTTTTTATATCAATTAAGTTGGGTGGGATATTTGTGGTTATTTATAATGGATATACATTTTAAAGTAATTAGTTTAGGTGGGTTAATATATATTTGATAATTAAAGAAAATAATTCAAAACTCAAGTCTCTGTTATTTTTTATTTACAATCTTGCACCCATAATAATAATAAAAAAGTGAGTTAGGTTTCATTGTCAAGTCAAAATCCTAAATCACTATCCTATGAATTTTTACTTCTAATAAACATACATATTTAGTTTAAGTGAAATATTATTATGTATCCGTGACAAGTTTTTTTTATTAAAAAATCAAATAACGAAACAACTTATTTCAAATAAGATGTTTTAAGATAATTTTCATCTTTTCTTTAGCATAACCAACTACTCTCTATCCAAAAAAATTTAAATATCAGTTAGGGTTTTTAGTAACCTTAAAATTAGATGGTGATTTTTTTTTTCTTGTTTTTACTGCTTTCATAATAACTCAGATCGTCGAAATATCTATTGCAACAAAACGATTACTCTACTAAAGATTTAGGGCAAAGTTTTGAATGTTTAATTTTGTAATAATATGCTTGACATGTTTTGAACATATTTTATACTTGATTGCCTAAACTAATTAATATGTGTTTATTATTTCTTATATGCATGTTTTATGTTCTTATATATATATATATATATATATATATATATATATATATATATATATATATATCTTTGACTATATGATTTTTTATGTTATATTTCATATATCATTCTTCTTTATTATTCTCATGAATCATTCTTTGAATTGGATATGCTATATACTCATGTCTTTATTATATGGCACTTTGTTTTACACACATTTCACCTAAGTTTATTTTATAAGTTTTATTTTATTTATCAAATAGGTTAATTTTGATCACTAAGTACAAATAATTTTTATTTTATAAATAAATTATACAAATATAGCTTATTGATCTAAAATTTACGAGGAAAAAAATTCAAAGATAAATTATAATAATCTCTTTAAAGATTATAAAATTATAAAAATAATTCAAAATGTTTTATTCAAAATATTACCATTTAAAAAAATAAACAAAAAAAGAGTAAAATATAAGGAAGATTGTATTAAGTAATAATTAAATTAAAACAAATTGATAAAAAAAAACAAAAAGCTAGACACTGCTTAGATATGATAGGCTAGTCCAACTTGCTTGGTTCAACTATATTTTTTTAAAAAAGAGATGACGATGTGTCATTCACATTAGTGTTTTCTTTTAAAAAGTATTAATGGATGACATGTTGCCTTTCATGTAGGAGCCCAAAACAAATTCATTCTCGGATTACATTCCATGGCTGAAAAATCAACGTATGAGTTTTTCTACCCTAAGAATCCATTTTAAAATTATTTTTTTTAAAAAAAAAAAACACTTTAAAAATATTATAGGAACCCCGTTTAACCCAACCCATAGAAACCCTAATAAACTCACCCCGCTCATCTAAAATAAAAAAATTAAATGCATAAGAAAAATTATAGACCCTGAACTACTTTCTGTTAGCATGATTAAAGGACAACACCAACTTCATTGAACTCTCTTCGCAAAGGCAATCTTATTGATAATAAGATGGATTTTTTTTTTTATTGTTAGAATGTGGTCTCTCAAATGGTTTCTGTCTTATTTTTTTTTTCAATGATTTTCTCTTTCTTCTCTAAACATCTAGCGACTGAAATGTAATAGGAATGAATTTAGAATTGAAATGAAAAAAAATCTAAAACAATAAGGATCTAATAATGCGTACATTGAACTTTCAGGGATTAAATAGAACTTTGTTCTTTCAATTATTTTTAACTATAAACTACTATTTTATTTTGTAGTATACTTTGTGTGTGTGTATACACATGAGAGCATGCAAAGCATAACAAATTACAGTATATAAAATTATGCTAATATATAATGCGTGGATAAAATTATAAAAAAATATGTTCGGTAATGTAATAAAAATAAACATAAAAAAAAAGAGAGAAAAAAGTAGTTGAGTGAATAGGAAAATGTGTTCTGGTGAATAATCTGTGTACAATGCACACACCATTTTTTGTTTTTTAGTTTATAGTATAATGCAATGGTTTTTTTTTTCTCAAACACTTGATATAATTTTTTTTTTACTAATAAGCTTAATTAGTCTTACAGTGTAAAATTTAATTGGATGAGTGTTGCCTAGTTTGGTATGAGAATATAACATTTGAATTTGAATATAATTTTCGCATAAAAAATCCTATTAAGAATAGAGGACAGGCATCAAACACCTCTTCGTTGCTTTTTCCTTATGCACCTTAATCATTTACAAGCATATCGTGTTGGAACATTCACAACAATAAATAATAAGGTTCATCTGTGCCATAGAAAATTAATAAATCGACTGCAAGCAACCACCGTATCCATATTTCTTCAATGGGTGTAGAACTCATTCTATAATACAAGTGAGAGCCCATTAAGAAAACGCACAAAACACAGTCACAGTCTTTGATCCTTTTTATTAATGGCCCAATCTTCAACCCATACAATTGTTTCCCCCCCCCCCCTTTTTTAGCTAAAGCATTAAATACATATCAATCACCAAATTTGGGAGCAAGTAGAGAACGCAAGCAGCCAATGATCCCAGATTAAATGACACTTTTAGCTTCAACATCAGCAGTAAAATTTTATGTGTATTGATGCTAAATGCTCATTTTCGAATATAAAACGAACTTGTTTTTATATATTATCATTAGAAAAGTTTATCAATAAAAAATATTTTTTAAAAAATTTAACTTGATTTTTAAGAAAGTATTTTTTTATGGAAAACACTTTCCTAAAATTATTAAAAATTTAAAAATATCATATTATTTGCTGATTATATCAAATCTGGTCCTCAAATTTTTAATTGCTATATATATATATATATATGTTTGAATATTTTCTTTTCAATTTCATTTCTTAGAATTTGATTTTTTATTAACTTTAGTTCTTATTTTTATATTTGTTATTTGCCTTTTCCTTATTATTTTTTAATATAAATTTTTTATCTATTAAATTTCGTCCTCATTCTTTTAATTGTTACTTATTTTATTTGAAATAATTTATGAAATGATAATTATTATTATTTTAATTTCTTCATCTTTTAATTTTTTTATTTTTTAGATTTGATCTCTATTATTTTGATTATTATGTATTTTATTTGAGATAATTTATGAAATTATATATTTTTTTCAATTTCATTCTCATTCAACCTTTTAATTTGTAAGATTTGTTTCTTATTATTTTAACAAACTTTTTAAAAAATAAAACATTAATAAGTTATTTTTCAGCTTATTTTCATGACTTAACCAAATACTAGAAAGTATTTTTTTTAACTTATTTTTCATTATACTATCAAATATTAAAAATTAATTTACTTTTTTATAATTAATTTTTCTAGAATTCACTTTTCTTTATAAAATAAATTACTTTCAAGCAAATAAATAGCAACTTCATGTAACAACATGGGTTACAATTGTGAGATCCATCGTCGAAATCACTCATTTAAAGGTGTAGAATAATGTAGCAGCAAATTTCGAGCAGGCATTGAGCACTGTCCTGCAAGAAGAATGCTCGATTCGGTGGATTCAATTGTCCAAATTGCTTCATTAGGAGAAAAGGGATTCTGTGGCGCAATTATAGTCGTAAATTTTGTCAAGAAAAAGAGAGGAGTGTCGGCCGGTTCTTTAGAAGTGAAGGCCTCCGCGTGGCTCATCCATCGTTACATATTTTAGAAATAATTATTATAATAGCCTAGAAGTTATAAGGAAGTCAAGACTGAATCGGAAATGGATTTGCTTTCCGAATTAAACTACTTAAATCTTGTATAAACTTAAGATTATTTGAAAATTAGTTTTTGTATTTTTTTTATGTAATCAGATAATAAATAATTTTAACAGTTAGGTATACATCTGTCATAACTAAATAATAAGCTATATTAAATAAATTATACAAATGATCTAGCGGATATATTTATCAACTAATGAGATAAGTTGAAAAAAAAAAAATTCTATTTCATTCCAAATCAGAACAATAATTTAAAACTCTTGATCTAATTATTAAATTCAGACTTAAATTTTTATAAAAGTTTTTCAAACCATCAAATATTAAAATATCAAAAATCTTATAACGACATCCCAAATTTTTTTATTTTATTTTATAATTGAAGTAGATTTTTTAAATCTATTTTAGATTTTGTAAACCTTCTAAGGAAACAAAATCCATTAAAATTAGTTTAAGAGAGAATAAATCTTTGAATTTGAGGTTCTCATCAATAGCATATTTTGCTCATCAAATTTATTTTGTTCTATGTTTGTTTATTGTATTTACATTTTTTTAATTTTACATTTTACATTTCTATATTTTAATATATTTAAAATCAATTATTTTTATTATTATTTTCAACATTCTCACCATATTTTACATATAAAACTAAATCTCTCTACATTTTATATATAAAACTATCTAATAACTTAAATACTCAAAAATCTAATAACCTTGAATCAATTTTAAAGTTTTTTTCTATGATATTAATTTTGATTTTCGGAATTAAAATTTAAGATCATAACTTTAATTCATTCTCCATCTAGAAAGTTTTGGTTTTAAAATATAAAAAAAGGGGAAGATTTTAATTAAAGCTACAAGTGTTTCTTTTTTCTTTTTTTTCAAAAAAAGTATTGCATACATAAGCACTCACGTGTAAATCACATTGGATCTTACGTACCGCTAATTGAATTGGACTTTTACACGCTCTGTTTTTTGCGCTTTTTAAACTTAAGAACTTAGAAGTGGATAGTCACGAGTTAAACATAATGCGAAGGATAAGTTGGGAGGAAAGAGATGCTCCCCCTTTTTTAGCTGGAGTGGTATGCGTTCGTGATACACCCTATAGGCTTATATGCTCCTTGTAATTTTAAATATTTTCTAACTTTCTTTTAATCAATATTGTCAATTCCATTTTATTTTGTTCAAAAATACATGTTTTATATCAATTAAAAAAAAGAAAAATTTTCATATCATTTCAAATCTCGATCCGTTCCAGATTTCAATTTAAATTTCAGTAGGAATGTTCCGGTTTCATTTTATATGTTTCGTTTTGGTTTTGAAAAACTATTGAATCAAATTGAACTCGGTTCAATTTAATTAATTAAACCATCCAAATATAAAAAGCTCTTTTTCATTACTATTTTCAATAACAATGATATTAATAATAATATTGAAAAAATATTATTACTATTTTTATTAACAATGATATTAATTTTTTAAAATTAAATTTATTATTATATATATATATGGTTTATATTCATGTTGTTTTTTTTTTTAATATTTATACTTTGTAGGAATTTGAGCAAAACAAGGAATGCTTTAGATCCCATTAGTTTTTGATAACATTGACTTAGTTTATATTTAAAATATTTGTGCTGAAACATTTTACTTTTATAATATTTTATTTAAGTTGAATTAAACTTTAAGTTAAAGATGTAATTTATAATTAATTTATCTTAAATTTGAATTATATTTGTTAAATATATATATATATATAAACAGTACAATCCCGAAATATTATGCCAAAACATTTCGAAATTGAAACATTTCATTCCAATTAAAAAAAATAAAATATTTATCAAAATAAAATTAACAACCTTACTTCTAACGAGTTAAAATGAATTTTTTATTATTATTATTATTATTATTATAAACTACTCTAGCAAGCTATGAGCTAAATCAATCAAGGTTGTGTGTTTTTTTATGCGTCTCTCTCTCTCTCATTAATTGGAATTGTCCTATGGCATCACCAATATGTAGAAAGTGTATCCTTAATTAAGCATTTGGAAATCATATAATTAAAAACAAAAAATAGAAATAATCACAATATGGAAGCTTTGTGCATCACATGGCAAGTTTTCCTGTAGACCAAACATGGTCCCGAAGCTATTAGCATTTTCATTACCGGGGCTCACATTTGTTTGGTCCAAAATTGTATTACTAATTAATAATAAGAAACGGGTAGGAAGGAGAAAAATTTGCAGAACTCGAAATCAAACTAGCTGGAAACCTGGTACTCAAGACTCGAGAGAGAAGAAAAAATGCAAGGAGAGTTCTTCCACTTGTCAGAGTGTGATCTAAGGATTTCCCTAGCTTTGTCCTTCAAATATGGTGCGCAGTCTGCCTGAAGCAACATACATAGCTTTGTCACAGCTTTAACATCCACCATTTCTTGGATCGCCATACTTGTTCCTGAGAATTTACATATCTGTGAAAGGATCAGAACGGCTCGATCATCCACCGCTGGAGAAACCCTCAATATTCTCTTAGCAACCACAGCAATGCTACCTCCATGGCTTAAGAATTGAGCTCTTCCCTCAGCACAACAACATAAATGAAAAAGAACACCCAAATTGAGCTCCGTGGTTCTTCTTTCAGGTGATCCCAATTCAAGCTCAATAAGCTCAAAAACTGCACCGGATTCCACCATCATTTTCCGATTTCTTCCCCAGGGACAAGCATTTAACAACACTTGCAAGGCGGCATTAATACCTTGATGGGTGATTCTCTCTCTCAAAACACCAACAATCCTCTCAAAGAATTCAGGTTTAAGCCTCTCCAATACAATAGAACTCGCTTCTTCAAGTAGCATTTTCAACACCGAAGCTGCATGGGATTTAACTGTGGCATAATTCTCCATTCTGCGTCCTAAAATCCAAGTCAAGGATTCGATAATCTTATCATCACTTTCACTAAAAGAGCCTTTGATTCACTTCGAGGAATTCTAATAAAACATAGTATACTAAGAGCTTCTTGAATACCAGAAACTTGACCTTTCTTGAAACATGCTGCTATAAACAATAACATGGCCTTGGGCAGGCCAGCATCCACCATGCACTTCCTGTTTCTTTCATTCTCCGCCGCAAGTAATTCCAATCGTATAAGAGTTTTAATTTGCAACTCGTGATGCGAAAGATTTTTGATGAGTTTAAGGACATGGGCTTTTGTCAAGACAAGGTTTAGGGTGGGGATTCGATCAACACCATGGGATGCATTCTCGGTGCACCAAGCTTGGATTAACCTGCGTAAGGTGTGATTAGGGGTTAAATCTGAATCTTTTTGCAAGGGCTGTTTGGTGACTGGACAAGCTGTGTTTTGACTAGTGAATAACCACTGCTCAATGCTCTCTCGATCATATGTGATGCCAGTTATGGTTGTAACTGGGTCTTTCATGATTTGGAGAGATATTGGGCAGACAAAAAACTTTGGAACTTCAATATCATCCATGAAAAATTATCGAAAGTAAAATCTGTGTAGTGAAGGATTAGCTAGGAGGCTGCAAAATGGAGAGATTGATGATTAATGATCAAATGTGGAAATGAGAATTTGTTTTTGTCTTGAAGATTGGTAAGAGAATGCGGCTAATTTATTGAGAGAGAGAGAGAGAGAGAGAGAGAGGGCATCGGTCGTGTCTCTCACTGGTCATATTCTCTCGGGGAATTTTAATACAGTATATTGTAGGGAAGCATTCGGCGGTCAAAGAAAGAAAAGTTGTTGGCTATATATGAAATAAAGAATGCACGTAATCGCCGTTATTACAACGATCTATAGAAAATTATTAATGATTCCTTAGTAGTGTAATTGAAAATATGAAAGCTTTTACCTGACCATGCACGAGGAGGCAAAAATTTATGAGTTTTCTTATTATAAGAACTCAAAAGCATTGTTTTGATTGTTATACAACAATCAAATGAGTTTTTATATATATTGTTTCATTTAAACTTTAAAGAAACTACTTAAAAGTATTAATAAATATATTCTTCTAGATATACCATATAGATGTAATACTACTAGAAAATTGACATGAAAAATAATTAAAGGGTAATAATTTGAATAAGTTTGAATTGAATAAATGATGAATAATTAGTTGAATACCAATCATTTGTTGATAATTTGATTGTTTAATTCACATTTTGATGCTACATTGTATTTGTGTAGAAATAATAATTGGTTATTGGATTTTGAATTTATTTTTACTAAAAAATTGAATTTTTAACTGATGGTTACATTATTAATAAATATTATCATCAATATTCTATATAGATTTATAAGTAATGAATTATCATTCTTGGATGTATTGAAATTCACCTAAAAGGTTGTATAGGCAAGATTATCTTCAAAGAGTTGAAAGTTTTTATTAATTTTGCACTTTCTAATTCAAAAAAATATTAGTGTAGGTAAAATTAGATATTCATGTGTAAAGTGTAAAAATAAAAAATTCTATTATAAAGATGTTGTGATTATTCATCAAGGAATATTTATGCTGGTTAGCATAAGAAAAAACCCTATGTTCCTTACAAGATGACATTAGAAAGAAATGATTGGCTTAACTTCTAGGTTTAGCAATATAATTAGGTTTATAGATAATAATAATAATAATTCTTATCGGAGTATAATGATGGATGTATTAAAAATGAATCAGGGTTATTTAGGTGAAGGTGCATGTAATATTCCTTTAAATAAAGAATCAAATATAGATGCAACTAGGTTTTTTAAAACTTTTAAAATATCTCAATGAACCGTTATAGAATAGATACATAACTTATACAAAATAATCAGCCATTACAACAGTATTTTCCATCAAGATAGATTATAGGTTGAATGAGATTGGTTAGTGTTAATAATAAAAAAATAAAATAGAATTTTTCATATTTTATACTATATGCCTTGTTCTCATTCAACTAATTAAATACAACTTTATGATCTTGATTTCCAGTTTCGTCTAATATTTTGCCTTATCTCTCATGTTATAATACAACATTCAAAAACTATTAACTGACTAGAATTTCAAGTCATAGTCCGCAAAAACGAAAGGTAAAAAGTGCATTTCTTCTAGAAATGCACCAACCAATACATTATTTAGACGTTAACATGGGATCTTGAGAGTCGTCTTTTCCATAAGATTAACATGCAGATGCTATGCTTCTTCGTCAAGAATTCCAAGGAGATGCAACATCATGGCCGGAAGAGGCTCATTATTGAGTAAAAAAAAAACAAAAAACAAAATTATTTGCACAGCCAACGGGTGGTTTTACTGCGATCAAGCGCCTAACAGTTCTTTTTTATTATTAATTCCATGTTATTTCTTAGAGTTTCAGATTTGTTGGTGAATCTCGCTGGTAAGTGAAAACTGAGGGAATAAGAATCTATTGTTAAGGAGCAAAAAAAAAAGAATACTTCTGTAATTAAATTGTCTAAGAAAAGGAAATTAAGGCCTTTGAAGAGCTTGTCAACAAATTTATTCTGATCCCATCATGCATAAATTGGAAAGTTTTAGGTGAATGCATGTATTGTCTTCAAAAGAAAATTTGATCACAGCATTCTATGCCTATTAGTGACTGTTGAGAAATCTTAAGAAGTGAAAAAGTAAAAAAATCTACATAGAAGATGTGAGATTTATAATCTCATTGTACAAACTCTAACCCAAATACACAAGGTTTAGTTGTTATGTGATAATAATTGTATTTTAAAGTATTTTTTAACTTGAAAATACATTAAAATAATATATATTATTATTATTTTTTAAAATTTATTTTTGATATAAACACATCAAAACAATATGAAAATAAAAAAATAATAATTTGAAATATAGAAAAAAAATAAAAGCACACTTTTGAAATATAAAAATAAAAATGTTTATATAATTGAAAAAAATAATTATACAATCTATTGCTTATATATATGTTTTAAATTTTGAAAAAACTCTATAACCTACGTCGAATATCTTTACTATAGCAGGAATCATAATATTATTTTGATACTTTAGATATTTGATTTTTTAACATGTATTGTACCTAGTGCAGCATGATATTTTTTAAAATATATTAAAAATATATATTTTTTATTTTTTATATTAATACATTAAAAAACAAAAAAAAAATTAAAAATTAATTTCATATTTTATTCACTAAATAAACTTTTAAAATACACTCATGATAAAACAACAAATGGAGTTCAAAACTAAAAAAGTTCCCACAACTGGAACTTTTAAGTCAATCCACGCGGATTCCGGCAAGCATGTGGTGGTAGCAAGCAGCTATGCCTAAAAACACCATTAGGCAAGTCAAGTCAAATTTCTAAAATATACAAATTTGTAGTTTGCACATCACCAGTCAATCCATTCTCACGCAGGTCTCCGCTACTCGCTTTCATGCATAAATAGTTTATTTTCTTACAAATAATAAAATAAATATGAATAAACATATCCATGAAATCCTATATAGAGGTTGATGGATCGGTGTTTGGAAGAGCTATTGCTCCTGTTTTTAGATATATTTTTTAATAATTTTAATACATTATTAATTAAACAAAAGAATATTTCTTAAGAATTATAATTCACTGGAATATATATATAAACAAAAATGGATAACGTATCATGTCTGGCATACAATAATTCAATGTTCATACTTTGCTCGAAATGATTAAAAGAACAAGTCTGGCCTAAATTGTCGGCTGGTCCCGGAATCCTTTACTACTTTGAATTCCATTGCTTCTAAGTCCACCTCTTTTGTCCGTTTTCTACTGCTTTTTCTCCTAAACGCCACCTTGTTCATCCATCTCTCCTCCGGATTGTATTGATGAACTCGCGAATCACTTTAGTGTTATAAAAAATAAAATAAAATAAGATAAAATATAAAGATAAATTTCTCAATTACATAATATAAAAGATTAAAATTAAATATTTTTTTACAAAAATCATAATAAAAATTTTAAAAAAAGAGAAAAAAAACACTATAAACTATTTATTATAATCTACAATGCAATAAATATAGGATGAATTGTAAAATAGATTTATCCTTGCATTACTAATATGTTTTATGATATTCTTCTTAAAATAAGGGTTGGGCATTAAAATAAGTTTACTATTAATGGTCTGACAAGTAAAACTAGAAAAATTGAATGGTGTTCCAAGCTCCCATCAATAACTTTCTTTAATGATACAACTAATATAATATATAAAAACATAAAAAAAAATATAATGAAAAGAAATAGGATTTAATTGAAGGATAGACATTAATACTATAAACACAGTTTAATACCAATATATGGATACCAATATATATAGATATATTTAAGATACACATATACATTTATGGGTCTCATTATCATCAAAGAAAACAAACACATTAAATACTTAAGCTTTTCTCCATTAAACTAGTCACTTGAGAAAACTTGGCTAGATAAAAATGCATAACCTGAGCATATAAAAGAACATGTTAGCAATAGATAGGCCTACCACAGGCCTGGGAAGCCTGGCCTATCTCGCACATATCATAAAGGGTATACTTGTTACATGTGTGTGCATCCTCGAGATTACTTTAGTTCCATTGGTAATGTCGCAGGGGGGCCGCGACGTCGTTTGGCGACGGCGGAGGCTCCTTGTCGTGCCTCCTGATATGAGGTGTGTTGTGTGTTGGGAAGGGTTTTTTGATTTAATCATAAAATTATGATTAATGTTTAGGAGTCGCCACCTAGTATTATGGTCACTAGGAACCTATGGTCTACGAGAGTCTGAGTAAGGGACTGGTTGTGCAAGGGGAAGACGCATCACCCCCAGTGCACCCCACCTAAGGTAAGCTGCATTGTTATTTGATTGTTTTTTCTAAGTCGAGTTGGTCTTTTTCTAAGGTTTAAGGCAGATCTCTCTTCATGAGAGAGTCTTTACCTTATCGGGTTAAATCCTAACCATTCTAAAGACTGAATTTTTTTTAGCATCACATTTATTTACATCTTGTATCTTTAATATTTGAGGGTGTACTTTATCGTGTAATTTTACACCCCACAAATATTAAAGTCTACATCTAAACCAAAAAGATTTGAAAAAAGTTTTTTGATATTTTGGCCAAATCCTAATGACAATCATTAAACTGTTACGATATCCCTTTTTTATTAAAAAAAAAACATGAAAAAAGATGCATTTTTTGTTTTTTTGTTTTTTTACAAAAAAATATGCTTGGAAAAGTTTAAGGATTTGGCCGTATGCAACCAAAATATTTTTTCCTTTTTTGAAAATGTTTTTGCCCTTTTCTTTTAAAATATTTCGGAGAAACCAGGTATTTTTAAATACCGGATTTGTATTTTACAGTGTAAAATATACAATCCGATATTTGTGCAAATTGGTAGAAAAATATTTGAGAAAATCACAAATTTTTTAAAATGATTTTTGAAAATTTTTGGATTTTTTTTAATTTAAAATAATATTATAATATATAATATAATAATATATAATATTAAATGTGGCTGGGCCGGCCCAGCTAACTCGGCCGAGCTCCGCCCTGGAAAGGTGGGCCGACATCGGCCCAAACTGGTTGGGCCGATCTCTGCCCAGAACATTTTTTTTTGGGGCCGCAGGCTGGGCCAACACTAGCCCGACCCAATTTGAAATGTTAATTAATTGCAGAACATGAACAATGGTTCACGTTCTGCTTGCAACCGAATGGTTGCAGAGACGGTGGACGGGCGGAGGAGAAGACTACCGTTAGTGGTGGTCACGGGTGTGATCGGGAGGTTGAGCTGATGGCGAAGGCCGGGCGTTGTTGGGAGCAACTGGCCGGAGTTGATCACTGGGAAGAAAGAAAGATTCTGCCAGAGGTGAGGGAGAGGGGGAAACGGTGGCGGTTTCAAGCGTGGGGGTGTCGGTGTTGTAAACCCATTTTTGGGTCCCCGCAAAAAAAAAAAAAAAAAAAAAATAAATAAATAAAATAAATAGCCAAAGAAGGTTAGAAAAATGACAAGAGGCAGAAGCGCTCGGAAAATGGTCAGAAAATTGGTCAAGGAGTATAAAGATACAAAGATTGGATTTTTGACAAAATATTCTTGAAGGATGAGAAACCCTATTGAGAAGAAAAATTTTGAATTTTGAGGAGAGAAGCCCAAATTTGGATGTTTATGGGTTTAATTGATTTTTTATTGGATTTATAGGGGATTTGATTGCAAGAAAATTGATTTTTTAAGTCAATTTGGGCTTTAAATTGAAGAAATTAAAGTTCTGGGGCTAAATTATAATTTTTAGGATTTTATTAAGTCAAATCAGGGGCTTAATTGCATAAATATTGAAGTTTAAGGCCAATTAGGACTTAATTGTGAAAATCCGAAACCAGGGACCAATTTGGAGAAGGCGCAAAGATAGGGGGGGGCTGTTTGGAATTGTTTCAGGGGCTTAATTGAAGAAATTGGAAGTTTATTGATCAATTAAGGGCTTAAATGCATAAATCAGAGGCCAAGGACCAAAGTGAAAAAACGCGGCCAACTATGGGGGACGAACCGAAATTAGCAGGGACGAAATTGAATTAAACAAAGATGATTAAGGACTGATTCGAAACATGTTCTGGCGCCTTTATTTTTTTAAATGAAACGGCGCGTTTTATCCAAAAACGACGCCGTTTCATGCATAAAAAAAAAAAAAAAAAAAAAAAAAAAAAAAAGGGACCGAACCGGCGCACAGTTTTGAACGGCACTGTTCCCCTTTCTTCTTCCTTTCCCCCGCACCTGCAACAGAAGGAAAAGCTTGGTTTTTGAAATAAACTTCCCGCCTCTCTCTCCCTTGCATCTCCACCGAACAACCCGAAGCCCCCACACCGTGGGACCGCCGACCGAAAGCATTGGCCGACCACCGGCCGAAAGTAAGAGAAACGGCACCTTGCTGTCGCGGGTGGTGGCCGACCAGCCACCCGCGAAACCCGCTCCAGGGCGCACTAACAATGGTCCCCCACACCGGTTCTGCCCCTATAAATAGAAGAGAAAACCGAAGAAAAAAGGAGGGAGGAGAGGACCCGAAAAAGAAAGAGAAGAACCGAAAGAGAGAGAAACCAACGAACTCAAGAAACAGCCACTGGAAACCCAAAAGTTGAGAAGCTTGGGATAGTGAAACTGAGAGGGAACTCAAGAAGCTGAAACAGAAGGAACGAGCCGATATTTGAACGACGACGAACCGTTGGAAAACAGCCGTTAGCGCCGCCCCGGAGCCGCCGTCCGTGAAGCCACGACACTGCAGCTCCGCCAGCAAGCCGCCGTCTCCGTTGCGCCAGGTACACTATCCTTTTCCCCGTGCATTTTTTCTTCTGAAGCTGAGTTCGGTTGGCCTCCTGCATGCAGAATCGTTCTGCATGCAGGAGGCGCGCGGGGGGGAAAATAATTCCCCCCGTGCTTGTAATTTTTTTACTTCTCTGGGCCAGATGGTTTCTGGCCCAGAAATATGTGGGGCGGGCCAGAAGGATTCTGGCCCAACCCGGCGGTCTGGGGCCCGTGTCGCCCAGAACCCATGTAGTTTTTTTGGGCCGAACTCGGCCCAATCCCTTTCGGGCCGAGTTCGGCCCAACGGCTTTCAGGCTGGGGCCGGCCATTTAGTTGGGCCGGCCCAGCCCAGTTAGTATATAATATATTATATTATATTATTATATTATTATATTATGCATGGGTGTGTATATATGTATATTTTTTAAAAATATATAAAAAATAAAAAATAAAAAATTTTTCTGAAAAGTAAAAAATATATATTGTTTTTTTATATGCATTGATTTTTTTATAATATGGGGATTTAATTTCAGTATTTAAAACAACCTGTTTTCGTCAAAAAAAAAAAAAAAAAAAAAAATGTTTTGTTTTCATGCATACGGCCAATACACTAGCATGTTTTGAATGTTCTTTTTACATATATAAAAAATATTGGAAGTTTTAAAAATGTGTTTTCGCATAGATTTCTTAAACACAAAATCATTTTCTTGCATTTGTGGATTTTACAACCTGTTTGTAAAACTCCAAAGGGTATTGGCCAATATTCCAAAAACTATAAAAAATCTTATTTTGGGAGGAGAAGTTGTGGTTATTGGTTCACCGCTAATGTTTGGATGAAGAATCCTTAAAAGGACGAACATCCAAAAATATTATCGGGAGTAATAAATCAACGCGCATGTTTTGAAAGAAGCTTTGGTTGCGATCGAGAAACATTTCAAAAATTTTTTTTTTTTTTTTCCACGGTTTACGAGTCGTGAAAAGTAATTGTGTTTTTTCTAAGAATTGTGAAATTTTCTTCATTCTTTTATTCTCTTATCCTTGCGATTTACGAGTTTGACGGGATTAGAAAAACACCAACACCATAGACTATAAAGCAAACCAAACACCAAGCAGCTTACCTTAGGTAGGGCGTACTAGGGGTGCTAGTACCTTCCTTTACGCAACCAGTCCCTTGCCTTAGAATCTCTGAAAAGACCAGTTAGGGTTCCTAGTGACCAAATACTAGGTGGCGACTCCAAAGAACCAAATCCTTAGAACACAACGAAAATCGCCAGCCGATGTCGTGCCTTTTATAAATTTTTTGTAAGGGGTGTGACAGAATGGCGACTCCGCTGGGGATGTTAGGACTAAGCTTGATTTGTTTGTTTTTGTTTGATTGTTTATGTTATATGTTATTGGTTTTTGTTTTCTTATGATGTTTTGTTTAAAAGCTTTAGCATATATCTTTACATTCTATAATACGTGCCATAGTCATGCATCACTTTATTATTATTATTATGTTTTGGAGGGCACACACATGTAACTCTAAGTTTAAGTGGGGGACTAGCAGCTTGCCTTATGACTTGAGTCAAGGCTTAAGTTTGTGTAAACCCCAACTCTTTGCTGAGTGTTTAGACTGATAGTGATTGGTACACGTGCCATCCCACTATCTGCTGGACCTCCATATCGCCTTTACGAGGGTGATCACTGGAACAGCAAGAGACCCTCTTTTAGAGACCTAGTAATAAACCTACCTTATGTCTCACGTAAAAGAACTAGAACCTATCCTTAGGGTGTATGTTCCGATATAAATCTTTTGCATCGAAACAAGACTAACCCCCCATGCATTTTGAATTGCAGGATTTGTGAACGAAATGACCATCACCAAACCTTCCATAGAGTATGGAAAGAATTCTGAACTGTCACAATTGATTGAAGGAGACTGCCTTAGAAGCGATGCTAAGAAGATGTCGCCAATCAAGAACCTGAATTGCATATTGAATGAGGTGAAACAACGTTAACGACTCATTTTCAGAATGTGGATAAGATGCATTTTTTAGGAAATACGGACGTTTGATGGAAATCGCAAAGCGTAGAAGTTTTAAGCCCCAGCTTGCGAGCCTTAGTTCATTTTGGGATCCAGAATACCGATGTTTCTCCTTTGGAAGCGTGGACTTGTGCCCCACGATTGAGGAATATGGATTGTTGACCGAGTTCCGAATGACCTGTATCGGATTTATTCTCCTTTGAGATCCGACAAAGATCATCCCTGAGCTGTCAAAACTGCTCAGAATCTCCAACTTGGAAAAGTTTCTGGAAAAGAATGGCACCGGTTTGAAATGGAGGATGCTAGAGTGGAAAGGAGTCAGAAGTAGAAAAAGAGAATTGATTGCCTTAGGTATATTGGCCTTGTGTGTTCCCAAGTCAGACTGGTTAGTAAGCTTGAGCCGCCGCTGCTTATGTGGAGTATGAGAACACACAGATCAATCCAGTGTGCTATCTTAGCCGAAACATTTTTGACACTTAACCATTGTAGAAAAGCTGGGAAAAAGGAAGACAATGAGATGCATGCACGGCAACTGTTGTATTATTTGGATGGTGAGGCCATACGAAACAAGACAACCTGTTTTCAATCAATTTTTGCTGGTCTCACTCAAAAACCCCTAAAGATTGTCGGAAAAGAAAGCAAGTGGGGAGATCTATGACAACCAGTGGTTGGTTTGATAAATTTTGAAAGGTAATTACCTAATAGCCGATTTTAAATGCAGCACCATGGGTCAACAACAACGGAAGGTCCTAATTGTAGTTGTGGACAAAGGCATTGGGTACCTATTGCTGGGGATTACGGGTTATTGAAGTTATTGCTCCGACTTTAGTGGTAAGGACCAATTCGGGGGGCCATACTACAGTTTTGTTTCCCAGACTCGCACTTTATGGGATATTGCCTCAATTCTTTGGTCTGTTCAAAGATCTCCATGGCAAAGGAAAGTTTTGGAGGAAGATCATCAACAACAAGATTGCAGCATCTAGTGTTGGTGGAAATTAGAAGGTTTGAGAGGAGATCCAATGTGTAGAGCGAAAAGGATTATGTAAAATGGGAGAGCCTCCAGCTGCTTAACAGCCATTGCACTTGCGCTTAATAGAGGAGAAACCTTTATTAAAGGCGAAAAGAGGTAATATTGAAGATGATTTTGAGCTGCTTCAGCCATGCCTCGTGTAGAAGTCCAAATCTCTACTCAAACCATAGAGAAACCCCCTTCAAAAAGAAAGATTGGGTCTAACGGTGAATTGAGAAGGCAAGTGGAACAAACTAAGGATAGAGTTGAGCAAGAGTAGAGAAGGACAAGGTCGACGTATGGAAGTGAAATGATGCTAGAAGATGGATTAAAAGGATGATCATTTTCTAGAGACTTGAGCAAATACAGTCCTAGAAGATAGCGGAAAATAACCAACTTTGAGTTTAAAAGTTTGCTTAAGGAAAGAAGATGCCTAGGGTAATAGTGAGTGAGAAGAAGGGCTTAAAGGTTGAGTTTAGCGATTGGGATGCAAAGTTGTTCTGCAACTTGAGCAATGGAAGCGATTGCCAGAAATGCAATAACATTACCAAGATTCAAAATATATTGTGCAAGTGTCAATACGATAACAATAATGGATTGAGATTAAGGGTATAAGGTTTGACAATAAGAAATATTAGGTGAAAACAGCAAAAGGGGGAGGAATTCGAGGATGATTAAAGCGGAGTTAGCAAGCCAAGAGAGGAGTGAAGATAAAACAGTTGCAAGAGATACAAGCTCGACAAAGGAACCGCGAAAAGTCGAAAGTAAATTTGGACGAGAAGCTAGTAGCAACGGAAAAAGCAGCAAGGAGTCGATATCCGACCCATCCCCCCAACATTGCTTTGAACAGAACAAACATGTGCTCATATAAGTAATAAAAACATGACCAAAACGATAGCAAATGGATGAGTGGCACCAATGCTCGCAAATTAATAAGAATCAAATGCAGCGAAGTGGGAGAAAGACATCATTCCGCCTATCGCCGAAAGCGCCTAGGCCGAACCGAATGCCCTTTTTTAGGGAAGATTGAAGAACCCGCTTTGCTTTTTCTTACCTTTGGCTAAGTAGTTTCATGGAGGAAAGAGATTAGCATTGTGTTATTTTTTAAAACAAATGTATTTTTTATCCAAGCATTAATGAAAAGGGCGTTGACCCATCTTCTTATGCAAAAATCTGTCTTCTTGTGAACATGTATTCTTAGCACACACTTCGAGAAAGGCAGAACTTCTATCCAAAGCAATGTGACAAGAGAATGTCTATATGGGCTATGGTCTATATTTTCTCAAATAAAAACATGCCCTCATGCATACCATCCCACAATCATACATATTTTCTCACTACATCTTTATGCATGCATCTCCAGATCGTGAAACATAGGTCCCACATCCAGAGTCACAAACCCGGTTCCAGATCAAAGAATGGAAAACGAAGAAAGAGCTCAGTTAGAGTCCACAACTACAGACCGAGTTGGAATCCGTGAAAAATGAAGTTTCCGTTGAACCATCTGCTTGAAGCAACTTTAAAAGCCAGAATGGGGAGGAACTCTACCCAACCACCCAAGGAGCACGCGGCCCCTGTCGGGGAATCTCAGAATATGGGGGCAGATCAGCAACGTGGGGACAAGCACTTTTTTACACCTTCTGTTATTCCCATTCAGCACCCCTCAAGCCTCATATCCTGTAAGATTTAACAGCCGAGGGGCCTTCCGGATATAGGCCACGGGTTTTTGTGAATATGAATGACAAGATATCAGCATTAGAAGAAAGGTTAAGAGCATCGAGGGAATGATGGTTTGACCCCCTACGAATGTCGAAATATGCTTGTAACCCTAACCTCAACGTACAAAGATTTTAGGATACCAGAGTTTAATAAAAGGTATACTGTTGGAATGCCCAAACACTCACACTTCGATCTTATTGAACAAGTGGCTGAAGTACATTCCATGACGATAAGTTAATGATCTTCTTTTCCAAGACAGTCTATCGGGATCATGCGCTAAGTTGGTACCATGAGGCTGGATAATGACAAGATTAAGAAATGGAAGGATTTAAGTGGAGGCTTTCCCTAAAGCCAATACAAGTTCAATGGAAATTGCTCCAGATCGAACTCAGCTCATGCGATGGAAGAGAGAAAGCCATAAGTCAGTGAGGGGCCTTATGCACAGCAAAAGATGGAAGGGACGAGGCCACGCACGTGCAAACAACCCTTTGATAGAAACGGAGATGCGTGACTTGTTCGCCATTACATTCAAGGTCACTTACTATGAGCTAATGGGTAGCTCATCTCAACATTTCTAATGAATGTGTAGCGTGTGGCGAAAGAATCCGAGCAAGTGAATTAAAGCAGGGCGCATAAGCAGAGCCTTTAGAGAAGAAAGGTTTTTATGGGAAGGAAAAGAGAAGGGGACGTTTAACATTTGGGAAGGGCGGATGATAAAAGGCAAGAAAAGTAAATTTCCACAGCCCAGCAAGCACCTACCTCTCAATCCCCACACGATAACTTTATACCAATGCTTTTTCACCTAACCGATACAAATAACCAACCAACTATCAAAATCACTACCAGACCCCACTCAGGATACACCTCACGAACAATTGCCACCATTACCCATAGCCTTGAAGGACATGTATGCCAAACTTAAGCATTGGAAGTTAGCTATCCTATCCCTACACTAACCCTAAACCACCATTCCAATTTGGTACAAGCCCGATTTGACCTTGCGAGTACCACCAGGGGAATCCTGCATGGGATTGAAACCTGCTATGCATTCAAGAAAGAGGTTATTGGAGCTTATAAGTTAGGATGGGTATCCTTCGAAGACAAGCCCAATGTTAATTCAAACCAAATTGCCTAAAACATTGTTCCAAGGGCGGAATAGGCATGACGAAGTGGGAAATCAATGCCAAGGTTGTTTGAAGGTATCGCCGATGAAAAGTTTGTACGACATGTTAGTACATCAAGGAATTTCTAGCGGTGAAGGAGGTAAGCCAATTGGAGAGGGGGGACTACTGTGAAGTTCCATGGAAGAGAAGGACATCACATTGAGGATTGCACCGAGTTTGCAAAGATTTGCTAAAATGTTGAGGATGGGACAATTAAGGATTGAACCAATGGAGAGCAAGGTGTGGAAGTTAACGTATGACGGAAGGTCAAGATCAGATGGCAGGAGTTTGGCAGGGTTCAACAAACAGACTGCTAATGGGCCCCCCCCAAGGCTGAATCTTGGGTTAACCGTCCTGCACAAAAGAGAATCACAATGCCATGCCCGTACAATTTATGGGTTATGCCTCCAACGTTCGAGATCCTCTTCCTTTGTTCCAGACGGAGATAAAGTGGTTTGACCAGAAGTGGTTCGTTGCTTTACGCACTGAAGAATGGAGGAAGGAAAAGGTAAAGAATGGTAGATCGGACAAAGCACCAGAAGTTAATAACAGTAAACGGAAGAGGAAATCAAATGAATTTTTTGAAGTTGATCAGCATAGCGAAATATTGCATAGTGGATGCAACTAAAAAAGACTCCAGCTTCGGATCTCCCTCATGTCCTTGATACTCACTCTGAGCCGCATCTGAAATGCTTGCAAAAAGGTATTAAATGAGGCATATGTCCCCAGGACATTGAGCTAAAACTATGGAGCATTAGTGGGGAGGAATCCATGCAACTAATTACCTTACTTCACATCTGATGAGCTTGATACTGAAGGTACCGGACACAACAAGCCTTTATACTCACGGTTAGGTTGCAAAGATGCCTCGTAGGGAAGGTGCTCGTTGATAATGGCTCGGCCCTGAACGTATTGCCAAGCACATTCCTGGAGGAAATGCCGATTGATGAATCTCATATGAAGCAAGTACTATGATGGCCAGAGCATGATGGCTCACCTGGCCAATCTTGGGAACTTAGAAGTGGACGCTATATGTGGACCAGCAAATGTTCTTAGTGACACTTCAGGTTATGGATATTCACCCTTACCTATAGTTGTTGTTGGGAAGACCTGATCCACGCAGCGGGGGCAGTAGCTTCATCATTAAAAAACACCAATGTCTGAAGTAAATATGAATGGGATGTTAGTAACCGTCAGGGCTGAGGAGGCAATAGCACATGACAAAGAAGTGGCTGTGCTTTTCATCGAAGCGGAGGAATGCAAGGATAACAATATCCCATGCTTTTGAGATCGGTGAAACTGACTGGGTTTAACCCGAAAACACCGTGTTAAGAAGACCAAGGAATCTCAGAAGCGGCAAAGGAATTTTTCGGCCCAAAAAAGTCTATGTTTCTTGAACCGTGGGGTCCCACTTCATATAACCTCGCTTTGCGGAATTACCAGAAGGGGCTAATCCGACAGGAAGAGAAAGGGCTGATCAAAGATTTGGGCTAGGATATCAACCTAACCAAGAAGATTATCATGGGCGCTGATACGGTAAGAAGGACAAGAAGGATGGCTAGTAAAGGAAGAGATCTGAAGAAAACAGCTGGAAATCCCTCCCCTTAGCGTACATTTCCAAGAGCTGCATATCAATATGCAATATTTGATAAGGGAAGCTGAAAGCCTGGGTCCTAGAGCTGGCAAATAGAGCATCAACAGCTTGGAGGGGAAGGAGAAGAAAAAGGTGAATGCGAAGAAAATAGGCAAGAAAAGAAGATGAAGTGCTGCCACAACTGAATATCCATACAACTAGAAGAAGTCTCCGCCAAGACTGTGTGCGCAAGCTTGGCTCCAAGGCGAAAAGTTTCAGAATTGGGTGACCACAAAGAAGCTCCAGTGGTTTTCAAAATGTAAACCAACCTTTGTTTGCCTTAGAAGTTTTTTGTCATTTGCTTATGCTTTGCTTATTTTTCTCTAGTTGACTAATCGAGGCTCAATGATGTCAGCTAGATTCTATGTTGTCATGGAGCCCAGCCTTTTCCCTTTGAATAAATGGAGATCATGCACTTTTTCAAAAATTGATTATTTATATATGCATTTTACACCAAGACTTCCCGGCTTTGCAGGAATCCTGAAAGCGGATCTCCTACAACATCACATACATCTAAGCATCAAGAATATGGCCAAACTTGAAACGAGCATGTAATATCTATGGAAGAAGAAGGGTGGGATGAAATAGCCACATCAGTGATTCACCAGGCTGTAAGAACAACAAGAACAGACTTGGAAGCCTGCCATCCGAGGAACTGAAACTATCAATTGGGCATGGTCAGCTCAGGAAAGAGTTGAAAATCGGTACTTAATTACTTCATGAACAAAGAAATAAACTGATCACCTATTACAAGAATTTGGATGTTTTGCTTGGTCTGATGAAGAATGCCCCGGTTTGGATACAAGTATTGTGAACTAAGAATACCGTTGAAGAAGGGTA